>NC_092042.1:50897989-51243750 GCF_003086295.3 Arachis hypogaea | reverse complement strand
AAAAGTTGTTTTTATAGTCAACTAATAAACTAGGGTTACAGAAAATGAATAAACTAGGATAGTTGGTGCAGAAATCCACTTCTGGGGCCCACTTGGTGTGTGCTGGGGCTGAGACTAAAGCTTTCCACGTGCAAAGGCCTTTCTTGGCGTCAAACTTCAGGTTATGACGTGTTTTGGGCGTTCAACTCCGGATACTGACGTTTTTCTGGCGTTTAACTCCAGACAGCAGCATGAACTTGGCGTTTAACGCCAAGTTACGTCGTCTATCCTCGCTCAAAGTATGGACTATTATATATTGCTGGAAAGCCTGGATGTCTACTTTCCAACGCCGTTGAGAGCGCGCCAATTGGACTCCTGTAGCTCCAGAAAATCCATTTCGAGTGCAGGGAGGTCAGGATCCAACAGCATCAGCAGTCCTTTTTCAGCCTAAGTCAGATTTTTGCTCAGCTCCCTCAATTTCAGCCAGAAAATACCTGAAATCACAGAAAAACACACAAACTCATAGTAAAGTCCAGAAATATGATTTTTGCCTAAGAACTAATAATATTCTACTAAAAACTAACTGAAACATGCTAAAATCTACATGAAATTACCCCCAAAAAGCGTATAAAATATCCGCTCATCAGGCACCATGACCTTTGAGAAGGCTCTGTGTGACCTAGAGTCAGGCATAAATCTTATGCCACTCTCTATGAAGCTGGGGATCATTGAGGTACAGCCTGTCATATTCTCATTGCAAATGGCAGACAAGTCAGTAAGACAAGCCTATGGATTGGTAGAGGACGTGTTAGTAAAGGTTGAAGGCCTTTACATCCCTACTGATTTCATAATCTTAGACACTAGGAAGGAGGAGGATGAATGCATCATCCTTGGAAGATCTTTCCTAGCCACAGCAGGAGCTGTGATAGATGTTAACAAAGGAGAATTAGTCCTTCAATTGAATGGAGACTATCTTGTGTTTAAAACCCAAGGGTGTTCTTCTATAACAATGGAGAGGAAGCATGAAAAGCTTCTCTCAGTACAGAGTCAAACAGAGCCCCCCACAATCAAACTCTAAGTTTGGTGTTAGGAGGCCACAGCCAAACTCAAAGTTTGGTGTTGAATCCCCACATCCAAACTCTAAGTTTAGTGTTGGGAGTCTACAACATTGACCTGATCACCTGTGAGGCTCCATGAGAGCCCACTGTCAAGCTATTGACATTAAAGAAGCGCTTATTGGAAGGCAACCCAATTTTTATTTATCTAATTTTATTTTTCTTTTATTGTTCTTTTTTGTTTTATTAGGTTCATGATCATGTGGAGTCACAAAATAAATACTAAAATTAAAAAGAGAATCAAAAATAGCAGAAGAAAAAGCACACCTTGGAGGAAGGGCTTACTGGCGTTTAAACACCAGTAAGGAGCATCTGGCTGGCGTTCAACGCCAGAACAGAGCATTGATCCGGCGTTGAACGCCAGAAACAAGCAGCATCCTGGCGTTCAGACGCCAGGAATACACCCCTGAGGAGAGATGGAGCTAAACGCCAAAAACAAGCATGGAACTGGCATTCAACGCCAGAAACATGCTGCAAATGGGCGTTGAACGCCCAAAACAAGCATGAAGCTGGCGTTCAATGCCAGAAACAAGCATCAATCTGGCGTTGAACTCCAGGCTTGCATGCAGAGGGCGTTTTACACGCCTCATTGGTGCAGGGATGTAAATCCTTGATACCTCAGGATCTGTGGACCCCACAGGATCATCTCAGGATCTGGAGACCTCACAGGATTTCCACCTACCTCAACTCACCTTCTCTCCTCTTCACACAACCCAATAAACACTCTTCCCAAAAATCCTTCACCAATCACATCAATCTCTCTTCCCCATCACCTCTTCACCACTCACATCCATCCACTCTTCCCCATAAACCCCACCTACCTTCAAAATTCAAAATTTTTTTTCCACCCAAACCCACCCTAAATAGCCGAACCTACTCCATCTACCTTCACTATATATACCCCTCTATCCGTCTTCATTTTCACACACCACAACCCTCTCTTCTTCACCTTGGCTGAAACCAAACACTTCTCCCTTTCCTCCATATTTTCTTCTTCTTCTTCTTTTTCTTCTTTTTTTTCTTACTCGAGGGCGAGCAATATTCTAAGTTTGGTGTGGTAAAAGCATAGCTTTTTGTTTTTCCATAACCATTGATGGCACCTAAGGCCGGAGAAACCTTTAGAAAAGGGAAAGGGAAGACAAAAGCTTCCACCTCCGAGTCATGGAAGATGGAGAGATTCATCTCCAAAGCCTATCAAGCTAGTTTTTAGGTAGTTTTTAGTATGATCTAGCTACTTTTAGGGATGTTTCAATTAGTTTTTATGCTAAATTCACATTTCTGGACTTTACTATAATTTTTTGTGTTTTTCTGTGATTTCAGGTAATTTCTGGCTGAAATTGAGGGACCTGAGCAAAACTCTGATAGAAGGCTGACAAAGGACTGCTGATGCTGTTGGATTCTGACCTCCCTGCACTCGAAATGGATTTTCTAGAGCTACAGAACTCCAAATAGCGCACTCTCAACGGCGATGGAAAGTATACATACAGAGCTTTCCAGCAATATATAATAGTTCATACTTTATTCGAGATTAGATGACGCAAACTGGCACTCAACGCCTGTTCCATGTTGCATCCTGGAGTCAAACGCCAGAAACACGTCACGAACCTGAGTTGAACGCCAAAAACACGTTACAACTTGGCGTTCAACTCCAAAAGAAGCCTCTGCACTTGTAAAGCTCAAGCTCAGCCCAAGCACACACCAAGTGGGCCCCGAAGTGGATTTCTGCGTCAATTACTTACTTCGGTAAACCCTAGTAGCTAGTCTAGTATAAATAGGATATTTTTCTATTGTACTAGGTGTCTTTGACCAGATCTTTCGTCTCAGTTTTATTCTATTATTCATCTTAGGAGACTATTGATCACGTTCATGGGGGCTGGCCTCTCGGCCATGCCTGGACCATCACTTATGTATTTTCAACGGTGGAGTTTCTACACACCATAGATTAAGGGTATGGAGCTCTGCTGTACCTTGAGTTTTAATGCAATTTCTACTATTTTCTATTCAATTCAGTTTGTTCCTATTCTAAGATATTCGTTGCACTTCAACATGATGAATGTGATGATCCGTGACACTCATTATCATTTTCACATATGAACGCGTGACTAACAACCACTTCCGTTCTACCTTAGACCGAACGCATATCTCTTGGATTCCTTAATCAGAATCTTCGTGGTATAAGCTAGAATTTATGGCGGCATTCATGAGAATCCGGAAAGTCTAAACCTTGTCTGGGGTATTCCTAGTAGGATTCAGGGATTGAATGACTGTGACGAGCTTCAAACTCGTGATTGTTGGGCGTGATGACAAATGCAAAAGAATCAATGGATTCTATTTCGACATGATCGAGAACCAACAGATGATTAGCCGTGTTGTGACAGAGCATTTCGACCATTTTCACTGAGAGGATGGGATGTAGCCATTGACAACAGTGATGCCCTACATACAGCTTGCCATGGAAAGGAGTAAGAATGATTGAAAGAAGGCAGTAGGAAAGCAGAGATCCAACAGGGACAAAGCATCTCGATACAATCTGAAATTCTCACCAATGAATTACATAAGTATTTCTATCTTTATTTTCTGTTTATTTATTGTTATTATTCAAAAACTCCATAACCATTTATTATCCGCCTAACTGAGATTTACAAGATGACCATAGCTTGCTTCATACCAACAATCTCCGTGGGATCGACCCTTACACACGTAAGGTTTATTACTTGGACGACCCAGTGCACTTGCTGGTTAGTTGTACGAAGTTATGAAGTTATGTTTGGACCATTGTATCATGCACCAAGTTTTTGGCGCCATTACCAGGGAGAGAACGAACATGAATGCCATTATCAGAAATCACAATTTTGCCTATCAAGTTTCAATCTATTTAAATTGAAAAGAGAAACAAGAAAAAAAAAGTAAGAGTTAGAGCTAAAATGAAAGGGGTAACTTAGTTTTTTATTATTATTATTTACATTCTATTCCCATTGGAATTAAGGATAATCAGGAAGAATGTGGGAATTAAATTATCAATATTTCTATTCCAAGAAATAAAAGTTGCCTAAAAATATTTTTTTTCAACTTTAAATCAAACATAAAAATAAGATATTCTCATTTTAAAATTTTTGAGAATACTCTATATATAATTCTCCAATCAAAAACACATTATACTTAAACCAAACAAATTAACACATTTTTAGATATATTATCAATATTTCATGGATTTTTCTTTACAAATCAAACATAGTAATAATATATATTTGGTAATACCATTTCAAGAAATTATATTCCTAGTAATAATATTTCTAGGCATAAAATTAATCTTCTAACTACACACTCCACGGTATTTTGTAGACTAATATCCTCTGACTTTCGTTGACACAACAATAATATAACTCAACCAACTTTGCAATCTTTGTTTTTAAGATCACATTAATCTCTATCAAGAACCTTTATCCCTTCTTTTAATTCATCTAATAAAACTCTTATAGCTACAACTTTTCCATCTTTTAGCAACTCCTAGACATATTATTCAATGAAATAAAAAAGCAAATTGATATGGTAATGATGGTAATGCTAATAATACATGACACTACAAAATTTTTATATATTTGTGGGTATTTTTTAAGGGGGGTTTTTAAAAACCTCCCCAAATATATTTTATATGTGACATTTTGATAAACCCCAACAATAAACTCCACTGTTGATTACCACATAACTAAAACTCTTTCAAAATCCAATTGTCACTCGAAGAGAGGGAACCAAAGGGTGAGAAGGAACCGAAACCCTAAGCTCGCGATAGACATCTCCACCGCCATCTCTGTCGCCGCCTCCGCCGCCATTTTTGCCATCGTTGCCGTTAGAGTTCATCTCTTTTCTACTTCTACCATAAAGCTACTGAGATCGAGCTAATAAGGTGCCTCCTTCATCAACGCGTTTCTAGACCTAATTGCAACACCCAAGTATTTGAGATCAAGAGAAAGTGCCTCTTCGGTCAACTCTCCCCGCCAATGACGCTTGTGTTCTCCATCGGTATTCTATCCCTTCTGTACGCTCTTCTTTATACTCATTCTCAATTTATGGTTCTCCTTCTCTTTTTCCTTGTTTTTTTGTTTTTCATTCGCAGATTCTGAATGTTTTGTTATGTGATATAATATTCGATGAGTTTTATTATCTCTTAATGGATAATATTGTTTCAAATTCTCAAGCACTCCAAGTGTTTGATGAATTGTTTATTCTCTTACTTGAAATCCTGATAAATTAATTTGCTAATTTTTTAACTTTGATTTCGTGACACTCTTTTATTTTGATATTAATGTATATATTTAAAATCCTGATAAATTGATTTCATTTAAAAATAGCTATGTTGCATGAGGTGTTTGTTAAATCTCAAATTGGCTACGTCTATGATCACATAAATTGCACCTTCTTTGCTGAATGAAGATGATTATCACATGATGCTTAGGTTTTTTCCCAAGACAATTGTGGATGTTTTTGCATTGGTGCTAGAATCTGGCGGTGGTAAGCTTTCATTTCATAATGTATTTCTTTTTACTTGATAAGAGATGATCCATTCAATGGTTAGAAATTAAGGATGATAATTTTCTAAATATAAGTTACCTAAAAGCAATATAAAAATTAAGTTATGTTAATTGTTCTTTCAGAACCAAGGTTTGAATTTCACTACTAGAGTCCAAAATATGTCAAATGCCTTAGAAGGATTAGGTTAGTCAAAAATGAAATTTTGATTTACTATCAAACTTGATCTTCTACAATCTTCTACTTAGTTTTGATTACCCCCAAAAATTACACGTTTTTTTATTTCTTTTTAATGATTGCAATTCTGTCTCAATAAGAATCTTGTCATTGATTCTATTTTTTAGGAGAAAAACTCCCAAGATGGAAGCTTGATGATTACATGCATGCCTTCTCGCTATGAAATTACTCAACTTACATTTACTGGAGAATGGTCTACCCCAATGATTAATGAGGTATGCATATTTATTTTATTGTTCTCAAGAACAATACTTAGCAAATGCCAAGGTTTCCTGTTCTGAGGATTGATGCATTGCTGTTTGTTTAGGCTCTAGTGAGAGAAACTCTTATATTAATGTAATTATTAAATGCAAGGAATGAACTATCAATGACATTCTAGTTTCTTGCGTGCAGGGAATGCAGCTTTACCTTGATGCTTGTGCAAAACTTGCAAAGATTATGAGGTCGTGTTTGAAAGAAACTGCTTCTAATTCTCAGGAATAGAATGTGAGTTCTAATTTTAGCACAAAAGTCACAAGATGTGCTGTTAAATTGTTTTGTTTTTTCTTTCTTTTTTTACCCGCTTTTTTTTCCTTTTTTTTGGTTTGAAGTGACACTCTTACATTATATATTAATTTTTTATTATAGTCACAAATAACAAAAAGCATGTTCTATTCTTCATCAAGTAAATTGGCTTAATGTAATGCTACATAAAAATAATATCATCACAAAGATATCAAGTGAAGATCAAGATAATGAGAACTGTTGACGATTCTTGTATATTTAAATTTCATAAATAACTATTTGCTCTTCATCAAGAAGGATCGACAGGGACACAGGGAAGTAAAAATGGGAAGGAAGATTTGTTGATAAAGCACATTTATTAGACAACAAATGGATTTGTGTACAAATTACAAAATTACTAACTACTCATTATATAATCACTACCAATTTTTTTTCTTTTTCTTTTTCTATATCCTAATATTTGAATTTTATTGTATGCATGCGGATGCGAAAGTAAATGTTATTGTCGGTGGAACAACTCCTTTACACATTGCAGCTGATTATATTACAATGCTATAATTAAATTATCTTTTAGAAAGTAATATTAAGGTAATGCGACAATGAGTTCAATTTAGTAGTTAATGTTTGGCTTTTGTATTACACTAATGACCCTCTATTTAGTACTTTTTTGATTTGTTTACTTATTACTTTAAAAGTTCTAGCTCGGCAATGATAATATGATATATATGGAAAATATATGAGCATTGAAAAAAAAGTGGATATTTGATCAGCATTCAATATCATCATTTTGATTGAAGTTGCAACAGCATAGTGTTCACTATTGTAACTTAAATATGTATTACCTCAATGTTGTTTCTTTTTATTGATAAACAAAGAACTTTATTAAGATGGAAAAGAAGATTTTTGACAATCCATGTTTGTAGAAATTTGAAGCACCAAAGACCATAGAACAACGCATTCTAGAAGCTGCTGTACCTGGGGAGGCAATCAGATTTGCTGTTACAGCATATACACTAGGTAATGCTGATAGAGAAGTAAAATCAGATGATTTCTCCATGGTAAATGTTGGAGATAATAGTGGTAAGTTTATTGTCATCTTGTGTGAATCACTAATTATTTAAGGTTAGTCGGTTACCATAATTTACTGCACTCATATCAGTAGTATGATACTTCTTTTCCTTACTTTTTTACTTGGATTAAAGGTGGTATTGCCAACAAGGTGTCAATACTTTGGCGTGCAAATTTTGAGGAATTTATACGGAATCTTTGGCATAAGGTTGGTTTTTTTATAAGTTTCCTGCTCTTTTATTTTTTCTTTCTAATGATCTGGTTGATATATTTATGGATCTCATGCCATAAGGTGCTGTTATATGTATTTGGTGAATTCTTCTTCTTCATCTTCCCTTAGCATTCTGTATATTATTATTGGATGAATACACTTAAAATATCCCATGCAAATTACAGTTATTGGTCGAGAATGAAAGAAAGTGACTGGATGATGGAGCTACAACTACCTTATATGTGTTTCAGTTCTCGTATCACTGGAGTCCATTTTTACTGGAGTATAAATTACCTTATAGGAAGAATATTGTTGCACAACTAAAATTATCTGCCATAAATTTTATCACAACTAAAATTTTATCTTTTAAGGCTGGGTGAAGTTGTGAAGCAAAAGATTAAGAGCAGTCATGATATCTTGAATGATCCTCGTCTTTCGAAGGAAGAAACCCCCAACAATGAATTGATAATATGACCTTTGCTTCCCATTTTCGTTTTTCTTCTGAAGTAGAAGTCTTGCTTGATAAATTCCACATACTAATAAGTTACTGAATATTATTTTATTTTTATATACTTTATGGAACTGCTTATGGAAATCTACACTACATTGTTATACGAATAATCTCGCCTGAAAGTCCATATTTTTACAAGAACCTAATGGTGTAAATGCTATATCAAATAACCATAAATATAATATTAGTGGTTTTTATGTTGCAGAGTAAAGCAACAAGGGATTTGCAGTTAACTGTAAGAGATGAACTAAAAACCAAGAAGGAAGAGCCACAGAAAGAGTTAGAAACTACTTTACACATTGTGCTAAAACACTGTTGGACTCTCCTTGTAGTGTATTTGTTGGAATAAATGAAGTCTCTGCTCAAAGTTCACTACAAGAAAAATTTGTTTTAGTGACAAACTTTTAGTGGCAATAATATAATAGCCACTAATTCCTTAATTTATGTTTTTGCGACAATTATATATTTGCCATTGTTACTATATATTATAATGGCAATTGTCATAATTGTCACTAATAAATATAAGAAAAGCTTTTCTTTAATGAAAAGTTTTAGTGGCCATAGTATTATAGCCAGTATTATTCCTATTAAAATTACTAAAATTATTCTATATTAACAATTATCATTATTACCATTAATAAATATAAAAAGCAAATTTTTTACTAAAAAATTTGTAGTGTAAGAGATTCAAAGAAAGAGATTTAGAGAGATTCTAAGCTCACTGCGGAAGTCCGCCATAGCCGGCGCTGCCACCCTCGCCACCGCAGTTCCAGATCGAGCCAAGGCGCCTCTTCCACCAACGCATCTCCAGATCTGGTAGCAATCCATCTCCAGATCTGGTAGCAACGCCTTCTTCGCAAACGAGGTTTGTCGCTACATTCATCTGTTATCTTTTCTGCTCTGCCATTGCTGATCTCTCACCTTCACAACACCATACCTCCGTCGCTTGCACCGCCACCGGTTGCACCGCCGGTAGATCTTCTCCCTTTATTTTTTAGATTTTTGTTTTTTCATTTTATATTTTTGTTAATTCTGAAATTCTGCAGGATTTTGGTGTTGTTGTCGCCATCGCTCAGCTTGCTCTCTATGGCCGCCATGTGAAGTAGGCTTTGACAACACAACACCAGCAGCATCACGCACGTCTTCCTCCTTCGGTAGCAGTGGCAATGACATTGGTTTCAAGACTCACCTTTCTTCGATTAATGTTTGTTTCACCAGCCCTACTTGATTAATTACATTTTTGGTTACTTGTAAGTCTAATTTCTGTTTGATTATGTCAATTCTCTTTTATTATATGGTTTGAAACTCTCTATTATGTCAATTCATTCTTGATCTCAGTTCAAAATTTTTTTTGAAGATCTTTTGGATATTTAAAAATGTACTCTGCTATTATAAAGGTCTATTTATTTAGTTTCTAGTTCTACTTTGAGTTTTGACTGATTTCTATTTCAATGTATTGTAATGTTGGTATGCAAATTAGTGTTGTTAGTTCTGCACTGGTTCCTGTTTGATTTGGATAGGTAACAAGCATTTGGAATGATGCTTTAATGTGCTTGAAATTCTGATAGTCTGATATACTGTAACCATGGCTTGATCTCTCTGACTATAAACAGAAAATTCAATAGCATCCCTCATCTTTGGAATATTCTATCTTAATGTTGATGACATCAAATGGCCTAAAATTCGAAGTGACTTTGTGCTCTTTTTTCAAAGTTATCATTTCCGTGCAACACATCTGTTATGAGTTTCTATTTTCTTCACCCTTTCATTTTTCTTTTGTGCATGAGAAATAGTTTTGTGGATTTCATATTATGCGGTTTGATTTGACAGCATGACCGTTAGAGAATTGGGTTTATCTGATACTATTCTGGACTCGTTGGCTCAATGCTTTTCTAGAAATACTAGTAAAACTAAGGTTTATTTTTGTCATTCATTGGTATTGTCCCTATTGTATTTACACTTCATCTCCATCTAGATTATTCTTATGAAAACTGGTCGTTGTGTAAGCATTTGTCCAGCCGTTTCCCATTTCCTTTGTGCTGGCTTTACAGAGATATGAATCACTATCAAACTTCTTATATATGTTAGATATGAAACTCTTTGTAACGAAGTCAATGATGCTAGGGATTCCAATAATGGAGATACCGAAGATATTTCTCAAAGTGAAAAGTCTTGTCTGGAAAAGGATCTTGAAGCAGCTCTTGACTCCTTTGATAATCTTTTTTGTCAACACTGTCTTGTAAGCCTTTTACCCCATAGGGGGTACTGAATAGCCTTCATTTTCTTTTGCTCTTTATATCTCGCTAGCAGCCCTAATGTCAATTTCACCTTTTTAGGTTTTCGATTGCCAATTACATGGATTTTCCTAGGATCTTGTCTTTCCCGTAAGTTTTATTGATAGATTATTATCTTCATGAATTTTTCTGCATATTTCTTGACTCAATAAATTTAATTGGCTGCGAAGCAACCTCTGGAACCCTCTTGATACTGAAAATGAACCATGTGGGTTGAATTGTTTTAAATCGGTACACAGTCTCTGCTTTTGATTTATCTGAAGAATTTTCTGAAACAATTTATTTAAGATGCTTGAATTATTTTAGGTACTTAAATCAGGAAGGTTTTTCAATGCTACCTCTTCTGCCCAGGCTGATGTTGAAGAGAAATGTTCAGGTAGTTCTTTATCAAGGAAGAAGTCTTCTACTAAAAGGCAAATAAAATATAGCCAAAGTGAAAGTGCCTTGGAAAGCTCTTGAAAAAGGACTGCTAGAGAAAGGAATAGAGATATTTGGGAGAAACAAGTTAGCATATGCTTGGGTCAAATGTATTACCTGTGCCTTCTCTAATGCTTACTTTCATGCATTGGACACTTAATCTTCATCTTCGATTTGTTCATGTTGTTCAAAGACTTGGAAGACAAGAGAGCAAGTTACTTTATTCCATTAACATAGATCTATTTTCTTTTCCAATTTGATTTAATCTTGCTCGAGTAATGATTAATTAACTCCATAGTTTAGTTAATTTGTCTGTTATTATTACATATATTTGCTTCTTTTTTTTAAATAATGTTTGCTTATTTGGGATGTGTATATATATAGGAGCAACACTAAAATTGGTTCTTCAATTGATGAGTATCAAAGGTTTAAGTATTGCTCATGTCAAGAGTAATTTACAGGTATATATATGAAGTTACATAATTGTTATCACAACCTGAATTTGAATCTTTTAATTTGGTTAATTTCTTTTATTTTCATCTATCTATTTCTGTTTTTTTTTTCAGATGTACAGGAGCAAGAAGGTAGAGGACACAAATCATCAAGGTACATATATATAAAATGTTTAGTTTAATTTTTTTAATTACTCTTTGCAACATTATCAATGAGTAATTAGGGTTACATTTGTGCTTAATTGCAAACCTAATGAATTTGATTATGTGTGTGTATATATATGATAGTAGTAATGGCTGGTCATCATAGGCTTCTAATAGAAAATGGAGAGAGAAATAATGTTTATAATCTCAGCCAGCTTCCCATGCTTCAAAGTTATAGGTATACACACATTAGCTTCACCACATTAATTAATTTAATTAATTCAAATTCCCTCAAATGTTTTTTATTATTTCTCATAATCATTGTAAATAATTACCTTACAAACGTATAACCGTTTTCTTATATAAGTAAATAGATTTATAGAGTTGGCTTTATTTGCTCTTGGAATGAGTAAACAAAAATCAAATTGTAAGAAAAAAATAATTAGACATAAAGGAGGCACATGTCTATATAATAAAAGACAGCAGAAATAGGCAGTGCAACTTAAAAAAACCATAGCACCTGATGCACTTTAGTTAACTTTTGTACAGTTGACCATGTTGATGGCTGCAACTAGTAACCAGTAACTAGATGTTTAATTAGAATATGAATTCATTACTTTGTCCATTATTGTTGGTATCATACTGAGTTGAGCTACTTTCCGTTTCATAATTTCATTAGCATAACCTTTTCATTTTAACTCTATAATTGAGCGTCAGAGAGTTCAAATTTTTAAGGTTAATTAATCACTAATCAGATTCATTCCTTTTCTTGTAGCAAACAAAACATGTACTTTCTAATTTTATTCAATGTTTTTTTATGTCATGAGTCCTGATACTATTTGCATGATGCTGATTTTCCCAAGTTTTCTAATATGCTTTAGTTTGTTTTCATGTACCCTCTCAAGTTTGTAATTGATTTGCGATGCTGTCCTTTTGGTCATATTTAAGTAATATCCAGCTCTCATTTTTCATGCAGGAAGAGACTATTTACTATGATAACTAATATTCCAACAATATTTGATGTTGTTACAGGAATGGGAAAGACACTAGCTTCTAATCATAGCAGTAACAAATCTAGGCTAAAAATGAAAGTTAGTCTACTTTTAAATTCTTAGATCAATTGCTAAAAATGAAAGTTAGGTTACTTTTCAAGGTGCAACTTTAGATCATTGCTAACACTTGTATTACTACATTGATGTAATATAGTTATAAGGTTGTAGCATTTTTTGTTGTTTAGATTTGTAACATGATTTATTACTTTTCAAGAGAAATTTGTGTATCAATATTTTGAGTTAATTGAAATATTTCATTTTGTAGTAATTAATTTCAGCATTTTTATATTATGCATAATAATAATAATAATAATAATAATAATAATAATAATAATAATTGTTGGTAAAAATAATTGAAATTCTAGAAAAAAGATAGTTTGTTGCTTCTAAAAAAATAAGTATAATATAACTTAAAAAAGTCTTAAGATTTTATGGGCAATAGTAATGGCAACTAAAAGTGAATAACATTACAATTTTAGAATTATTTTTAGTGGCCATCTAAATTGCCGGTAAAATGGGTTTTGGCAAAAATAGTAATGGCCACTAAAAATGAATAAAATTACAATTTTAAATTATTTTTGGTGGCCATTTAAATTGCCAAAAAAATGGCCGCTAAAAGTTATATACTTTTTGCGGCCATTAAAAAGGTCTTTACCGGCAAATGTTATAATTGCCGCTAAAACCTTTTAGCGACAAAGCATAAGATGACTAATGTCTAATTATCGGTAAATGTATTAGCGGCTATTTTTATTGCCGCTAAAAGCAAAATAAATGACCGCTGAAAGTGATTTTTCTTGTTAGTGCCACCATTGACAATAATACATTTGGTTTAGTTTAGTATCATAACTACTTGTAGAGCAATTGGTAATTGACTCTCTGATAGATGTCACTACATTACAAGGATAACTTAATATTAATGATATTTAAGCATTTGTATTTGATATAATAAGAAGTGTATTGTTTTAGTGATTACTAGAGACTTTTATGTAATTAGATTTTAATATTGAAGTTGTTGTTTTATTTTATTTTAAAAAAAAGTAATAGTTATGTAGAAAAATACCATATGCAATTATGTTTGGATCTATTGGTGCACAAAATTGTGATCTCAACTCTCTTTCACAACTTCGCACAACTAACCAGCAAGTGCACTGGGTCGTCCAAGTAATAAATCTTACGTGAGTAAGGGTCGATCCCACAGAGATTGTCGGCTTGAAGCAAGCTATGGTCATCTTGTAAATCTCAGTCAGGCGGATTCAAATGGTTATAGAGTTTTGATAATTAAAAGATAAATAAGCATAAAATAAAGATAGGGATACTTATGTAATTCATTGGTGGGAATTTCAGATAAGCGTATAGAGATGCGTTATTCCTTCTGAATCTCTGCTTTCCTACTGCCTTCATCCAATCCTTCATACTCCTTTTTATGGTAAGCTATATGTTGGGTGTCACCGTTGTCAATGGCTACTTCCCATCCTCTCGGTGAAAATGATCCTTTACGATTCCTGTACGGCTAATCAACTGTCGGATTTCTCGTCTCGGATGAAAAATACCATGCACAGATATTGTATGGCTAATCAGCTGTTAGTTCTTGATCGTGTAGGAATAGGATTTACTATCCTTTTGCGTCTGTCACTACGCCCTACAGTCGCAAGTTTGAAACTCGTCACAGTCATCCCTTCCCAGATCTCAGGAATACTGCCAATTGATTCTAGCCTATACCATGAAGGTTCTAATCTCAGATTCAGAAGCCCCATTGTCAGTGGGGAGTCGATGTGAATCATTGATTAGAAACCCAAGAGATACACACTCTAGCTTTTGCAGGTAGAACGGAAGTGTTTGTCAGGCACGCGTTCATAAGTGAGAATGGTGATGAGTGTCACGGATCATCCCATTCATCAGGTTGAAGTGCGAGTGAACATCTTAGAATAAGAATAAGCTTGAATTGAATAGAAGAACAATAGTACTTTGCATTAATACTCGAGGGACAGCAGAGCTCCACACCTTAATCTATGGTGTGTAGAAACTCCACCATTGAAAATACATAAGTGAAAATGGGGTAGGCATGGCCGAATGGCCAGCCTCCCAAAACGTGAACAATGGTCCAAAGATAATCCAAAAGTCCCCAGTATCCAAGATTTTCTAATACAATAGTAAAAAGTTCTATTTATGCTAAACTAATTACTATGGTTACAGAAACAAGTAAATGATGCAGAAATCCACTTCCAAGCCCATTTGGTGTGTGCTTGGGCTGAGTATTGAAGTTTTCACATGTAGAGGCCTTCTTTAGAGTTAAACGCCAGTTTGTAACTTGTTTCTGCCATTTGACTCTAGCTTGCAACTTGTTTCTGGCGTTTAACGCCAGAATAGGGCAGAAAGCTAGCGTTGAGCGCCAGTTTATGTCGTCTAAACTCGGGCAAAGTATGGACTATTATATAATGCTGGAAAGTCCTGAATGTTTACTTTCCAACGCAATTGAGATCGCACCATTTGGGTTTTTCTAGCTCCAAATAATTCATTTCGAGTGCAGGGAGGTCAGAATCCAACAGCATCAGCAGTCCTTCTTCAGCTTCTGAATAAGATTTTTGCTCAGGTCCCTCAATTTCAGCCAGAAAATAACTGAAATCACAGAAAAACACACAAAATCATAGTAAAGTCAAGAAAAGTGAATTTTGCATAAAAACTAATAAAAATATACTAAAAACTAACTAAATCATACTAAAAATTATGTAAAAACAATGCCAAAAAGCGTATAAATTATCTGCTCATCACTTATATTGAGGAATTATGTTATAAAATATTTAGTTTTTTATATTAAAAATAAATTTCTAATTTGAGAGTATGTAAATGAGATGAGATTAATGAATGATGTGAAATTAAAAATAAATAATTATTATAGAATTTGTGGAAGTTTGAAAATCTCACAAAATAGTTAATTTTTGTTAAATTAAAAAATCAATTTGTGGGAATTTAAACTGCCACAAAAGTGATTTAAAATCGTCACAAAAGTCCAATATTAAACCCCTACTAAACATACACAAAATCTCCACTGAATAGATTGCGGTGGATTTTAAAAAATTCCACAAAAGACTTCGTGGCACTTCAAATTTTGAGAAATTTTAAATACCTCTACAAACCATTTGGTGGGAGTTATAAACCTCCACAAATAAAAAAAAAAATTCATAAATAAATAAAAATCTTCTAGTATGATAGCGGATTAGCTGAACCAACCCCCCCCCCTCCCATTTTATTGCCTGGACTAAAATTGTCAAGAACAGGTTTTAATTCTATTTAACAATAAAGTCTCACATTTTGAATGCCTCAAAGTTTTGATCACAAATATATTCAATTAAACTCTACCTATTTTTGCTCCTTAGAATATAATGTCATGACTTCCACCATATTCAATGAAATTTAATCAAATTCAACTTCGTATTAACTATTTTAATATATAACCAACTTACCTTCATTAATGACTGGATTTCATTTTGGTATAGAAGTCAAGGACATATAAAAAGTCAACTGTAGAAGTCAAAGGCAGCATCGTTATACAATAAGCTATTGTATGATTGTCCTTTTTTATTTGATTTTATTTCCATTGTTTGAACCTCCAATGTTTGAAGCTTGATGCAATAGTCAGGTTGCATCTTACATACTTTTTAATAAATATAAAATTTAACATTTTTACTATTATTCAATTAAATTTATCTAATTTTTTACACGATTATGTACCGTTGATTATCATTAGAAATTTCTTTTATATTCATAGAACGTAAAAGTTAAATTTTAAACACTTTCAAAAGATAATAAAATTAATTTTTACTTTTTTAAAAAGTAATTTTAAATATATTTTTTTATATATATTTATTATTGCTTCAAAAAAAGTAAAATTTTTAAATTTTAGCACAATAATTTTTGTAAGAATAAATTATTTAGATAAATTAAATTTTAAAATTTTAAACTAACCTATTTTTAAAGACGATTTTCAAAAATGAATTAATATTTTTTTAAAACAAACGGTTAAATATTATATTTTTATTATTGTCTAAAATAAAAGAATATTATACTCTCTATTTTTTAAGTAAATAAAATTGATTATTATTGACCTATTGCGCTTAAAAAATGGTGTCTAATTTGCTAAAAAAGTAAAAAATAAATATTAAAAAGTATAAAAATAAATAATTTTTAGAATTAAAACTTTGCTATAAAAAATAAGTTAGACGAAAATTAGACATCGATTCATGAGCACCTTATAATTAACCATAAATAAATCAAAAGAAAGTAAAATAATGCACTATCACATAACACCACATTTGATTCTTAGTTTAATGATAATTTTTTTCTTGTTGATAAATATTTGAGTTGTCAAATATTACTTATATTATAACTATTTTTAATTTTGCCAAAAAATGTTGATACAGATATATATAGAGAATTCATCTATAAATAAACCGCTATAGTGTGCCACGGATTGAGTTATGCAATATTTTTACATAAATTGCTATAGCCAGCAGCAGTTTATTTAGAGTGTTATTTCTTTCAGAAACCGTTACACTCTCTAGCGATTTCTACCCAACTCACTACTTTACGTAAACCGCAGATGCCTATAGCAGATTACGTTTAGCTTAAAAATTGCCACACCTTATAGGCGGTTTATATAGATAAAGAAAAGTTGTAAACAAGTATTTAGATTTAAAAATTTGTAATCTGGTAAATTTAGTTTCCAATCATTTTAAGTAACTTGCCCATAAAAAATAGTAAGATTTAAATCAATTTCTTCAAAAAATGACCATAGCTCTCCCGGTTGAAATTGGAACACTATCTCAATTGAACGTGTCATTTTTTCATGAATCATTTTTTTAAATATTTTTTCATAACCGGATTTAAACGTACCATTGTCACACCTCCAAGTGGTGGCAAGCAATGGAAGAAACTTTTCTATCTAATTCAAAGAAAACTAAAGGTCAACGGACGCCACACAAAGATGCAAAACTAATTGAATGTTTGGTTGAGCTTGTAACTAATTTTTGAAATTGTAACAATAGCACATTCAAATATAATTATGGAAAACATTTAGAAAAAATCTTCGTGAAAAAATGACATATTCAATTGACATTGTGTTCTAACTTCAACGGAAGAACTATTGTCAGTTTTGAAAAAAAAATAGATCCTTAGTATTTTTTTGTTTTTATGAGATTTAAATCAATTTCTTCAAAAAATGACCATAACTGTTCCGGTTGAAGTTAGAGCACCATCTCAATTGAACATCTCATTTTTTATGAATCATTTTTTTCAAATGTTTTTCATAACCAGATTTGAATGTGCCCTCGTCACACTTTCAAGTAGTGACAAGCTCAATTAAATATTCAACTAGCTTTGCATCTTTGTGTAGTCATTTGTTAACGCTTTGTTAATTAGGTCGAAAATTTTCTTCTATTACTTTTCAAGGTGAATTATCAATTAACAATATCAAAATAAAATATCAAATATGACATTTATGCATATGCAACACAATCATGCTTTTAAATTTTTTTTTAATCTCAGCAAAGATACTTTATCCAATGATTCAAACTCCTAAAGCAAAAAATAGTTAAAATTCACAAGATCCAAACAGTAAGGTAAAACAAAGCAAGAAGTGTATTTACCTAAAAATTTAAAAATCAAGAATCAGTGATTTTACAGAAAAATCATTTAACCTGCTAGAACATAATAGAAAATATAAAATAAAATCAGATAAAAAAAATTCATGGGAACTATGATGCATGATGAGGAAGCAACAAGAATATAAAAAACCAACATCAAACATTTAATTCTATAGTGAGCACAGATGTAGGAGTTGAATATTCATTTGATAAGAAGTATTTACTAGCAAATTGAATTTTCACTAATAGAACAATATTAATTCAATTGATTATTGTTACCTCGGCATAAAAGGAACAAGTAATAAACACACAAAAGTCCACCATAGCCTTATAATGCTGCCAGAGTATCAAGTACCAATAGAGGCCTTTTTCTCTATATGACATATTTAATTATCATAGCAATTCTAAATAACAAAGACGACCTATAGACCTAAAATACCACAACTATTCTTATTATATTAAGGTCCATTATCCAGTGTTAACTCATTAATCAATATTCTACATCAAGCTGTTGAATCTACGAGCCTCGCCAAAATCATGAAATTGGTCAACAATTTGAGTATTAGACATCATCACTTTATCAATACACCATAAATTTCATGAATCAGTTTAGCACAAAACAAACCCTCGAAATTAAGTAACTAACCTAAGAAAATCATAAAACAAGAAAGCAAGGAAACCAAACCTTAACAGAAGCATGTAGCGATGGTTAGGTCTTAAGAAGAAACATGCAAGCGTCCAGGTCTTTTACTTAGGCCCATTCACCTGAAACTTCCGCGAGCTATCCAAATTTTTTTCAGGAGGTAGTGTGTGTGGGTTACTTTAGCCCGTACAGATTGGAGACCCAACATGTCGGTAGTCTGCCGAATGCAACTCCGGCCTTTATTGGGTTGGATCATAACAGTGCCCTTATGCTGCGTTTGTTTAGTGTATCCTATAATACATAGACATAGAGACATAGACATTGAAGACACAGATACAATATGACACAAATTTTTTAAACTTGTTTGGTATACAAATACAACCACTATCTCAACCAAACCATTAACAATCAGCCACCATCTCAACAAAAAATAATTACCAATAACAATCTAAAAATAAATAACAAATTTAATACAACAAATATCAACAAAAAAATCAATCTAACAAAATTAATACAAAATTATTTTAACAAAATTTAACAAAAATTTAAATAAATAAAAAATTAAATTATACGAAAAAAATAGTGCCAGAAAGGAGAACAGATCTAGAACATGGTAACAAAGTATGGATCTAGAAACACAGTGCGCGGAAGAACGGAGAACGATCTGAAAAGATGGTGAAAGACGAGAGAACAGTGCGCAGATCTGGATCATCGACGAGAAGTGAAGCAGAGACAACAATCGCAAAAGGTGACGGCGGCAAAGAAACAACCGTGAAGAAAAAAAAAGTGAGGGAGGAGAAAAGGGAGGAAGGGATAGGGTGGTAACGGTGGTCTGGGTGGAAGAAAGGGAGGAAAGGCGGTGGTTTGGGTGGAAGAGAGGCAGTGGAAAGAAAGGAGGAAGAGAGGCGGCAGTGATTTGGATGGAAGGAAAGGAGGAAGAGACGCGGCGGCAACCTAGTGGTACGACGAGAGAAGAGGTAGTGGTGGTCGGAGTGACAAGAAGAAAAGATGGTGGTGGTCTGTATTTTGGAAGTGGAAGGGAAAATGGATGAAAGGAAACTGAGGAAGGAGAAGAATTTGAAGGGTAATTATGAAACTTAAATGTTAAAAGTAGTGTGTCTATGTCTCAAGTTTAGTGTTCCACCTCTTCCTCCTATACACAAATTTTGTGTTTTTGTGTGCCTTTGTGTCTTGCCGTGTCTATTAAAATTTTGTGTCTAATTAATCAAACGAAGAACGTGTGCTTCCGTGTCTATGTCTTGGGTAGACAAACCCACTAACCAAACACACGCTTAATGCGGCGAGTCGCAAGAATCACGGTTGGCACATAAATCCTGACTCGTTGTCTTCTTGCGTAGTTGCTCGACTCTAATCACAACCTTGTCTACCTAGAGAATGCTTCTAGCACCTTCTTCGTGCACGTGAGCTGCTCCTTGCCGTTGCTTGGAGGAATTGTTTCGATTCCCGTGCCTTCCAGTTTCCATGCCAAGAGCATTAAATGCTCTTTATAAGTGAGTTGAAAGTACAGAAAAAGGTCAATTATACTCCTGGCTTTTTCGCGCTTCTTCCTCTCTCCTTTCGGTTACTTTTTCATTTTCGTAACTGCTCTTTGCCATTACTCATATTTCTTCTTCATTTTTACTTACCTTTTCATATCTGCTACTCCCTTTTTATCATTTCTCGTGTGATTGCTACTCCCCTCTTTGTGCCGTTCGTGGATCTCTGCGCCACTACCATCATATATATCAGTTTAAACTGGTGATTATTATAATGGATATAGGTATAATATGGGATTATAATTGTAAATCAATTAATATAATATCCCTAGCTTAACTGCATTCAGTTTTAGGGTATCTAGTTGGTTAGGAATTGCTATTATTACAAAACTTGTTATCTACCTTTCCATACTAGTGATCAAGAATTATATTCATCTCAATCTTGATCAAGAATCATCTTTATCTCAGCCTTGCTTACTTCAAGTCACATACTATTACAATTATGATTATAATTTAATAAATATAAAAGACTCCTATAACAATAACTTCGGTTACTTTCGCATTGAAGTTCAATGTATAGTTATTTTAAATTTTCTTACACAAAATACTATTATTAGGAGCTTTTTTTTTGTGGGAAAAGTATTTTTTGGATTATGAAGAACTAGGTAATAAAGACAATTAATGAAAAATATGGAGTCGGTTCACAAATAATAAAAATTTTACAAATAAATTTCTATTAATATGTGGGTCAAATTTAAATATAGAGTTAAATTAGATTGGAGTAATGGAGCAGCCTGGGTTGGACGACGGCACTACAAAACGGAGCAGAGAGAGATTTAAAGCAAGTGGTACAGATCATAAGGAAGAGAAATGAGAATCTAAAGTAGGAATGAAATTGAGTTTGATATTGATATTGAGGTTGTTGACACTGAAACCCTTTGAAAACTTGATCGATTGGTGACCAACTGGAAGAAAATATTGAGAAAAATTAAGCAGCAGACATTCCTTGGCAACTTGAACAATAACAATGCCGCATCCAATAAATTCAATAGGATAAAATTCTTTTATTTTTTGTGCATTTATATGTTGAATCCTTGAATGGGTTAGGCTTATTTTACATAGCATCGTAATCATTTTCTTGTCTTATATACTAATTTGTTACTGTGATCAAATAGACAGAAATTAGCTACTAATGAAAAGGTTAAGGTGGCTCCGGCTGAGGTGAAGAAACCAAAAAAAATGGATGCTGGAGATGAGGATGTTGACATCGGAGAAGAAAAAGACGACACTACAAGGAAGAAGATTGAATTGGAGTTTCTTTCGGGTTGTAGATTGGGCGGGTTATACTCAACCCGGGCCTATTTGGCCATGACCAGAAAGAAAAAAAAAAGAACATGCTAACTTGGCCGCAGGTGTCTATTAGCAACTTTGACACATGAAAAATTCCATATTTTTTTATTAAAATAATAATAATAATATAAAAATAATTTTTTTAAATATTATTATTATTATTATTATTATTGTTATTATTATTATCATCATCATGTGAAATTATTTTAATATTTACTTTTGGTAGGAGTTAGATGTTAAACAGTATGGTTGGTGCAATACTGGATCATGATTTGGAGAGTTCTCAGTTATAGTGGGAACTCTAAATACTCTGCAATTCTCATTGGTTTTTTGTTTGACTAATTTTTTGGGATTTTTTTATTGTAAATCAATTAAAAAAGTTGGTAAAAAAGATTAAAATGGATATATTTAATTAATTAAGAAGTGTTTAAAATCGATTCGAATCGAACTAAACCGACCAATTAAACCGAAAAAATCGAAAACCGAATAAATTGGTAATAGAAAAAATCGAAAAAAAACATGTTTTGCTATTTTCTCTTCGGTTCGGTTCGATTTTCGGTTCTGACCATGAAAACTCTAATCGAACCGAACCGAACCGGAAAAGCAAAACCCCTAAAAAAACCAACCCCACCCCTCCCCAGCCCCCAATCCCCCACGCAACCTAACCCCCACCCCCAATTCCCCAAATGAGCGCTGCGCGACCTAACCCCCACCGCCAATCGAAACCTAGCGCTCTCTTCTACAATCTCGCTCTCTACACCGGTGCACCCTACCCACGTTCTTGAGTCTGGAGGCCGGCGGCGAGAGGCCGTTCCTCCCAAGCTCCCACTACCTCGAAGCCTTCCTCCCAACGCCGAAGCCTTTTCACCCACTGCTCCCAGGACCTTTTCGCCCACCAGTGCACCACGAAGCCCCAGCCATAACCAGCACCACCCTCACAGGCTCGCACCCAGCAGTTGCACAGCACCACCCAGCGGACAGAGCACCGTTTCTGGCCACCCACGCAGCAGTAGCACAGCACGACGCCACCACCCACTGACCCAGCAGGCCAGCACAGCACCACGCCAGTGACGCCACCACCCAGCAGCGTTTCCCAGTCCCCCACCCAGCCATCAATTCAAGTCATTTAAAGTCAATATGGAGCCTGAGCCATCGAGTTAGGTATGTAGTTTGACTAATTTTTGTTCAATAATCATTGATTCATTGTTGCGGTTTGTTGGTATTGTTTACTTTATTGTTTGTATTGTTGTTTGTTGATTCATTGTTGCTGACTTGCTGTTTGTTGATTCATTGTTTACCAATTGCTGTTTTATTGATTCATTGTTGGTTGCTGTTTGTCAGGTAATGTTGGTCTTGTTGAATTATTTTGTTGTTGGTATTGTTGCTGGTTATTGAAATCAGTATGGCAAAAGATAAATTTGAATAATGAGATAATGGAAGCATGTTTGAAGTATTAGATTACCTCAGTCAGTGTATCTAATGATTTAGTATATGTCATGAGAAATTGGATATTGTTGAATTACTTTTGTTGGATTGCTTTATTGTTGGTATTGTTGCTGGTTGTTGGTATTGTTCTATTTTTAATTTATTTATTGTTGTGTTTCTGCTCTTGATCTTGTTTCTCAATCTTCATTGAAACTCTCCAACGACTCTTGTGGACTCTCTCTCTCCATTCTTCAGTCTCCTTCGTCATTGGTACCCCTAATCATCTCTCTCGGTGTTCTTCCTTGTAATTTATTTTATTTGGTGAAAAGTCTTTGATTTTTATGTGGTTATGAGTTCTAACTTGAAAACCCTTTTGGTATGATGCTCTGTTAGTGATAATTGGCGGTTAAAGTTTGAAGCTTGTGATGCTGATAATTTATTGTGGCTTATGATGTTCATTCATTGATAATTTAGTTGTAAGCTATGGTTCTGTCTTCATGCATAATCCACATAACAGCTTTTAGATTGATCAGGAAATAAGATTAAATAGCATGAGTTTAATTTGTGGATTGCTTCATATTTCATGGTTTGGGATTCCGTGTGTTATAAACTTGGAGTCTCGTAACAACTCTTATCTTTTCAAACTACTGTTTAAAATTTATATAGTTAGTGAAATTGATGTACCATGAATTGTTTATTGTTGAATTAAGCTCACAGTTATACCTATTTAAACTTTTGATTTTAAGGACACGCCTGCACTTACTAGATCTAATATAAAAAAATTTAGCTGTTTTGTTGAAAACACTATAACTTGGCTATCTTTTAATGGAAATTTATTTTTATTTTCAATTATGTTAACTATTGAATTTTTAAACTTCTTTAATTGTCGTAATTGAATTCTTTCTGTCGTTCAATTTCATTGGATCAAGACTTTGTTAGCTATTGTGTATTTGTGTTTGACAATTTCAATGTTATGACTTTGTGAAATAGTATGGTAGTATTTATTTTGAATTGATTGAAAAAACCGAACCAAACCAAACCGATTTTAATTGGTTTGGTTTGGTTCGGATGGTCTCAATAAAAAAATCGAACCAAACCGAACCGCAGTTTAATTAGATGATCGGATCGGATGACATTTCTCTCAAAAACCGAACCAAACCGCACCACGAACACCCCTTTAGTACTCAAAAAAGGTACATAAAAAATTTTAGATTAAATTATAGATTGAATTGGATTGATTTGAATTTAAAAAATAAAAAATTCGTACGTGTTCAAGTTATATGATGAAAATAAATACAATAATTGTGCCCATCTCCTAAAGATGAAAAACGTGAAGTAGATGGATAAATAAAATACGTGAAGTAGATGGATAAATAAAATAGAGAAAAAATAAGATATAACCATAATAATTATGTGTTAAGAGAGATAACCATAATAACCGAACCACAATACACTGGTTTGCAATTAAAGTAAGTATTGGGTCACATATAGAATTATAGAAAACTTGTATATAGAATTAATCTGAGCCACACATTAAGAATATTTTTACTTGGTCTACCAAAGTCCAGAAGATACCTTTTCCACCAAAGACATTCCCCTATTATTATAGAGAAAGAAGTTGAACTTTTCTTCCAAAAAAACTTCACTTCTTTCATCAACTAATTTTAAAATTCTAAAATCCTCTTCATCATTTTCTTCTTCTTTTATTATTATTATTTTTTTCTGAAATCAAGAAACAAAATCTTAAGCTAAGCAAAGCAACGCAAGAGTCAAGCTCATGTTTTGGTATCACAAAAGAGTAAAGGCTTGAAGAGACCTAATTAATTCTTTATTTGGGAAGCAATTGAAGTGTTTGCATATGGAGTGTATATAGCTTTTATTATGTCTCAAGATCATTGTGTTTTATGCACATGTTTCTCTTTTAGTTGCTGCTAAAGCTCTAAAATTTGCCGCGTTTTAACTAAGAATTAAAAAAAAAGTGTATGCATTTATGTACAATGAAGGCACGTTTCTTTAATCTCCAAAAAATAATTAATCAATTAGGAGAAGCAGCATGTATAACACTTCTAAGTTACAGATTTTATTAAAAGCTGTTTCAGGATTTATGATTATCCAAAGATCTTATTTATAATGGTAAGAGAATATTATTCATCAAATTCTTCTCATTTTCTGATGATAAATAAATTTTAACTGAATATATTCTTTGAGAAGGAAATTCAATAGTTCTTACTTTAACATGCTTAAAATCTCCTCCTGTTGTTGCACCCTCTTCACTTTATCCTCTTGCTTTTTCCTTTCAATCTAATTTCAAATTAAGAAGAAAAAGCATGGCAATTTATGAATTTATATAGAAGGGCAATAAAAAAAAAATACCGAACATATAAATCTGAGTTCACTATTGAAACCCATCAATAAAAGCCAACATGTCAAATGAAAAGCCCAACAGTTTCAACAAAAACAAAAAAAAAATGAAAAACAAATCAAACAAGAGAAGTGAAAAAAGGAATAAACCAATCAATAAATCAAAATAGAATGCTTACCAGCCTGAGAAGGCAACTGAGTTTGCTGCTTCTGCTGCTGAGCCGCCGCAGCTGAACGCTTCTTGGGTGGAGACGCCGGTGCCGCTGCGGCGATTTTCTGTCATCTAACAAATGGAAAGTGTTTGCTGTCGCCATTTTTGGAAAGCCGGCGCGACATGAAGTGCGACGAAGCAGACCAGAGAGAGAATGGCGAAGCTGGGAGTGCAACGGGGCAGACCAAAGAGAGAGTGAGAGGAAGCAGGCCAGAGAGAGAAAAGGATCCCTGTGGTATACCTTTTATTTTCCTTCTTTTTTTTTATTCCTAAAATTTGTGAGGCTGACACCTAGATGAAAGTTCCACAGCAAATATACAAGTAGGAGAGGAGATTAAGTTAAACACCTTCATTTTTCACCCTAGATCTCCGCAGCCTCACCTTCTTCCTCTGCCTCCAACTGCTGCTTCTCCTCTCCAACCACTCCAAGGTTCCCTGTGTCTCCGTCGGTGAGATTCGCCAGAGAGATGGATCGTGGGTTTATTCGCTAGGAAGGCCCAAATGAAATAAATTATATCCCCGTTGGATGAAAAACTCTATGATTGGGTTGGGTCTGGGAGACACTTCACTCACAATCTTATTTCTCATTCATCTTCTATTCTCTTCACGTGTGTTTTGTTTCTCTAATTCTCTCAATCAAATTTTAGTCTCAGGCGTCTTCTCCAATAATCCCAACGAACAAGTGTCAAGACTGGCCTCGCAGATTAATCAATGGATAGAAAAAAGCACAGAATCATGATGGTCTCTGATTTTTTCTATCCCAACTTTGGTGGCGTCGAGAACCACATCTATTATCTCTCTCAGTGCTTACTCAAGCTAGGCCACAAGGTCATAATCACATTCTCTGTAATTCAATCAATTTGTTAGTTAATTATTTTCTGCTTATGCTGTTAATTTTTTTTCCGTAATTTGTATCGAATTCAGGTAGTGGTTGTAACTCATGCGTATGGAAACCGATCTGGGGTTAGATACATGACTGGCGGTTTGAAAGTTTACTATGTTCCGTGGAGGCCTTTTGTTATGCAGAACTCATTCCCAACCCTATTTCCTTCACTCCCCATTATTAGAACCATTCTCATTCGAGAAAGAATCACTATTGTCCATGGACATCAAGCATTTTCCACTCTATGTCATGAAGCTCTCATGCATTCTAGAACCATGGGGTACAGGGTTGTATTCACGGATCATTCTCTCTATGGATTTTCGGATGCTGGAAGCATACATATGAACAAGGTCTTGCAGTTCACATTGGCTGATGTGAGTCAGGCCATATGTGTTTCGCATACGAGCAAGGAGAATACAGTGTTACGGTCGGGGCTGCCCCCGGAGAAGGTTTTTGTTATACCTAATGCTGTGGACACTGCAATGTTCAAGCCAGCGGTGGTGCAGCCGAGCCGCTCGGAGATTGTTATTGTTGTTATTAGCCGGTTGGTTTATCGCAAGGGAGCAGATTTGCTTGTTGAAGTCATTCCAGACGTATGCCGTCTGCATCCCAATGTGAGTAGATGATTGAAAAAAATAAGGAAAAAAATTGTTGGTTTTTCTTGCATGACGTATTTTGAGTGTAATTCCATGCTAAGGTCGCTTGTGGGAATGGTTTGACCTATCTCTGCGGTACTTCAAATTGCAATGTTTTTCTTCATTTCAATTTCTCTATGGTTCTTGCTCTATTGCTGTGTATAAGTTATATTGCTTTGTGTAAAAGTCTAAATGTTGCTTTTCAAAGCTGTAGTGGGATGTTAAATATGTGAAGTTCCTATAGAACCTCTTTGAAAGGCTACAGCATTCCCAAGGAGTGTGCACATTGCTTTCTGATGATAATTGGAATTGTAGGTTCGTTTCATTGTTGGAGGTGATGGACCTAAGCGTGTGCGGTTGGAGGAGATGAGAGAAAAACATTCTCTTCAAGATCGAGTTGAAATGTTGGGAGCTGTGCCACATGCACAAGTCCGTTCTGTTCTAATATCAGGACATATCTTCTTAAACAGGTTCTGCTTCCGTATATTTTCCTCTTTTTAAGCTTTCCAATTGATGATATTAGAATTTGTACATGTCACCATGTTGTCTAATTTTGGAATTCAAGCATTGTTGGAAGCTCAAGTTATTTGCATTTTTTAGAGCTTCAACATTCAGGTCATTTACAATCCATATCTATTGTCAATCATTAATAATGTTTGAATTATTGCAGTTCCTTAACTGAAGCTTTCTGTATAGCCATATTAGAGGCTGCTAGTTGTGGATTGTTAACAGTTAGCACACGTGTTGGAGGAGTTCCCGAGGTAGGTGCAACTTTCCTTCTTTTACCTGTTCAGTATGAGAATAAATGCTCTTTATTTTTTAATTAGTTTAATTTTTCTTACAAAAGTCTGTTTCTTTTCAATTCCACAATTTTGGAATGCTGTCTTGCAGGGATTGATATGGATTCACTTCTTTGCTGTATAGGTTTTACCAGATGACATGATCATTTTGGCAGAACCTGATCCTGGTGATATGGTGCTTGCAATTGAAAGGGCAATATCAATGCTGCCAAAAGTTGATCCACAAGTCATGCACAACCGGGTGATTGTTGTTTGAGGGATACGTCCCTGATTCAATTGGTAAAACTAGTTCTCTTTTAATTTTTTTTTCTTTTTTCCTTTTTGTAGATGAGGGAACTCTATAACTGGCATGATGTTGCCAAAAGGACTGAAATTGTATATGATCGTGCTTTGAAGTGCCCCAATCAAAATCTACTTGAACGGCTCTCACGGTACATTCTTAACATTATATGTTGAATTTGATTGTAATGGTATTGTATACTTTTTAAAGTTGTAAAGGGAAATCTGGTTTTTATTCTTTTAATGTGATTTGTTTACTTGAGCATAAAATTACATGTTCTGCTTTTAACATAATTTAGTTGGGTTGGTAGCTGGCAAAGCAAGGAATCATTAGGTTTTTCATTTAGTATATACACTATTATATTTATTCTTGCTATGCGGACAATTTTTTGGATTACTGAATTAGGAAACAGAACATGAAGCTGATTATTATTTCTGGATTTTTCTCTTCCATTCAAAGATTGATGTCAATCGGATATCAAAGCATACTTAAGGAATGAAGGGGCTAGTTCTAGTAGAAACTGATACTCTGTGTTCTGTCAGATACCTTTATTGCGGAGTGTGGGCAGGCAAGCTGTTTTTCCTGGTTATGATAGTTGATTTTTTGTTTTGGCGGCTATTGGAACTATGGCAGGTAAACTAGTGGCCTTAGATATGCTTGCCATTTTTAGCTTATTTATGTTTTTAGCCTATAAGCATACTACTTGCATTTCTACTTTATTAGCCTGCAGAGGACATTGAGGAGATTCCAGATTTAACTCTTCCACACATCTCCAACAAAGAGACATTGCAAGAAACCGAATGAAATGCGTATTGTGATACTGAATTTTCATTACTGTCTAGTATGCAATGCAGAATACAAAGAGGATATTTTATTGTACAGTTGGCTTCATTGCATCGCTGGACTAGGCAGCTTCTGCACCAGAAATCAGAGGCATGAAGCATGTGGATTGCTATTTAGATTGTAGTGAGCCAAGATAGAAGCTTTGTTAGTGACCAAACATGTCAATTTGGTCTTTGGAATTGAAATCACGATTTATTTTTTTTTCTATGAGGTGCTTAGAGTTTAGGTTCTTTCTTCCACGAGATTTTGCGACTTCCAGTTTTTGTTCCTCGGAAATATTCCAACAAGAAAGATCATCTCTTCCATGTAATGAAAATTATGTTTGAGATAGTTCTATTGACTCTATATGTATGCTTATTGATTGGGCTAGTTTAATTGACTGCCTAAATTGCTTTACAAATTTGGCTTGACCTGTTAACCTACACTTAATGGTTTTGTTTTTGGTCATAACGCTGTTAGGGCTGGGCAAAAAGATCCAAGTTTTGGATTTTAAACCCAATTCAAACCAGATCATTTGAAAAAAATCAATATTAAATAAAAAAAGTCAACCAAATTATATCGATTTTGTAATTTAGTTTTTTAATCCAAATCGTTTTAAGAGTTTCAGATCTGGATTCAGAACTAGATCCAAATTTAGATCCAAAAAAATTTCTAATTTGAATTTGACATTGAGTTTGGTTTTGCAGTTCACCATTAACACACACAGCCTCTTCTTCTTTCTCTTTGGATTGTCGCTGCACCGCGGCTTTGTTCCGCCATCCGCCTTTCCTCTTAGGGTACCAACGCTCTAGAAAAGTGTTGATAGCTTTGTGGCATCGGAAAATGAGACTTGGAGGGAGAGAATGAGGTAGGTAATGATGTTTGGACTTATGTTTATTGAGATTGAAAGCTTCTACCCTAGTTATTAGGATTAGTCTTGAAATTCATAAATTACGTGGGAATTAGGGTCTTTGCTTGTTTTGATTTTGGTACCCCTAATTGCTAGTTGTAATGTGAAGGTTCAAGGTTGGTGAGATGGAATCATGAATAGAGCAGAGAGCATAAATTTAAAGCTCTTCTTTTCTTTTTAAGTGATACTGTATTGATTTAAACATGCAACAAGAAATTCAGACTTAAAAAGATGTTCAAATTTATATGGTATTTGCAGGGTGTCAAAATTCTCCAAAGCACAGAATCCCCGTGGGGACTGTCCAGAATGGAGAGCCAAAGGCGGGGAATTTTTTCGGTAGGGATGAGGATGGGGACTAAAATCCCTCAGAGACAGGCGCGGAGACTCGAGTGGGGATCTCCGTCTCGTCCCAGATAATTCTCCAAATTCTTAAATTTTACTTAAATACCCTTAATTTGTTTTTAATATAGGAGTTTTTTAGTAATTTCACTTATTGAAAACCCTAACCCTACCTTATTGAATGTCTTCCCTTCTCTCTTACTACTCCACTTAGCACCGTCCCCAAGTCCCAACTCTCCAGAAAAGTTCAAAACTCCCATAGCTGTCACAGCCATAGCACCAAACCGTCCTTGCGAATCGCCACCGACCACTCCTCTTGCTCAATGCTTACCGTTACTGCACCATCACCCTCACAGCTTCACCGCGTTATTCTCTCTCTTCAGTCACGGTGTCCTTCCCCTCTCCACTCTTGTGTCTGAGTGATTGCGTCCATTCTCGTTACTGTCGCCGCATCCATTCTCCCCTCTCCGCCGTCGCATTCCACTCTCCGCCCTCTCTTCGCTGCTCGTCGTCTACTGGAGAGCATCGCCGCTGACGTTGCAGCAGCCACCGGTTGCCCTCTTCCAATCCTCTTCCTCCTCCCCATTCACTTGACTTCAGGTTTGATTCTCTATCCTTCTATGTATCTGAAGCAATTAGACATATAGGGTTTATAATTATGAAGTTAGGGTTTCATACTCCTCCTCTGTAATCAGTTATGTATTTTCTGAATTTTGAATATTGTGAGGCAGTGTCTGACTTATTTGGTGTCGAGGTGCCATCATCTAAATTCTCGTGAGGAGGTTGGGGTGGTACCTGCAAGAGATTCCAATGCTTAAGTCAACAAGGACTTTAGATAGGTTTGTTTTTTTTAGATCAAAACGTAAATTATAGTTCAGGAGTGTCATTGTATTTATAGTAGAATGTTAACCACCTTTGTTAGAAAAGTTCTACCTTTATGGGTAGATGATCGTTCCCTTTATCTTGGGTGTTGTTAAGACCTATCTTTTAGAGAAGATAAAGATAGTAAAAAAGATTTGCGGAGGCAGTTTCTTGCTTGAACAAGAAGAGTTGGGCTCTTTTCATGGTGTCCGACCTCCTTAAAGAGGTCGGGTATGGGTTGGAGGCCCCCTCTGTGTGAGTCGGACCTTTTCTCCTTATTGGGCCTGTCTTTTATCCATTGGGTCAGAGTATGAACAATAACAATAATATTGAGGCACCAGGATTGTCCACTAGTATTCAACCATCTTTTCCATTGTCAAATGTTTGTGAAAATTGGTCAATTGTTTGAGATAATTTTGAAATAGAGAATGCTACCGAGAAGAAGTTTAAACGCAAATATTATGGTAGTTTAATACAATATGGAAATGAAATCAGCTCAATGGATAGTCATTTAAGAATATGTTAAATTCTAACCGCTTCGAACAAAAGAACAAAAAGACAATCACACTGAGTATAAATGAATCTGGTGTTTCAAATTTATCTAGTGCACTCTCAAATATGACCAAGAGGATGCTCGAACAGCACTTTTGAAAATGTTTGTTGTGGAAGACATACCATTTCGGTTTGTTGAGAGTATGAAATTCAGATGTGTATATCTTACAAGCAAGATTCAAAATTTTTTCGCAGACTACATTAGCATGTGATATTAGAGCTTATTATGCTGGAAAAAAAAAGGAAGTTGCAAGATTTTTCTCTACAAATTGTGATAGAGAATGTCTAACAACCAACACTTAGACTTTAATTCAAAATTTTACTTATATGAGCATGACAGTATACTCTGTGGATTTGGATTGGAAATTATATAAAAATATACTTAATTTTTGCTAAGTGACAAGCCATTTAAGAGAGGTTATGAGAGCGACAGTTGATAATGCATCGTCTAATGATGTTGTAATTAAATATCTGAGGTAGCGATTAAGTTCTTAGAATAGCATTATTTTGAACGATGAATTTATTCACATAAGGTGTTGTGCACATATTCTAAACTTAATTGTAAAAGGAAGAAAAGATATTGGTGAACTAGTCTCGAGGATTTGTATTGTAGTTGCATGGATGTTGAGACTAGGTAAAACTCTATCTTTAAAATGTTAGAGATAATTTTGAAGCATCGCAAAGCATTCGAGTTACTTGCATCAAAACATAACACATATAAATGAGAGTTGAGTGCAGAAAAAGAGAAAGGTGTGCCTTTTGATTTAGATTGGGAGTATGCTGAGTCAATTGTACCAATTTTGCGAGGGTTCAATGATGTCACTATACATATTTCTGATACCTTATATATTACCAGCGATATATCAAAGAAGTGTTTGCAATTGGATGATGTATTTATTATTCTTGTTATCATTCTGTTAATTTGAGTACTTTGTCAATGGCAAAAAAGATGGTTAAGATTGAGAAGTATTGGAATAATCCTAATTCAGTAAATATATTATTATTGATTGCTATCATACTTAACTCAATACAAAAGACTGAGTATGTCAATTATTTTTTGAGAAGAAAAAGAGGCCGAATTAAAGTCAAAATTGTCCAAGTACATAAAGTTACTTTATCGCCAAGAACAAAGTTCTGATGAAACAAATAACGCTGATACCAAGATGTTCAAGTCAGTAACATTAATACCTATGTTCATGGTATGAGTTTTTTTTGCAAGCAATTGGTCGTAGAACAAATACAAGACTCAATTTGATATATATTTATAAAATTGTGAGCCGTACTCCCATAAGTTCGATATCTTAAATTGATGGAAAATTAACTCAACCCGATTTTAATTCTTGAAAATATGGCTTATGAGTTATTAACTATACTTATTCCTACTATAACTTCGAAGTTTACATTCAGTACTGAAAAAACTTAGTGTGTACAAACAATTGGTTTAAAGAAGATTTTTTCTCGACTTTAGAGGGTGATAATGGTAAAGTTCATCAACAAGTCGATCAAGGTATATAATTTTATTCATATTTCTTCTTTTTTATTTTATTTTTATGTTTTTGTCATATTGCTATTTTAGAAGTTAATTGGGTATTAGTTGCCAATTAAAAGTTAGGTATCACTTAAAAAATAAAGTTTGATACAAGGAAAAGTTGCTTTGATAATTATTTTATTTTTTTGTTAGATATATTTTTTTTAATGATAGTATTTGTTCTATAGTGGCATCTATTGATCATCTTGATGATGACTAGGTACGCCTAATAATAATATTCACATTTGTTTTGGAAAAGTTTTTCAATGACATCTTTTGATATTTTACCTAATTATATTGATTAGTTATTGTCATTAGATTTATAAAAAATTAAATCCTAGTTTACAATGAAGCTATATAATTTTAAAAGACTTTAGTATTAAAAAATATTAAATTTCAAAATTAAAAACAACTAATTTTAAAATTAAATTTTTGATAGAAAAAGTATAACTTGAAATTAGATTTCTAAAAATTGGTTCTGAAACTGAATTTTTGGACAAAAAATCAATTTGTAAGTAAAATCAATTTTAAATTTTTAAACCAAATTAAAAATTTAAAACCGGTTTTAATTAAAAATCGATTTTAAATTTAATTTTTTAAAAATTCAATTTTAAAATTAGATTTTTGTATAAAAAAATTGATTTTAAAACTAATTTTTAGAAATTCAATTTTCACGATATATTTTCTACCAAAAATTTAGTTTTGAAATGGATATTTTGCTGTAAATTTTAAAATTTAATATTTTTTAAAATAAAATTAATATTAAAGTCTTCTTAAACTATGTAGGTTCATTACAACTAGAATTTAATTCTTTATAAATTTGTTAACAATAACCAATACAGATAACTAGGTAAATTATCAAAAAATGTCATCGAAAAATCTCTCCAAAACAAATGTGAATACTATGCATGCTTAGTCATCATCAAGAGGATTAATAGATGTTGCTATAGAATAATCACCGTTCTTAAAGAAAAATTATCTTCCAAAAATATAAAATAATTATCAAAGCAATTTTTTCTTACTTCAAATTTTATTTTTTAAGTGATATTTAACTTTTAATTGACAAGTAATACTTAACTTCTAAAACAGTAAGATGATAATAAACATAAACATAAAATAAAATGAGAAGAAATATGAATAAAATTATATACTTTGATCAACTTGTTGATGAACTTTCCTATCATCACCATCTAAAGTCGAGAAAAGATCTTCTTTAAGCCAATCGCATGTGCACACTAAGGCCTCAATAGAAATAGGTATAGCTAATATTTCGCTAGCCATATTCTCAAGAATTGAAAATCGGGTTGAGTTGACCTTCCATTAATTTAAGATATTGAACTTATAGGAGTACGTCTCATAATCTTTTTGTAAATATCTATCAAGTTCAGATCTTGTATTTGCTCTACGACCAGTTGCTTGCAGAAAAAACTCATATCATGAATATCGGTATTAATGTTGCTGACTTGAATATCTTATATATCAGTTTCACCTTTTGTAAAATAACTTTATGCACTTGGACAACTTTAACTTCAATTCGATCCTCTTTTCTTCTCCAAACAAGTAATCCAAAAAAAATAATTGACATATTCAATCTTCTACATTGAGTTAAGTACGGCAACAATCAATAACAACATATTCACTAAATCAAGATTATCCCAATACTTCTCATATTTAACCCTCATCTTTTTTGTCGTTGACAAAGTACTCAAATCAACAGAATGATTACAAGAATGATAAATATATCGTCTAATTGCAAACACTTCTTTCATATACATAGTACCGATAACATATAAGGAGAAATACGTATAGTGACATCATTGAACATTCGCAAAAAAGGTACAATTGATTCATCACACTCCTAATCTAAATCATAAGGCACACTTTTTTCTTTTTCCTTCACTCAAATCTCTTGTATATGTGTTGTCTTTCAATGCAAGTAACTAAGATATTTTACGATGCTTCAAAGCTACCTCTAACATTTGAAAGGTAGAGTTTTACCTAGTCTCAACATTCATATTTTTTCTGGTTTAATACACTTTTGAAACCTAGTAGCTTTAAATGAAAAAGATCTATACTACGAATCTTCAAGATTGATTTACTAATCTCTTTTTACCTTTCTTTTACAATTTAGTTTAGAATATGTGTAAAACATCTGATGTAAATAAATTTACCATTCAAAATAATGCTATTTCAAGAACTTAATTGCTGCTTCAGATACTAAGTTGCAACATTACGAAACGATGTATTATTAACTATCAACTAAATATCCAATTCAAATTTCAATTATTTAAACAATATTTAATTGTCGCTCCCATGACCTATCTTAAATAGCTTATCACCTGGAAAAAATTAAGTATTTTTTTTACATAATTTCTAATCCAAATCCACAAAGCGTGCTGTCAATCTCATAAGTAAAATTTTGTACTATAAGTCCAAATGTTAGTTGTTAGACATACTCTAGCACAATTTGTTTGGAGAAAATCTTGCAACTTCATCTTTTTTTTCAGTATAAAAATCTCTAATGTCACGTGCTAATATAATATAGTCTGTGAAAAAACTTTAAATCTTACGTGTAGGACATGCACAAAACTTTAGAATTTCGGTCTCTCATCAAAGCGAAATAATTCTTTCCCAACAAATTTTGTCAAAGTGCCCTTCAAGCCTCTTCTTGGTCAAATTTGAGAGCATTAGATGAATTTCAAACACCACACTCATCTATACTCAACATGGTTATTGTTTCTTCTTATTTTGTTTGAATCACTTAGAATTTCACTTGCATCTTTTCAAATGACTACTTTTTAAGTTGGTTTCATTCCCATATTATATTAAACTACCACAATATTTATATTTGGTGTTTTTCTTGGTAGTGTTCTATATTTCAAATTGATCCCAAACAATTGACCAATTTTTATTACTATTTGATAATAAAAAAAATGGTTGAATAGCCTCAATATTAGTGTTATTACTCATCTTATTCTGCATATAATCTAAAGACAATATTAATAACACCAACTTGTTTTTTTTTAATGTTAACTCTTTTATTTTAATTATATAAACAAACATGAAAAGTTTAACAAATAACAATAAAATACCAGGAACGTGAATTGAATTTTACATATAGGTAACAAATCAAAAATAGAAATTGAATTAGCAAGCAGATGACTTAATCCATTACCTAAGATAAATAAGACAAGATGATAACACTTTATTGAAGATGTGGGACACCAATCAATAAAATGGATTATTATGAATTTAAATTGCACCAAGAATCTAATTATTCTTAGAGAAAATGACAAATAGATTCCTAACATTTTGTCCTGCGAACATTTTCGTCCTTAACCATTGAAAAATACTTTTAAGTCTCTGACCTTCACAAAATTTGGACAGATCAGTTCCTCCATCCAAATATTTCCATCAGGGGCTGATCCGTCCAAATGCCTCCGTCAGAGACTGATTCGTCCAAATTTTGTGAAGGTCAGAAATTAATAGTATTTTTTAATGGTCATAGACCAAAATGTCTGCGGGACAAAAGGTCATAGACCTATTTGTCCTTTTCTCTTATTCTTATTTTGGATTATTGACAAATACATCAACGGATATAACTATAAGATTGAACTGCAACAAAGCATGAATTTTCTGAGCATTTTTTTATGGGTGAAAAGTTGACAAATATATCACTTCTACCATTGACAACAACAATAAGCACATTACAAACATTTGAACCAAGGTCCATCACATCAAAAATAACAATAAATAATAGGATTTTCCAACAATAAATTATGAATAATTTTTTTAAACTTGACCTTGCCAAAGACAGAGGATTTTAACTTTGATTTTTTTTGGTTTAGTAAGCAATCAATTATCATTAGAAACTGCACCAACCATCAATAAAACTTATAAGAGCTGTAAATTTTCATCAACACACTAAAGTAAAAAAGTACCATCGAAAGCTAATAGTTTTTCTTGATGGAGACTAGCAAATATCATATAAATTTAAACATCTTTCAGGTTTAAACTTCTTGGTGCATGTTTAAATCAAGACAACACCACTTAAAAAGAGAGAAAGAACTTTAAATTTCTATATTTTGTTGTATTTCACGATTCCATCTCAACGCCCTTCACATTACAATCAGAGGGGCACCAATATCAAAACAACCAAAGACCCCCTAATTTTCACGTAATTTATGAATTTCAAGACCAATCATAATAATTAGGGTAGAAGCTTTCAGTCTCAATAAACATAAGTTCAAACATCATTACCTACTTCCGTCACTCTCTCCAAGTCACAATTTTTAAAGCCACAAAGCTATCAACACTTATCCAGAGTGTTGGTGCCCTAAGAGGAAAGGTGGATGATATAACAGAACGGCGGCGCAGCGACGATCCTAAGAGGTTACGCGGCCTCAGCAAGAGCAAAAGCGGTGAAAGAACGACCAGAGAAGTAGCGACAGATACAACACGATAGAAGAAAGAGAAAAGAGAAGAGGCTGTGTGTGTGAACGGTGAACTGTAAAAGTGGACTCAGTCTCAAATTCAGATTAGGGAATTTTTATTTTAGATCCGAATCCGGATTCGGATTTACAACTGTTTAAATAGTTTAAAAATAAAAACCAAATTACAAAAAACCATATTAACTTGGTTTGAATTTTTTTATTTAATATTAATTCTTTTTAAAATGGTCTATTTTTTTTTTGCCGATGGATTAGACAACCTTTAATTCTAGGCACTATCCATTCACGCACATCACACTTACACATACAATTCAGATTCTATCATACCTAGTTACAGCTGGAAATTGAATCTGGAGATGTGGCTATATGAGGCCAACAAATAGGCCATGGTACAAAGCTCGCCACAAATGATCTAATTTAAATTGGATTTAAAAGTTAGATTTTTTGGTCCAACCATAGTTCAAGCCTAGTTTGTCAATTTTGGAGACAAACAATTTTGTCATTGGAAATGGCTTAAATCTGATATTTTCTTTCGACAAATCAAACTAACAAACGACTAAGAGTCCGTTTGGGAAGTGCCAAAAGCTACTTTTTTTTACTTTTGAATTATGAAAAGTTATGATAAGCGTGTTTGGCACCATTTTAAAGAAGAACTTTTGACTTCCCGAAAAGTTAATTTACAACTTTTGGAAGAAGTAGAAATAGATGACTTATCTCCTTCTTCATAAGTCATTTTATCACTTCCGTGAAAAAAAAAATTGATTTAAAAGAAAAAAAATCTACTTTCATTTTTGATTCCGTGAAAAAAATGTTTCCTGTTTCTACTGGAAATACTGGCCCTCCACCACCATTTTCATGCAAGGTTCTATCTTCTAGAAGTACTGACCTTCCACCATCATCTTCACGCAATGTTCCATCTACTGGAAGTGTTGGCCCTCCACTACCATTTTCACGTAATGATTCATTTGTTGGAAGGATTGACCCTTCACCACCATTTAAAGCTGATTAGAATGAACGAAATACTGTTATATTCATAAAAATATGTAAAGAAGAGATGGTGGCTGGAAATAGACCTGGAACACATTTTAACAAAGTTGGTTGGGCAAATTTAAAAACAAAATTCTTGAAAGAGACTGATTTAAATTATGAGTCTAAACAATTTAAAAACAAGTGGGAGGCTATGAAAAGAGAATGGGGACTATGGGCTAAACTAAAAGGAAAAGAGATCGGTCTTGGTTGGGATCCTATTAAGAAGACCATACAAGCAAGTGATGATTGGTGGGATGCTAAGATTCAGGTATGTTGCATTTTTTAAAACTATTTCAGAAATATGAATTTTATCGAGAGATTTTTAATTGTCATTTTGTGGTCTCATAGGAAAATCCTGATGTAGCAAAATTTAGAGAAGAAGGTCCAAAACATCTTGATGAAATGGAGTTCCTTTTTGAAGATGTTGTAGCTACTGGTGTAGGTGCATGGGCACCTTCTGAAGATATAAATAATAGTTATAATGATAGATATAATGACGAAGATAATGGTAATGAGGAAGAAGGTTTAGAAGATGAGTTAAATGATGAATCAACGCCTTCTAGTGCAATGAGACAAAAGAGAAGAAAGGTTGGAAAAGGGTCTGGAGCCTCTCAACTTTCAACTCAACTAGAACGTATAATTAATGTGTTTGAAGAAGAAAAGACCAACGAAATAGCTCATAGAAATAACGTACCAAGTATATCTACTTGTTTAGCTGTTCTCAAACAATTACCTGGACTAGAAGTTGGGAGTGATATATTTTTTATAGCTACAAGACTAATGGCAAAAAGGTCAAATAGAGAAATTTTTATGGGATTAGAAGATTCTGCCTTACAACTTGGTTGGTTGAAGACTCATAGTTTAGCAGATATGTCTGGATCTTAAATTTGTTTTTTTGCTAGAATGTCTCTTTTTAATATATTTATGTGTTGTTCAAAAAATATTTTCTATGATGATATTTTTTAATTATTTTCTATGATTATTTGCTATTTTATATTTAATACGTGAACTAGTATTTATTTGATATTAGTTTAAAATATTTGTATAACAGGATATCTAACAGCTCAACTGAAAGTTCGTCAACTGAAAGTTTGATATCAAATACAAATGTGTCAGACGAAAAATTTGAAAACAAACAAAAGGTCGCAGCCAAACGTAAGAAGAAGACAATGACTTTAATAACAATCGCAACTTGTGTTGATTATTTTCTAAAGTACATTGTGAAAAATCCACGAAGAACTTCAAGGTTGACAGGAAGTAGTTGGGTAAATGAACTTTTAAATGGGCATCCTATTCGTTGCTACCAGCAATTTAGGATGAAAAAGCTTGTGTTCCTTCATCTCTGTGATGTTTTACAAAATACTTACAATCTGAAGACAACAAAAGGGATTGGAATTCATGAACAAGTAGGTATATTTTTATATATCATTGGACAACCAGGCTCAATACGTAATGCAGAAGAGAGATTCCAACATTCAGGAGAAACTATTTCTAGACAATTTCATTATGTATTGGATGCTGTTTGCAAGCTTGCTCAACATATTATTCAACCAACTGATCCACAATTTACAGATACTCCAGTGAAAATTAAAAATGATGAAAGATATTATCCATATTTTAAAAATTGCATTGGTGCAATAGATGGAACTCATATACCTGTTGTTGTTCCTGCCGATAAGAAAATTTCATACTTTGGTAGAAAAGGGATTACAACTACAAATGTGATGGCAGTATGTGATTTTAACATGTGTTTCACATTTGTATGGGCAGGTTGGGAGGGATCTGCACATGATACTAAAATTTTCAATCAAGTTGTGCGTAGACAGAGTCTTCATTTCCCTCTTCCTCCTAAAGGTTAGCATATTTGAGATTGATATTATTTACATTAGATTAAACTCTTTATTTTTATTAACTGATTTGTGGTGCACTAAATTTTTGCTAGATAAGTACTACTTGGTAGATTCTGGCTATCCGTGTTTTATGGGGTTCTTAGGTCCTTATAAAGGTCACATATACCATCTTCCACATTTTAGATTGGGTCCCATAGCAAGAGGAAGAAATGAAGTATTCAACTATTACCATTCTAGCCTTAGATGTACAATTGAACGCTCATTTGGATGTTGTAAAGCAAGATGAAAAATCTTAGGTGCTATGCCATCGTTTTCCTTAGACACACAAGTTAGAATTATTGGTGCTTGTATGGCTTTACACAATTTTCTTCGACGAAATGATACAAGTGATGAACAATTTGAAGAATTTCATGAAAATTTTAATCTTATGGGTGAAGGTGAAGGTGAAGTAGAAGAACCAGTTTCTAATGATATTATGTGGGAAGAACCGAATGCTGAAAGTGTTAGAAAAATGGAACTAATTAGAGAACAAATAAAGAATCAATTGCCTGATCGATTGTAATCTTAGTGATTTGGTTATGTAAAATCAACCTTCAATAATGGAAATTATTTGTTATCATCGTTATTTTAATATCCATTCTCTTGTATTAAAAAATTGTATATTTTGAGTTATTTATCCAAACATTATAACTTTAAAATAAGTATTTTTATAGTTAAAAATCCAAATACAAAATAACTTATTTATAAGTTACTATTAATAAAAGTCCTTATACTTTAAGTTCTTTTTTCAAAAGAACTTATTTAAGTTATTTACCCAAACTGGGTCTAAATCATGTAGTAGAGGTCCTTAAAGGCCGTTTGGCCGGTTTCGACCCCGTAATTAGTAATTACAACCTTGAAGAGCACATAGTGAAGGTCATTGGAAATTGGGTGTGGTGGTGACAGTGGAACGTGTGCAACGCTGTCACACATTTGGCCTCTGTGTGCTCTCTATCTTTGGCATGTGCACCTTCGCCTGATGCACATGGCTTACCCTTCTTTCTTTTCCTTTCAGTTATTATTGTACAATTAATCATATGATACTATACTATACGATATATGTATCCTCATCCCCTTGGGGTCCCAATTTTCAACGACATTTCCCTTCCCATGTGATCTACGTTTCATTCAAATCTTGTCTCTAATCATATACCCATTTGCAATCAATTCAATTATAGTTCTCCATTATTTCCTCAGACCAATATCCAGTCCCACTCAACAACCATACTAATCACTACAACATGCATCTTTAAGCTTGCCTAGTTTTGACAAAAACAAAATATAAGGAATTAATTTTTATTTATCTAATATTAACTAACTATAATGTGTAGATTTATAATTTATGATTTAGGAATTAAAAATTTTAGATAAATAAAATAGTTTTTAAAAAAATTGACTAATATTGACAGAAAAAAAATTAATTATCTAACATTATTCTCCCGCAAATTATACTTTTTTCATATATATGTCGCTTTGTCTAAACACACAATTATTGAAATATTTAAAATTAAAAATATTCTAAAGATAATATGATTAAACAACTCTTAATTAATTAACAATAATATAATAAATGTTAATATTTTTATAAATTAAAAATGTAATTGATAATTTAACAATACATTTTTTATAATAAATGAGAAAGATAAATATTTAAAAAAAAGTACCAAATTAAAAATGAGAAAAATATCATTTTTATAGAGAAAACTTTAACTATATATAATGTATTTAACTACAAAAATAAATCAATGCAAGCACATAAAACGAATAATAAAGTAGGTAAATTATTAAAATAGTACAAAAATAATTCTAAAAGTTATAAACGACAAATAAGTTTTTAAAAGATTTAAAAATATAGCAAAGACATTATATAATCTCAAAAAGGGCTTTAGAAATTAAATTTTGATATTTTTTACAAGCATTATTAGAAAAATGACCTTTCATCATTAAAATTTGTTGGTTTTACTTCTCTTATTATTATTATTATTATTTTTTATGAATAACCAAATTTTTTTAAAGAATGAAAAAAAATAGTATAAAGATTGAGCAACATTTTGTATATAACTTCTAAATAGTTATCCATATGTCCTACAAAAATTGGGATCAAATATGAGATGTATTTAAAATTTGATTTGCAAATTGTCATTTTAATGAGACAATATTTTTAACATTAAAAAGAGAATAAAAAGCTGGCAAAAGAACTAAATTGGAATGCATTATCATTAATACATTTGGATCCTTGATCAAGGTAATACGAATTAGAAGTTCAAAAAATTATACATTTGAAAAAAATTACAAATAAATTGTCTGATGCATTTTTCGATACAAAAAGAATAACATAATTTTATATACTAGCTGAAAGTGCTCCAATTTAAATTGATGTTCCAGTTGGACATATGGTTAATAATGCAAACACACGCCAAAAATGTAGTAGATTAGTCAGTTCTAAAAATAAAAATTCTTGCAAAAGAAGAGGAGAAAATTGTGATAAAGAAGCAAATACTCTTCCTATTGATGAGGAAAAAAACATAGTTAGGACACTTGTAGTTGTTCAAACTCTTGTTATAATTGAAACATCGAAAGATGTTTAGGTACGTAAAAATTACAAAATGATGAGATCTCAATAAATTATATTTTTACAGGAAAAATGGGATTGAAGAGAAAAAATTATCAACATCATATTTGTATATAATGTAGCATTAAATATTATGCATAAAAAATGAGGATTTTGAACAAAAAATCATCGAAGAATATTGACGAAGGGATGATTGACAAAAATAGAAAAAAAAAACTATGAAAAAAGAATTAGACTCACTTGCAAAACGTAGAGTCTTTTGACCTACAGTTCGAACACTCGAAGGTGTGAAACTTGTTGGATATAAATGGGTACTTGTACCAAAATGAAATGAAAATAATGAAATTGTACACTATAAAGATCGACTTGTAGTACAATATTTTTCACAAAGACTTGATATAAACTATGAGGAAACCTACTCTTTTGTAGTTGATGCAATTACATTGAGATATTTGATTAGCTTATCTGCATACGTAAGCTAAATATGCACCTGACGAGTATGGTCATGGCCTATCTATATAAGTCATTAGATTGTGATATCTATATGAGAGTCCCTGAAGGACTAAAGATATATGAATCATCTAAAGATAATTTTCGAGGATTATACTTGATTAGATTACAAAGATCTTTATATGGTTTAAAGAAATCTAAACAAGGTGTTCAAAAATGATAATATTTGTCCATGTGTTTATATAAGAAAAAATGCATTTGGATTCATTATAATTACTGTGTATGTTAATGATTTAAATATCATTGGAGCTACTCCTGAAGATATCCCAACTGTCATAAATGCTCTAAAAGAAGAGTTTGAGATTAAAGATCTTGGGAAAACCAAATTTTGTCTTGGCCTTCAGATCGAGTATGTAACAAAAGGATGTTTATTTATCAAAAGACTTACGCATAAAAAATTCTAAAAAAATTTTATATGAACGAATCACATTCAGTAAGAATCCCAATAATCGTCAGGTCACTAGATGTAAAGATGTAAAGAAGGAAATGCGGTCTTAAAGTACCATATCTTAATGCTATGAGGGCACTAATGTATCTTGCTAATAATACACGTCTCGATATAGCATTTGTTGTAAACTTATTAGTCAGATACAGTTTCTCTCTAATTAGAAGATATTGAAATGGAATAAAAATGTGTTTCAATATATTTGTGGAACGACTGATATGAAATTATTTTATCCTTTATGGATTCATATCACAATTGATTGGCTATGCAAATGCAGGTTATCTATTTGATCACTATAAAAGTAGATCTTAAATAGAATAATTTTTACATTTAGTAACACTATATCATAGAAATCTATGAAGCAAACTATAGCTATAACATCTTCCAATCATGTTGAGATACTTGCAATACATGATGAGGCAAGTCCTGAATGCTTTTGGATTCAATCATCATGTGAGTTGTCTGATAAGAAGACAACCCCTACAACATTATATAAAGATAATGTAACATGTATTGCTCAACTCAAAAGTGGATATATCAAAGATGACCAAAAAAAGCGTATTTCTCTCAAGTTCTTTCTCACACGTGACCTTCAAAATCTAGAAACAATTGACGTTTAACAAATTTGTTCAAGTAATAATTTAACAGACTTATTTACAAAGTCACTTCCAACATCCTCCTTTGAAAATCTAGTAGACAAAATCGGAATACGTTACTTTCAAGATCTTATATGATGTTACTAAGAGGGTGAGAGACTACTCTATTCCTGATAAGGCTTTTATCCCAATTAAGTTTTTCTTAATTAGATTTTTTAACGAGACAGTTCTTATTACAAAGGTTATTACTCTTTTTTCTTTAGTCAGGTTTTTATCCCACATGATTTTTCTTGACAAAAATTTTAATGAGGCATATTACTAATCATATAAAAGAGAGTGTTATAAAATGATTATATGTCATATAATGGAGCATTATCATACATAATGGAGTATAGGACTTTATCAATTAATAAGACATGAATTTTCATAATGTGTTATATGGAACATTATCAATTAATGGGGAATGTACTTCCATAATGTATTTTCACTAATTAGTAAGTGGGTTAGGTAAATAATACCATATTATTATTCAATTCAAAACCGTCATCTATAAATAGATGCTAAAGAGAAGGTTTCAACACATCAAGAATAACACATAGAAGAGAACACGCATAGCTACCTATCTCAAGTAGTCTTTTAGCTCTTTTGAGAAGAATATTGTGTATTAAATATTAGTGTAAATGTGGTATATTATATTGAGTGACATATATTGAAATTAATAATAATGTTCTTTTACTTTCTCCTATAATTTTCTAGCTCCATTCTATATATCTATCTTAATTTCACAACAACAACAACAAGTATATACTATAATTGCATTACAGAATTTAACCCTTGACTTATCCAATAATATGCTACCTTCAAACTAAACTGAAGTGCATATATTTATAGTACATAAAAGTTTGCATTTGAATCAAATTTCTGAGAATCAAATCAGACTAATCGATTCGACTAGAAATCGGAAACATTAGCGGTTTGGTGTGTGAGGGATAACCAACGATCAGGCAACCAACAAGAAATCGATAAATCAGCTAGGAACCGATTAGTTGGACTGAATTGGGACTCAATCGATTTTCTAAAAACGTCATTGTTTTGAATTAGAAAATATAGAAATATAAAACTAGATAAAGTTCCCTCGAACCTTCCTCCTCCCTCATTCTCTCACCGTCAAAGTTTAGTGTCAAGCTTCCTCTCGCAAAGAAAGAAAAAGGTAAAAACGGAAACTTTAGCCTTCATCATTGTTGCCGTGCGTCCTTCTCACCATCGTCATTCTTCCATTCTTTTCCAACTTCTTCACGTCGCATCGCATGCTTCATTTCCTGATCCAACTTCGTCGCCTATCCATTATGTCGCCATTTTTTCACCGTTGCGTTGCCGGTGGTCATTTGATTGACGTTGATGCTTAGGCACCTTTAGTTATTATTAGTTTTTTTCAATGTTCTAAAAATCGATTCGAACCGGCCGTTCGAACCGGTCGAGCCATGAACCGGTCACAAAGACGGTTCGAACAATAAGAAAAACCGTAAAATCTAAAAACCGGCATTGAACCGGTGAAACGGCCGGTAACCGGTCGGTCGAACCGAACCGTGACCCGGCCAGTTTTTGAGCTATGCAGCAAAACGCTACCGTTTGGAGCTCTGAAACCCTAAATGTATCAATCCCTAATTGGCAATTTGGCATCACAGTTCACACTTTCACTTTTATAGTTCACCACTTAAATTTTTTTATTCATTTTCTTATATTCAAATCAAAGTTCTTATGTATTTAGCAAAGTTTTGATGACTAATCATATGTTTGGAGTTGTATGAGAATAATTGTGTTTTAGGATATATTAAGCAATTAGAATGAAATTTAGAAGAAAGCACAAGTGTACTTCAAGAGAAGCTGGCACCAGGCTCAAGGAGGTCAAGCCCAGTGCCTAAACTCTAAGCTGGGTGCCCAAAATTCGGAGCCTAGCCCTAAGGACTGGCGGCCAGCTCCCTATCCTCAAGCCCATTGCCTTCGTGCTTGGGAGAAGGTAAAGTGGGCTGGCGCCCAACTCTAGGGAGTGGCGCCCAGCTCCACCAAATTCTCCTGAAAGATTCAGACTCAGGCATTCCAAAAAAAAAAAAAGAAGAAAGCTATCCTGGAGCCTTACAGAGACTTGCTAAAAAGAAGTGACCTTATCTAAATCTAAGGTAAAAACTCACAGGCCCACATGCTTTCCTTTTTTGTTTGCCTAAATACACGGCGCTCAGCACCAAGATTTGGAGCCCTGCTCCAAGTGCAATTTTCACTCCCAGCGGTTCAAAATCCATCAAGCCCAGTGCCGTTGTCTTCAAACCCAGTGCCCAAATGAGCAGCCTAGTGCCAAGTACCAAGTCAACTCTCAGGAAGCTTTGAATTCAATTCAAGATTTAAGATTTAAATGATTAGTTAGCAACAACTTCTTCTAGAAAGATAGGATTTAGTTGTTAGGATTTAGATTAGATCAGATTAGATTTGAATTTGAATAAGTTATTATCTTTCTCTTTGGAAAATAAGATTAGTTTTTGAATTTCAATTAGTTAGGAAGTTATATTATAAATAAGTGAACAATGTTCACAAGAATTATCTTTGATCTCTAATCATCAAATCATCACTAGATCCATCCAGCACCTCATTAGTTTTAGGCTACTTTCTTTTTTACCACGAGTAACTAAACCTCTCTTGTTAATGGTTAGAAGCTCTGTTATTTTATAGATTAGCAATGCAAGTGTTTTCTTTATTTTGATTCATGCTTTTTTACTTTTTCAAGATTGAGTTTCGATCTTCATCATTAATAGTTAGAAGTATTAGAAAATATTATAATTCTGTTATTACTTTGGATGATTTAATATCGGAATTAGCTTAAAACTCATTTCATAATCTTTAATTATTTAGAACTAGTCTTTGAATATGTGACATTTAATTCAGCTAGGGATAGTCTTTGAATATTGTGTGGCTTAAAATCGAAACCGCACTTCACCTCTTCCCTTAATTAGTTTACCAAAGGATTGGTGATTAATTAAGTTAAAAGAAATTAAATTGTCAAGGAATCAGAATTTGATTATAAATGATTTGCTGTGAAAAGATTTTTACATGAGTCAAAGTAGAAAAACACAAGCATTGCTTTTTCTAGGAATTTAACATCTCCGAAGCGTTTAATATTTCCATTATTTGATTACCTTCTTAAATCTCTAAACCTCTTTTAGGTCACAATAAATCTCTCTTCACTGTTCTCTACTCTACTTCAAAAGTCACAATCCTCTTGCTAAGATTTGATTGATCTAATTAGAAATTCAATTAGAAGTTGCTTGATTCAATCTGTTAATCCTCGTGGGAATGATATCTACTCACCATGGTATTACTTGATGCGATCTAGTGTACTTGCCAATTTACAAGCGTATCAATTTTGCCTCATCAAGTTTTTGGCGCCGTTGCCAGAGATTAATTGAGATTGAAAACATATGTCCGGTTAAATCACTAACTTAGATCTTTTTTATTTTACTTTATCTTATTTTCTTTTCTTTTCTTTATTCTGTGTAATATTTCTTCTTTCTTTTTTCTTCTTCTTCTTTATTCCACGGTACGTTTGATTTCTTGTTGCTTTTGTGCATGCAAGGGAAAGAGAGTTTCATTTCTTCTGTCCATAAATTGAGAAGACGCTTGCACAAATAAGGAAGAGATTAAGGACTAGGAAAGAAGAAGAAGAAAGAATGGCAAACGAGAATAATAATATGAGAAAGACTCTTGGCAATTACAATATACCTACTACTGATAGCTCTAGAAGTAGCATAGTATTCATGCTTACAGTTCAACCAAATAATTTTGAACTGAAGCCATCACTAATCTAATTGGTTTAGCGAAACCAATTCGGTCGTAACCCACAAGAAAATCCAAACAAACACATGGCTATCTTTTTGCAGTTATGTGACACTTTGAAGAGTAATGGAGTTAGTCCCAAAGCCATCCAACTAAGGCTATTCCCATTATCTTTAAGAGATAGAGCCACACAATGGCTCCAAACTCAATCCTTGGATAACATCACTTTTTAGAAGGATTTGGTTAGAAATTCCTAACTAAGTACTTTCCTTCGCAGAAGTTAGCCTGGTTGAGGAATGATATTAATTTTTTTTTTCAAAATGAGGGAAAATCGCTTTATGAAGCTTGGAAATAGTATAAAGAGATGCTCATAAAGTGTTCACACCATGCCTTTTCCAAGTGGCTTCAAATCCAAATCTTTTATAATGGGTCTCTCAAGCCTTAAGAATGATGATTGATTCATCAGCTGGAGGTTCTTTACATAGAAAGACTCTTGAAGAGGCATTGAAATTGATAGAAATAGCGGTGGCAAATAATTTCATGTACACATTCGAGAGGTCCACTAAAAGGGTGTTGGCATTGGACACAATGGATGCAATTCTAGCTCATAACAGACTCATGACTCAATAACCTTCCGCACTTATAAAACAACTCAGACATAGACAAGTTTCAGCCATTAGAATTCAAACCTCATGTGATTTGTGTGGAGGAGGACACCCGAGTAAGGAGTGTGAGTTAAGCAAGGAAGATCATCCACTCATTAAGCAAGTAAACTTCATGGGACATTCCTCAAGGCCAAAGAGCATCCGTTCTCTAAAATTTACAATCCCGAATGGAGAAATCATCCCAATTTCGGTTGAAAAAATCAAGGACAAAGTAACTTCCATGTCCCCTATCAACAACAAGCCAATTATCGAAAGCCATTATCTCTTGGGCTTGCTATTGAGAATATTTTCCAATTCACTACCTCTTTCATGCAATAAAATTGAAGCATCATGGAAGAAACAAAAGCAAATTTCAAAAATCAAGAAGTTTCAATCAAAAATATAGAAATGCAAGTGGGACAAATTGCCAAGCAATTGGCAAAAAAGCCTGCAAATTCCTTTCCTAGTGACATCATCCCAAACCCTAAGGAGGAATACAAGGCTATCTTTCTAAGGAGCAAAAAAGTGATCAACAAGGAGCTTCCTAAGGAAGATGAGCAAAAAACTGAAGAACTTCTAAAAGAGATAAAAAAAGGAGGTCATAAAGGAAGAAAAAGCTCTTGCACCAATAGAGACCAAGAAGGAAATAGTGAAGGGTTATGAACAAAAGATTTCATATCCTCAAAGATTATAGAAACAAGATCAAGAGAAGAACTTTTCCAAGTTCTTAGATGTGTTCAAAAAGCTACAAATCAACATCCCTTTTGCTGAAACCCTAGAGAAAATGCCACTCTATGCCATATTCATGAAAGAGCTATTGTCCAAGAAAAGAACCCTAAAAGAGGAAGAGACGGTAATTCTCACCAAAGAGTGTAATGCCATTATTCAAAAGAAACTACAACTGAAGTTAAAGGATTCCGATAGTTTCCATACCATGTATCATTGGGGATGTCACCATTGGTAAAGTTCTTTGTGATTTAGGGACTAGCATCAATTTGATGCCCTTATCTATGATGAGTAGGCTATAAATTGAGAAAGTAAAGCCAACAAGAATCTCATTACAACTAGCCGACCGGTCAATAAAGTTTTCACATGGGATAGTGAAAATGCATTGGTCAAGGTCGGAAAGTTAATTTTTCCGGATGAATTTGTGATTCTTGAAATGAAAGAAGATGAGGATGCCTCCATCATCTCGGAAAAACCATTCTTAACCGTTGTACGAGCACTCATAGACGTCCAAAAGGGTGAGCTAACATTAAGAGTGCATGATGAGCATATGGTGTTTAATGTTTTCAAGGCCATGCAATATCCTAATGAATAAGAGATTGTATGAGGATTGACATAATTGAATCCCTAGTCCAAGAGATTGTGGACAACGGAGCCACTGAAGATCTTCTACATCACATTGATTCTGAAACGGACAAGGAAGAGAAAGAGGAGCTGGAAAATGTACAATTAATTGAGGATGGCATTGGAGGAAAATTCCATGAAGTAATCTGACTCCCAACCTAAAAGACTCATATTTCAAGCTAATGACATTAGAAGAGCCATTGATTCAACCATGGTTAGTATTTTTTCTTTTCTTTTTCATTTAATCATTCTATAGTTGTATTTTTCTTTTTCTTCTCTGATCTTTTGCATTTTTCTTTCACTTTCCTCATTTTGGTTACGCTATTTTTCAAAATTTTTTTTAAAAAAAAGGATAAATGTAAAGTCCAACCCCCAAAGAGGGTGGCACCCAGTGCCACATATAGGAGCCCAACGCCCAAGCATTGAGCGCTCCTTGGGGCATAATTTTGGAGTGGCACTTAGCACCCACTTTCCAAGTCTAGTACCCCTCATTATTTCTTGAAGGGGAAACGCCTAACTTCATAGCTTGACACCCAGTGCCAACCATAACTAGGACATGCATCCTTCTCAAAAAAAAATTTAACTCTATTTTCTTTAACTTCTTATTTTTTGTTTTTTGATTTCTTAGTAAAAAGCTTTCTTTAAAAATCATCACATGCATACTATTTTCTTTTTAACTTCTTCACTACCACCATAAATTATTATGTCCGAAGGATTCATTATTAAGCATGCATGATATATCACTTCAAGCTAGTTCTATTCATTCACATGCATGAAAACCTAGCATGTTACCTCTGCATACTCTATTTTTTCAACTCTTAATAGTTTGAATATTAAAATTTAATTTTTGTTGTATACTTATTCTTTCTGCACACTTGCACACTACACACTCCACCGAGCATTCATTACCATACCATTCACTATTCCACTATAAATTCACATGCATTTTTTCGTCCATCACATAGCATAAACACATTTAAACATTATCTTCTTTCTTCACTTGTATTCTATTTTTCTTTTTATACGGCCAAACTTTAAGTTTGGTGTTGTGGTTATGGTTCGTACCACTATAAGTGTTAAACAAAATTCAAAATGCCTTTATTTAAGAAGAGGGAGGAAAAAGAGAAAGAACTGGCTACTCTATCTTTTGACATAACCCGGTTCTGAACCCAATTACATGAAAATCAATATAGAACATGGGTAAAATAGAAGGTCATAATTCTCGATGTGAGTTTGACTTGAAACTAGAAGAAGATCCAGTAATTTAAGCCGAGATCTCATGCTAGAAGTGGACTGTCTTGACAAGTCCACCAAAGAATATCAGCCTTACTTTGGTCCATGAATTTTATGTTAATACTTGGCTGAGCCCTAAAGAGGAGGCTCAAGATGAGGAACTAGCTTATATGAGCTATGTTCGAGGCCAACCCATTGACTATGGGCCTTGGAGTATCCAAAGGTTCTTTGCCTTCCTCCTCCACCTCGCTCTGCCGACATAACATGGAGATGATGACTGATAGAAGGGAGCAAGATGTGCTCCATAATATTTGTGTCCCTGGGATACAATGAAAACTTAATACAATGGGGATATCGAACCAATTAAGAAGGTCGGACCTCGTCCATGTCGCCATGGGGTGGTTGGATTTTATCCAACATTAACTTATTCCTACCTCCAATAACTTCGAGGTGACAGTGGACTGAGCGATCTTAATACACTCTATCATGATTAGGAGAAAGATTAGAGTGGAGAACCATGGCGCAAAGCTCCAATTCAAGGTCAAGGCTTGGTTTCTCAGGCCTCATTATCGTCTTTGTGAGACTGTTGGGGTGTCTATTGAGCAAGACACCGCCATCAAACTTGCAGGGCCCATGACTGTGGTAATAATGAAGAGAAGACCAAAAAGATACCATACTGAAGGGCAAAAAGAAGAACCACATTAGCAGCCTCCTCCTTTTCCTCCTGCACCTGAACTTCAAGCTAGACCCAGTCAATCTCAAGCCCAAGGGATTGACGTGGAGAGATTCTATCAAGAATTTCAATGATTTCAGTTGGATATGATGGATAGAACATCCTATCTGTGTGTTGTCGTTCAGTCCTCGCACCCACAACAAATTCTCCCTTTTGATCATATACATCAAGTGTGGGAACAAGGTAGAAGAGAAGAGGAATATTGAAGGATATGAGAAGAGGCATGACTAAGACAAAAATGGCGCCTATAGACCCCGAAGGGAATGGTCAAGACTGAGAATGAAGAAGATGATGAATGATGCACTTGGTAAATTAATTTTGTTTTGGTAGTTAATTTTCTTTCTTTTTCTTTTTCTTTAACTTTGTCTTTGTTTTATTTTTATATTTCTTTCTATGCATCATGTTTCTTTTCAGTTTCTTTCTTTTGTTTGTTTTTCTTTTAAGTGCTTACTCCTAGTACTTGTCTATTACACTCCACTGATGTAAAGGAAGTAGCTTTTTAATGAAAAGGAATGAATAATAAACTAGGAAGTCTAATTAAAAAGTGGTAGTCATTAGTAATATAATTATATTCCATGGACTTAAAGTATTTGAACGAATCTTGAGGAAAAGAGAGACAGAATCTCTAGAAACAAAAGTTTAGAGACATTATGAGATTCTGAATATCCAAGACCTTGAAGCAGTGATTTGAAAAAAAAAGTATGAAAAGATCGAAAAACCTAAAGTTGTAAGGCTTTGAGCACCAATGATTGGAGTCCAGTTATGTTCCTATGATATTTGTGTTTCAAGGAGAGACTTGGGCAATTAAATCTGAAGGGTGCCTTATCACCTGATAACTTGGGCCAACTAGCTTGGGATTATCGATTTAAAGTCCACATTAAAGAGTTGCCTTGAAACAAAATATTTTGGGTTTAAAGAAGCTCTGGGCATCGATGTCTGGATGAACAAATTTCTAGTTATGTTCTTGTGGTGTGACTGTGTTAAAGAGAGACTTGGGTAATTAGATCCGAGGGACGTTTTATCACCCGATAACTTGGGCCAACTAACTTGAGACTATCGATTGAAAATCTGATAAGAGATGCCATATATAAGACAAAACACTTAGAGTCAAGAACCTCAACATCTTTTCCTCGATTGAATTGAAAAATAAACTGCTTCAAGGATTATACAAGTCTAAAAAAATTCTCATAATACAATTTGAATTTGAGTTTTTGAATATTCTTGATTCCTAGGTATGCAAGATTCATTAAGATAAGAGAAGTCTGTTTATAATCAGAGAGCTCATTGCAAACGCTACTTTGATTTGGACTTGAATTTATAAACTCTTCAATTATTTTCATTAAGATAAGCTTTATTTACTTTTCTTTTTTGTTTGAGGACAAGCAAAATTTTAAGTTTAGTGTTGTAATGCCTAGGCATCTTTAGTTGTTTTTTGGTTTCTTTTTTATTGGTTTTCTTAGATTTAAATCAAAGTTCTTATATTTTTAGTGAAGTTTTAATGATTAATCATATGTTTGGAGTTGTGTTAGAATGATTTTATTTTCAGGATATAATTAAGCAATTCAGGATAAAATTTAGAAGAAAACACAAGTGTACTTCAAGAGAAGCTGGCACCAAGCTTAAGGAGGCCAAGCCCAACGCCTAAACTCTAACATGGGCGCCCAAAATCCAAAGCCCAGCTTCAAGGACTGATGTCCAATGCCCTTGATCCAAGCTGGGTGCCCAACTCCAAGAAAGTAGTGCCTAGCTCGGTATCCTCAAGCCCAGCACCTTCGTGCTTGGGAGAAGGCAAAGTGGGCTGGTGCCCAACCCCACCAAATTCTTAAGTACTGGGCTCCTAGCACCAAGATTCAGAGCCCAGCTCCAAGTACAATTGTCACTTCCAGTGGTTCAAAATCTATCAAGCCCAGCATCAATGTTTTTAAGCCCAGTGTCCAAATGAGGAGCCTAGCGCCAAGATTAGTTTTTGAATTTCAAATAGTTAAGAAGTTAGATTATAAATAAGTGAACACGATTCATAAGAATTATCTTTGATCTCTAATTAGTGAATAATCACTAGAGCCATCCAGCACCTCATTAGTTTTAGGCTATTTTTCTTTCTATCATGAGTAACTAAACCTTTCTTGTTAAACATTACGAGCTCTATTTTATTTTACGAATTAGTAATGCAAGTATTTTTGCTTTATTTTGATTCATGCTTTTCTACATTTTTAAGATTGAGTTTTGTTCTTCATCATTAATAGTTGGAAGTATTAAAAAATATTCTAATTATGTTTTGAATTCTGTTATTACTTTGTGAAATTTAATATCAGAATTAGCTAGAAACTCATCTCATAATCTTCAATTATTTAGAACTAGTCTTTAAATATGTAATATTTAATCCAGCTAGGGATAGTCTTTGAATATTATGTGGCTTAAAATCGAAATTGTTCTTTACCTCTTCTCTTAGTTAGTTGATTCTAGCGATTAATTAAGTTAAGAAAAATTAAATTGTCAAAGAATTGGAATCTGAGTATAAATGATTTGATGTGAAAAGATTTATGCACGAGTCAAATAGAAAAACACAAGCATTGCTTTTTCTAAAAATTTAACATTTCCAAAGTCTTTAACATTCTCATTCCCATTCTTTGATTACCTTCATAGATCTCTAAACCTCTTTCGGTCCAAGCAATTCTCTCTTTATTGTTTGTTTGCTCTACTTCAAGATTCACAATCCTCTTGCCAAAGTTTGATCGATCTAATTAGAGATTCAATTAGATATTTTTTATTCAATCCGTTAATCCTCATGGGAATGATATCCACTCATTATGATATTAGTTGATGCGATTTAGTACACTTGCCAATTTTCGAGTGTATCAATTTTGCCTCAATAGATTATAATTTTTTTTCTCTTTGTCGAACTGCTGCTATTGTGCCACATTTGGGATGTTTCTTTTTTTTTTTGCCTTCATCAAACTTTCTTTCAATATTTATTTACTTCTAAAAATATATTTATTTACTAAAACATATTTGTGTTAGAAAAAAAATTAAGAATTAAGATATTATTAAACTAATAAATATCATATAATAACGTATTTTTTTCTTATATAATAAATTATACTTATCTTTAAGATATTAATATAATATATTTAATTTAAACTAAATTTATATTGAAATTTTGATATTTTGATATTTCGATGACAAATTTTAATGTTGGAATTTGATATTTAGATATTTCTTTTGTTATTTAACTATTGAATTTGTATTTGGATGAAATTATAATATTTTAGTTGATGTAATATTTTTGAGATAATATTCAATATAGTCCCTCAATATCTGATTCAATTTAGTCTCTAAAATTTCAATTGCCTATATTTAGTCCTCAAACTTTGTGAATGTGACTCATGTTAGTCCTTGGGATCATTTTCGACGCACAAACATTAACAGAATACTAACATAGAAGTCGGATACCACGTTGGACTCTGTAAAACAACGTTGTTTTTGTTTTGGCACTCAAATAACAAAAAAAAATATCGTTAGTAGTATTTATTAAAACTTTTCCTCCAAATGCAAGTGATTCGGTGTCATTTTTGGACTATTTGAGCACGAAAACCAACACGACATTATTTTACAAGTTCTAACATAACATTTGGTTATCTATGTTAGCACTTCATTAACGTTTTTATGCCATAAATTGTTTGAATGACTAATGTGAGTCACGGTCTCATAGTTTGGGGATTGAAGAAAAACAATTAAAATTTCAAAAACTAAATTAAGGCTGGATGTAAGTTTAGAGACCAAATTTAATATTAACTTAATATTTTTATTTTGAATGATATTTAAAAATTCATATTAAACTATAATTATATTTTAGTATATTTATTTATATTTTATTTATTATTTTAATATAAAATGATTATTTCGATTAAACTGTGATTAAATCAGTTAAACAAATAAACTAATAACTAAAAAGATTAATGATCGGTTCGGTTTTTAAAACCTTCCTCTGAACCAAACCAAACGCACCAAACCCATTGATGCCTCTTAAAACTAGAGGACCCCTCATCTTATTATTAATTGTTAGCTTCCTCAGATACAATCTTGTGCAATGGCCATGGCCAAGGCTAAGCTTGTCTCTGTTCTGCTTCTGGCACTACTCATTGCCATTTCCGCGATCTCAGCTAAGGTTAGAAGTTATTACTAGTCCCTATACCATCCTAACATAACTCCCGTGAAAATGCATATATATATATATATATATATATATATATATATATATATATATATATATATATATATATATAGATAGATATATATATATATTGTCAAGTCGTTATATATATGATCTCTAGCCAGTAGCTACTATTTTGTACTATGCAATTCAAGTATATAACATTTTGCTTTAAATCTCCAATTCATATCTCAGCAGGTTATGGCAAAAGAGGCTGCTCAGTATCACTTGGACAGTGTGAGTATATCTCTTCTCTTTTTTGTTGTTTTTTTATCCAAACATTTGATTTGGAAGCTCTTAAAACATATTTAATGCTTTTCTAGTAACTTAATGGCAAGATCAATAAAGAATGCTGCAAATATCGTCATATATATTTTAATAATTGATTTAATTTACAGGGTAGTTATGGTCCCGGGAGTCTGAAGAGCTACCGTGAGTTACAATCTAATTAATATATTTTGCTTTAAGTAATAATGGTAATTAATGGTTGTTTGATTGCTTGTGAATTTGATTGGATCATCAGAGTGCCCATCTCAATGTGCTAGAAGATGTGGGCAGACACAGTACCACAAGCCATGCATGTTCTTCTGCCAAAAATGTTGTGCTAAGTGCCTTTGTGTTCCTCCTGGCTACTATGGCAACAAGGCTGTCTGCCCCTGCTACAACAACTGGAAGACCAAGCGTGGAGGACCCAAGTGCCCTTGAAAGTTGAAACTATGTCACCTGCACCTCCAGCTATATAATTTTACTTTATACTTATTGCTTGGCTTGCATTAAACTGTACCAAGAAAGAAGTGGAATTATTAGGACTATATGCTCATTTGCTGTGATGTGATTCATTTCATGCTTCATTGCTGAGGCCTTTTTAATTTGTGGGATTGGGATCCCGCTCCTAATCACGATATGAGAAGCCCATTCACCATGATCTCATCTAATCAATCCTCCTTGTCCTTGTCCCGTTCTCGTGTTAAATGGAGTACTGTGCATATGTTAATTTTAGTTTTGATATCACGAATTATGAGACATCTCCTGTGGTTTAAGGGATTTGTAGATCAGTCCTTGATTTTGTTCATGTTTTCTTCACTACTTCCCAATACTAGTTATGCGTATAGGATCTGGCATCTCTCTTAGAAAGTAGTACCATATTGCACAACCTTCTAGATTGGTGAGCAATGTTTATAATATTTTAAAGTGACAACTACGTCCTTAATTAGAATTTTTACTTTAAACTAATTAATTTCTAAAAAAAATATTAATTAAATTTTTTATGATAGCAAACAGTGAATAAATTATATTATATATTTTGTCATTTCATCATATAAAATTCAACAATTTTTAAAACGAAATTTTATTTGATTTGTTAAAATTTCTGATAAATATAGAATAATTGATAAGAGTTACAAGTGAAAATTTAGATGAAATGATTTATTCTCTAAAATAACATAATTTTCATATATTCATGTATTACAATACTACTAGTAGATTGTGGTGGTTCTAGGACCATATTGCGACCATTCTTAACTACCGTTAAACATATTGCGACGGTTAAATATTCACCGAAAGAATAACACAATATATAGACAACTCTTCTTAAAGAATTAATTAGCTTAAGGTTAAAATTTTTAAAAAACTAATTCTTACTTTATTGTATATTAAATATTAAATATTCGTCAACTACAAAATGTTAAACCCGAAACTTACACAAATGAGCAAAACATCATTGAAAATTGACTTGGTCTTTAAAATGAAATTATATTTTGGACGTTTTCAAAATTCCTTAAATAATTAACTTAATCTTAAAACAAATTATTGACAACAAATTGATTCTCAAATTATAAAATCTTTTTTATCTCAACAACAAATATTAACTTCTGATTATTTATTTATTTTTTATCTTAACTTTTGAGTCCTGATTATTTTAATGTTTACGAATTATTACATTGAGAACTAAATTAAAATATCAGTTTTTTATTTTATTTTTTTATCTTGAAGTATCAGTCTTTCAAGATAACAAGGGATAAATAAATTAAAACATAAGCCATGAACCTTCAACTTTTGAAGTTTTTTGTCCTTAAATTTTTTTAGGGGACACAAAAGGTTTTTTTTAGCCATCAATACAAAAGAAGTTGTATTCGGTAAATGGTTGTACAAAAATACGAAAATTCGGACTATATTATTTACTAATCTACTAAACATTTGTGGAATTTTCTTATCTAATAAAAATAAATAATTAAATATTATGATGAAGAAGTTTAGAAATTAAATAAATAATTCAAGTGCTATAAATAATTAAAATAATATTTAAAAAAATCTAGATATATATAAGTTAATATCTAGGACCTAGAACTAACTTGTAAGGCTAAAAAACAGGCCATTATAGTACTTATTGTAATTTGTAACACCCTACCACACGAAGTCTTATACTTAAATCATAAGACAGAAGTGGTAAGGCATTACGCCCTCTAAAAATAAGATCTAGTATATATAGTATTGCAAGAATGTTTATAACTAAGGGTTTTTCGAAGAAAAAGGGGTAAATCAAAGCTGTTTAAACCAAAAAGTACAACTCTCCGATCGATAACGTAAACGAACATATAAGGAGTAAGCTAACGCGTAGAGACATACAAAAGAGTGCCAAAATACGTATATCAAGACTCGGGACTCGGTTTGCAAAGATAACCGGTCCAAGCATACAGTACACATACATATATAGTAAGAAAATCCCAAAAGACAACCCAAAAGACAATATACAAATCCTGTTTCTCCGAAATAACCTCTAAGAGGAGTCAATACAAAATACTTATACAGTGGAGAATATAAGTATCTAAACAAGTATATAAAGTATATAAACCAAAATAAAATCCCATGATACTAAGGGTCTTCGCCAAAAGGAAGTCTCTGACATGCCTCAGCGAGGAACCTCACGTCTTGCATCTGAAAACCACAAAATCCGCATGGGTGAGAACCGGAGGTTCTCAGCATGGTAACAGTGCCCAAATATCTAACATGTAATGTCCTGGGAAAGTCGAAGGCAATCTTAGAACTTCCAAATTATAATCAAAATGTATAAACAGTTCTAATCCATAAGAATCGAAAACAGGCAACTAACTAAGGGTCTTCAGTCTAACTAAACATCTCCTCTCCAAATCCTGTAAACCTCCCAACCGCCAACAGTAGTAGAGATGCAAACACAAGTATATCAAACAAAAAAATGCACAAGTAGGAAGCGAATATATCAACTAGGAAAATAGCAAGTAATAATGCAATCAAATAGGCATTCCAAACGAGTCATACATAATGCATATGAAGCATGCCTGTCCTAGTGGCTGATGAATCTCATCTGTCGATTATCAAGCCAACCCGACGTATCCGGTAGCTAACCCGGATACAGTCTCTCTGTTGTACATCAATATTATTAGAGGGTATATGCGCCCTAGCGCTATTTTTACCATTAGAGGGTATATGTGTCATGTCGCTTTTTTACCATTAGAGGGTATCTGTGCCCTGTCACCCATTTACCATTAGAGGATATCGGTGCCCTGTCACCCTTACAACTAGGGGTGTAATCGGTTCGGTTTGGTTTGATTTTAGACCGAAAACCAACCGAACCGACCTGTTCAGTTTTACAACAATACCAACCGTTCGGTTTGCTGTTTTCTAGACAACCGAACCGAACCAAACCGAACCAACAGCGGTTTGGTTCGGTCAGTTTTTTCGGTTTTTTTAAACCTAATAATCAGAATTAAATCATCATAAAATGAAATTTAAAACCGTCAATCAACTAAAATAACAAGAGTACATGACATCCAAATTGAATACAAATTCAACTTGTCCCAACAATTAAACATAAAACAAAGACAATTAAAAATGTCTAGCAAACAATAAAAACAAACACACTTTAAAAAGTGAAACAACCACTTTAAACCAAATAAAAACCAAAACAGCCACCATGCTTAATCTGAATCCACACTAGACTCATCATCATCTTCTCCGGTTAATGCAATTTCTACAAATACAAAGCAAAGAAATCAATATAGATTATAAAGATAAACTATGAATACATAACAATGAACAACAAAGACAGCAATTTTATTGAAAATCAGCATTCAAACTTGTTCAAAAAGCCACTTTCCAGCATTTATGCAACAACAACAAATTATGAAATATACTAAGTTCAAAACACATTAATTAAAGCAAAATAAAGCAACGGCAACATATTAGGTATTAAAGCAACATCAACAACATATTAGGTCATTAAAGCAACAACAATATATAAAGATAAAAACAATCAAAGGCTAAAAAGATAAAGTAGCAACAACATTTAAAGAATATTTTTATCGAACAACTTAATAATTTATAATTCTTTTATATGTTCCTAATATATTGTTTTTTCTTATGAAAGAAAAAGATAAACACAACTAAAAAGATAAATTCTTCCTAAACTTTTACAGGAAATATTTATCACATGCACTCTCTCCATTTCAAACTTCATCTCAATGGATTCTTAAATATTCTTTTTGGCATATAATATTTTTGGCATAAATTATCTCTAACTTGCTCTTCATTTCAATACATTTCAAGACTTTTTGGCATATAATATTTTTGGCATAAATAAAATTATTTGAGATCAGCTTCCAAGATGCCAAAAAACACATTCATTCACCATAAGATACGAAACAAAATAAAATAAAATAAAAACATATATAGAAAATGCAACGTGTGCTTTTGGCAGTAGAATGAAAATTTCTCCATCATGTATCATGTATGTATGTATGTGAGTGGCAAATCTTATCACAAAGATTCGATTTTGTTGCCAAATTTCCACCAGGTACCAACAGACATGCATGAACAACCTTGTGACAATGAATTTTTATGAGAGCAACGAGAACAGACCAGCAACAAGAACATCTCATAAATTACAACAAATTGTGAAAAAATCAAGTTACTAACCTCAGAAGAAGACACTGAGTTGCAGGAGAGGGCTCGGACTAAGGGTTTGTTCGACAACGGAGACTGTTGCTCGGCGACAGAGAAGAATGGATCAGACGAAGATCGACGACGGCGTGAAGACTGCGGTTAGAGATGGCGCGATGGAGATCGACGGCGTCCTTCACGGTCACGATGGATGACTTGCGACTGAACTCTGAAGGATGGCGACAGCTCTCTGGCTCACTGGCTCTCTCAGGCTCTCATCCTCTCAGAGTCTCAGGCATGGAGGAGAAAGAGGGAGAGTGAGTTTATTGAAGCTTTGTGTTGGGGGTTGTGTGTAGCTACACTGAGTGGTGTGGTAAGTTAGGGATTTGGGGGTTTAGTTATTAGGTTAGAGGGCAAATTTGTAAAAACGAGTATTTCTAAACCTATTATTCGGTTCGGTTCGGTTCGGTTCTTGCCGAACCAACCGAAAACCGAACCAAACCGATCGGTTTAATTCGAAGAAAACCAAAAAAATTGATTTTTTCAGTTTTTCATTCGGTTGTTGTAAATTTCGGTTCGATTTTGCGGTAAATTTCGGTCCGGTTCGATAACTTACACCCCTACTTACAACTAGAGAGAAAGCAAACAAACATACTCACATCCAACCTTTTCGTTCATTATTCATTTACTATGTTCAATCATGAATTATACATGCATTTATCCTCAGCCATGACTCAACATTCATCTCAATCATCCGGCTTAAGTTCATGATTCATAACTAGCCATTCGACTCATAACATACACAGCCATTCGGCTCACGACATGTATAGTACTCCACCATCCTCATCGGCAACTCATACCATCATCATTCATTGTACTCATCATAACTCAGCACAACATCCCCTTTCTTCCTCCACCAGTTACCCTCTTCACTAGCCTACTTTCATTCATTTAATAAAGCTTGGCTGAGCCCTTGGGCCCAACTTGGGTCCGGTTGGCCCGATTTGGCCTGCTCGGCCAAATCTTGGCCAATTTCTTTAAAATTGGTGTCAAAATTCTTGTTTCGAATTTCTCTACCACATAAAACCATAAAAATCTCATTTCTCACTTTCTAGAATATATTTTAATTTATTGGTTAATTAGCCATAAATTAATCGGGTTTTACATAATCAACTAACAAATACATAAGGTCTCAATAGTCTTTGTACTGATTTAATATTATAACTATCAATTTTCTCAAAATATTTATCAAAATTACTTCTTCATCGAAACTATCTTTACTATTCTTTCTATAACATTTAAGTCCATGTACACAAAATAAATTTTAAACTAATTCATAAAGCTAATAGTGGCATTAGAGCTACATTTGGTCATCTAATGGGGTGGAATCTTTCTTCTTAATCTATCAACTATATATATATATATATATATATATATATATATATATATATATATATATATATATATTCAGCGTATTATATTCTACTCAAACAAATTTTTCATAACCATAACTATCCCAACTATAAATATTCTTGTGCTCATATTGTCAAAAGACAATTATGAGGACTGGTATTCTCAAATGAAAATCTTTCTACTAGCACAAGACATATGGATGTTGTTCACGAAGGGTTCACCATACCAAATAATCAAGCAAAATACCTTTTGCTATAGAAAAAAAGAAATTGAAGGAAGAGAAACAAAGAAATTATATTGCTATATGCTTCCTTCAACAAGCTATGATAAAGACAATTCTTTCAAGGATAAGAAGAATATCGTTAGCTAAGAAAGTATGAAAAAACTTGGAGGAAGAGTTCAGAAGCGACACAAAGGTGTAACACTTTACCACACAGAGCTTTACGCTTAAACCGTAAAACAGAGGTGGTGTGATATTACGACCTCTAAAATAGAATATATATATATATATATAGTAATTGAAAGGATATAATATACGAGGAGCCTTAAAGAATTGGTGAAACGAAATCGCAAAATTAAAAGCACAACGCTCAAGATTAAGGATTCTTGCGTACGAAGAAAGCTAGAATTCATATATATATATATATATATATATATATATATATATATATATATATATATATAAAGTAAAATAGAGGGTCAAGGCCAAAGCTGGCCGGAGAATATTTACATATATATATATACATAACCTACAATGCAAAATACATACATAAAATCCAACTTCTCCATACACCTCTAAGAGTTACAAAAGTAAAACAAGTTATCAGGAGAGTTCTATACATATGATCATATATAAAATATATATCAAAATAAAGCCCCAAAATCCACTTTACTGCAGAACTCCAGACGCCTAGTGAGGTGCCTCTCGACCTGTATATGAAAAACAAAAATATCGTATGGGATGAGAACCGGGGGTTCTCAGCATGGTAAAGGTGCCACGTACATAAGATATAAGGTCCTGGAAATTCCAGAGGCAATCCTAGAACGCCAACTCTCAGATTATAAAACTTAAAAAACTAAAACAGAAACCATGAATGGGTGGTCCTCTAGGGATTTCTAAACTTAACTAAAACTTAACTAAAATCCTCAAATCTCCTCGCCTTTCCTCCGTTCCTCCAACTCTGATGAAATTGCACAGACAGAAAAGTAAACAATGACAAACACAAGTAGAGTACAAGTAATAAAAATAGCAAGTATCACAATTAGCGTATTATAATCTCTTAGACAATCCCAATTAATGCACAAACAAAAAATTCAAACAATATGTATATGATGCATACCTGTCCTATGGCTGATGAGTCTCATCTGTTGGTTATAAAGCCAACCTTACAAGTTCGGCTGCTAAACCCTAGACTGTCCCCCGACGTGCATCCCAAGAGTCTATGCATAGATTTTTCTCATTTATCTATAATTGCTCAATGGGGGAACCTTTCTGGGAATTTATAAGTGCCCGGTCACCCTTACGTCATATGGTCAACAGAGTATTGAGTCTTAATCTGGAACATGTGGTGGCAAGCCACGGTACTTTACCCAGAAAAACTCGTATCTCAGATAAAATTGAGTGTATAAGCCTCACAAACATTCATAAGCATTGCACAATCAATCATCAAAGCCATGGCACCACATACACTCCGAATATTTTCATTTTCATAAATAATTCATCAATTTTTCTAACCTTGCTTCACCCCCAAGTTACCACAATTTCCTAATTCCATCTTATTACTAGGCTTACTAATAAGATCTACGGCCAAAGGAATGAAAATAAAGGTTTAGAGGTTTGAAATTAAGCTTTAAAATACAAAATTCATATTTGCTGAAACATGGGCCACGCGTACGCGTGGGAGTGCAATTCGCCCATCACGCAAACGCATTACCTCGTCTGCATATGCAAGTGCGCTGATTTCAAATAGTAGCTATTCACCGCAACCGGCCCTTCCAATCCTTCCGGCATAAAGTACACTGATTTCTCATAACAGTCAAGCAAAACATGATTCTTAGATAACCAATCCAGTCCATAAATGAGATCCAGACCAATCATCGTTAAACAGATCAAATCATGAACGAAATCACGTTGTTGAACCCAAAACGAGACTTGTGGACATCCTAACCTAGTCATAACGGCTTCAGAAGTGGCATTATGCACCTTTAGATTATAACCTAAGACCACAATCTTCAATCCTAACTTACTAGCCCGTTCAAATGCTATAAATAAATGCGTCGCCCCAGTTTCAAACAAAGCACTTAAAATTTTACTAGTTACTTCACAGTTACCTTTGATCAAGGCCTCAGATCCCTCGGCACCCGCTACAAAAGTAGTGAATACTCTCCCTGACTGCTGTACTCTACCGGTCTCATACTTCTTCTTCTTTGGACAATTACATGCTAGGTGCCCATGATGTCCACAAAAGAAACACACCCATAATCCTACTCTGCATGGGATTTCTGGATGATGCTTTCCACACCTATGACAACTTAAGTCTTGCTGTGGCTGCTTTCCACACCTTCTTCCTTGATTAGCATTGTTATTCGGACTCCTGAAATTGCCTTGACCCTGATTATGTTGTGGAAAAAAACCTCCACGCTTGAATATTCTACCCCTCGGTGGAAAGTTCCTTCCTTGAGCCTTCTAAAAAGGCATCCTCAAACTTCCTTTCACTAATGCTGTCTTCCTCACACACTCTTCCACCATTCGGCTTTGTTTACAAGCTCAGAGAACACTCTGATCTCCATCAGTGCAACAGAGCTCAGAATATCACTCTAAAGGCCTCCTTCGTATTTAATACACTTCTATTCAAGGAAATCCTCAGGCGAACCTTGACAGATTCGGGAAAAATGGCATAATTCTTCAAACTTGTTAGTGTACTTAGTAACAGTCATCTGGCTTTGTTTCAATTGAAGCAATTCAAGTTCCTTGGCATTTCTGACCCAGCTTGGAAAATACTTCCTATAGAACTCTATTCGAAACACTTTCCACGGTACCATAGCTATATCTGACTACAGGATACGTTGTGTTCCCTGCCATCAGTACTGGTCCTCCCCTTGCAACTAATAAGTCCTGAATTCAACCCACTACTCCTTGAGAACTTACTGAGTCTACAGTGCCCGTTCCATAGCTTGAATCTAGTTGTCTGCTTCAGTGGAGTTTGAGGTCCCCCTAAAGGTCAAAGGGTGAACCTTCAGAAAGGAGGCGAGAGTCATTGGCCCCTCCTCTCCGATTCTCCCGTTGTTCCTGTTATTCATCTGGTTTTCCAGCGCTTCGACTGTCACCTGCATAGCCACAGCCATGTTTCCCAAGGTAGCCAAAAAGTCTACAGGGTTATTCCTTGTTGGTTCAGGAATGGCATTGCCTATTCTAACTCTGCCTCACTTGCGACCGCATCCGCGAGTCGACATCTGGTTTCTATACACACCAAACAGATAATATCAAGTTGATTAGTCTCAATATCGTAAGTCTAGTGTTTCAAGTCCCAAATGCATGCTCATGAACATTTATGCCACATATATCAATTAGATATCCTAATAGCACATAGACACATACATAGAGAATGCACAGAAGCATAGTCAGTCTGTCTCTCAAGCTCTACAGAGGTAGTATGGTATTACGACCTCTAATATATATATATATATATATATATATATATATATATATATATATATATATATATATATATATATATATATATATGTTTATGAACTCTAACTTTCTTCGTACGCAAGAAATCCTTAATCTTGAGCGTTGCGCTTTTAATTTTGCGATTTTGTTTCACCAATTCTTTAAGACTCCTCGTATATTATATCCTTTCAATTACTATATATATAACTATATATATATATATATATATATATATATATATATATATATATATATATATATAAAGTAAGAACAAAGGGTCAAGAGTATAAAATAACAAGCTCCTAACCCAGCCTGCGAAGCTAAGGCTGGCCGGAGAATATTTACATACATATATACATAACCCACAATCCAAAATACATATATAAAATCCTACTTCTTCATACACCTCTAAGAGGTACAAAAGTAAAACAAGTTATCAGGAGAGTTCTATATATATGATCATATATACAATATACATCAAAACAAAGCCCCAAAATCCACTTCGCTGCAGAACTCTAGACGCCTAACGAGGTGTCCCTTGACCTACATCTGAGAAACAACAATATCGTATGGGATGAGAACTGGGGGTTCTCAGCATGGTAAAGGTGCCACGTACATAAGATATAAGGTCCTGAGAATACCAGAGAAAATCCTAGAATGCCGACACTCAAATTATAAAACTTAAAGAACTAAAATAGAAACCATGAATGTGTGGTCCTCTAGGGATTCCTAAACTTAACTAAACTGAACTAAAACCCTCAAATCTCCCCACCTTTCCTCCATTCCTCAAACTCCGATGAAATTGCACAAACAGAAAAGCAAACAATGTCAAACACAAGTAGAGTACAAGTAATGCAGATAGCAAGTATCACAATTAGCATATTATAATCACTTAGACATTCACAATTAATACACAAGCAAGCAATTCAAACAATATGCACATGATGTATACCTGTCCTATGGCTGATGATTCTCATCTGTCAGTTATAAAGCCAATCTGATAAGTCCAGCTGCTAAACCCTACACTGTCCCCCGACGCGCATCCCCAAGAGTCTATTGATGAGTGGATATTTTATACGCTTTTTGGGGGTAATTTCATGTAGATTTTAGTATGTTTTAGTTAGTTTTTAGTGTAATTTTATTATTTTTTAGGCAAAATTTATATTTCTGGACTTTACTATGAGTTTGTTTGTTTTTCTATAATTTCAGGTATTTTCTAGCTGAAATTGAGGGAGCTGAGCAAAAATCTGATTTAGGCTGAAAAAGGACTGCTGATGTTGTTGGATTCTGACCTTCCTGCACTCGGAATGGATTTTTTGGAGCTACATGAGTCCAATTGGCGCGCTCTCAATTGGATTAAGCTAGAATCTATTGGCGGCATCCTTGAGAATCCGGAAGGTCTAAACCTTGTCTGTGGTATTCCAAGTTGAGTTCTGGGATTGGATGACTGTGACGAGCTTCAAACTCGCGAGTGTTGGGCATAGTGACAGACGCAAAAGGATCAATGGATCTTATTCCGACATGATCGAGAACCGACAGATGATTAGCCGTGCTGTGACAGAGCATTTGGACCATTTTCACTTAGAGGATGGGAAGTAGCCATTGACAACGGTGATACCCTAAATACAGCTTGCCATGGAAGGAGCCTTGCATTTATGAAAGTGAGAAAGCATTATGTTGCAGGAATTCAGAGGACAAAGCATCTCCAAAACTCCAACATATTCTCTATTACTGCATAATAATTATTTATTTCATACTCTTTTACTTTTTACAATTAAAACTAAAAATTATTATTGATATTCTATCCTGACTAAGAATAATAAGATAACCATAGCTTGCTTCAAGCCAACAATCTCCGTGGGATTCGACCCTTACTCACGTAAGGTATTACTTGGACGACCCAGTGCACTTGCTGGTTAGTTGTGCGGATTGCAAAAGTGTGATTGCAATTTTCGTGCACCAAGCTTTTGGCACCGTTGCCGGGGATTGTTTGAGTTTGAACAACTGACGGTGAATCTTGTTGCTTAGATTAGGAAAAATTTATCTTTTTTACTAGAATTGCATCTTTTATTATCCCTTCTAAAAAAAGTTTTTCAAAAATATTAGTTTTCTTTATTAATTTTTAGTTATTCTGTGAATTTAGTGTCATGTTTTAAGTTTGGTGTCAATTGCATGCTATTCTTTGTCTTTCAATTTTCGAATTGCATGTTCTTTATTTTTCCTTGATCTTCAAATTGTTGTTGTCAAATTTTCTTGTTTGATCTTTGGTTTTTCCTATTTTGTGTATTTTTCGTGTTTTCGTTGTGCAAGTTCAAAATATTAGTTTTCAAAAAAAATTTATTTTTATTTATTAAAAATACTTCTTTAAAACACGTTACATTTATAGCTCAATTGGCTAGAGTGTTGGTTTATGTTCTTGGTAATTGGGTATCTTCTTTTTAAAATCTTTTCAAAAATAATTTTTCTTTGATTGAATCTTGTGCCAAACTTTAAGTTTGGTGTTTTCTTGTTAATTTTCTTTAATTTTTGAAAATTTATTTTGGTTTTCTAAAAAATTTAATTTTGGTGTTTTTTCTTTTGTTCTTTTTGTTTTTGTGATTCTTCAAGGTGTTCTTGAGTCTTTCTTGTGTTTTGATCTTAAAATTTTTAAGTTTGGTATTCCTTGGTATTTTTCCTCCAAAATTTTCGAAAACAAGGAGCATTAGATCTAAAAATTTTAAGTCTTGTGTCTTTTGTGTGTTTTTCTCTTTTATCATAAAATTCAAAATTCAAAAAAATATCTTTTCTAACTAATTTTAAGCCATATTTTCGAATTTTTTTATATAAAAATTCAGATTTCAATTTCAAAATTTTTCAAATCTTATCCTTTTAAGATTTAAAAAAAATTATATCTTTTTCGAAAATATCCTAACCATTTTCTCTCTCCTTACTTTTTCGAAAATCTTCATAAAATATTTTTAAATTTTTTTTATTTTTACTTTTATTTATTTTTAATTTTATTATGGTCTTTATTTTATTTTATTTTATTTTATTATTTCAAAATTTTTATATATAATAAAATAAATTAAATAAATTCACATCATCTCCCTTTCTCCATTATGGACTTAAGTGGAAATGAACAGTCCAAAAGGACTTTGGGGTCATATGCTAACCCCACTACTGCTTCATACAGGAGTAGTATCTGTATACCCTCCATCGGAGTCAGTAGCTTTGAGTTGAACCCTCAACTCATTATCATGGTGCAGCAAAGTTGCCAGTATTTCAGTTTTCCACAGGAAGAACCTACAGAGTTTCTAGCACAGCTTTTACAAATTGCTAACACAGTACATGATAAGGAAGTAGATCAGGATGTCTACAGATTATTACTATTTTCATTTGCTGTAAAAGACCAAACTAAGAGGTGGTTAAATAACCAACCTAAGGACAGCATAAAGACATGGAAACAGCTGTCAGAAAAATTTCTGAATCACTATTTTTCTCCAAAACGGATGACACAGCTAAGGCTGAGCATCCAAGGCTTTAAACAAGGAGATAATGAATCCCTTTATGATGCCTAGGAGAGATATAGAGAGATGCTGAAAAAATGCCCCTCTGAAATGTTTTCAGAGTGGGTGCAATTAGACATCTTCTACTATGGGCTTACAGAGAGAGCTCAGACTTCTCTAGACCACTCAGCTGGTGGATCTATACACATTAGAAAGACAATAGAAGAAGCTCAAAAGCTTATTGATACAGTTGCCAGAAATCAGCATCTGTACCTAAGCAGTGAATCTTCCATCAACGAAGAGGCTAAAACAGCAACTGCTGAACTCAGTCCTGCAGATCAAGCTACTGAATTCAATCAGCAATTAGATTTTCTAACAAAATAGTTAGCCAAATTCAAGGAGATATTGCAAGAAACAAGAATGGCTAATATGAATATGAAAGTGCAGTTGAAGCAAACAGAACAGCAGTTATCAAAACAAAAAACAGAAGAATGCCAAGCAGTTCAATTAAGAAGTGGAAAAATATTAAATACCCCACTTCAAGGCAGCAGGAAGCCAAGAAATGAACAGACTGCTATCCAAAATCCCTCTGAGGACAGTCAGAGCCCAGAGAGGAATAATTCTGGCACTCAAACGCCAGATAATGGGTGGAAAGCTGGCATTGAATGCCCAACCCATGCTCAGTCCTGGCGTTCAACGCCAGAAACAAGCAAGGAATTAGTGTTGAATGCCCAAAGGAAGCACAGTCCTGGCGTTCAGACACCAGAAACAGGTAAGGAGTTGGCGTCTAACGCCACTCCAGCTTCCACCCTTGGCATTCAAACGCCAGTAGGAGATCAGACACATACAAGTGCTGATAGCAACCCCTCTAAAAAGGCTTCTCAACCAACATCTGTAGGTAATAAACCTGCAGCAACTAAGGTTGAGGAATACAAAGCCAAAATGCCTTATCCTCAGAAACTCCGCTAAGCGGAATAGGATAAGCAATTTACCCGCTTTGCAGACTATCTCAGGACTCTTGAAATAAAGATTCTGTTTGCAGAGGCACTTGAGCAAATACCCTCTTATGCTAAGTTCATGAAAGAGATCTTAAGTCATAAGAAGGATTGGAGGGAAACTAAAAAAGTTTACCTCACTGAAAAATGCAGTGCAGTCATTCTAAAAAGCTTACCTGAGAAGCTTAAAGATCCCGGAAGCTTTACGATACCTTGCACGTTAGAGGGTACTTGTACCAAGCAAGCTTTATGTGATCTTGAGGCAAGTATCAACCTAATACCAGCATCCACTATCAGGAAGCTTGGTTTGACTGAAGAAGTCAAACCAACCCGGATATGTCTCCAACTTGCTGATGGCTCCATTAAATACCCATCAGGCGTGATTGAAGACATGATTGTCAAGGTTGGGCCATTTACCTTTCCCACTGACTTTGTGGTGCTGGAAATGGAGGAGCACAAGAGTGCAACTCTCATTCTAGGAAGACCATTCCTAGAAACTGGCTGAACCCTTATTGACGTCCAAAAAGGAGAAATAACTTGAGAGTCAATGAGGATGAGTTTAAGTTGAATGTTGTCAAAGCTATGCAGCATCCAGACACCCCAAATGACTGCATGAGCATTGATATTATTGATTCTCTGGTAAAAGAGGTCAATATGACTAAGAGTCTCGAATCAGAGCTAGAAGATATCTTTAGAGATGTTCAACCTTATCTGGAGGAACCAGAAAGAATAATAGAACCTCTAAAAATCCCTCAGAGAGAGGAGAAACCTCCCAAACCCGAGCTCAAACCATTATCACTATCCCTGAAATATGCATTTCTGGAAAAAGGTGATACCTTTCCTGTAATCATAAGCTCTACCTTAGAGCTACAGGAAGAGGAGGCACTAATTCAAGTGCTGAGGACACACAAGACAGCTCTTGTTGGATGGTCCATCAGTGATCTTAAGGGCATTAGTCCAGCCAGATGCATGCACAAGATCTTATTGGAGGGTGACGCTAAGCCAGTGATTCAACCACAGAGGCGGCTGAATCCAGCCATGAAGGAGGTGGTGCAGAAGGAGGTCACTAAATTACTAGAGGCTGAGATTATTTATCCTATTTTTGATAGTCCCTGGGTAAGCCCTGTCCAAGTCGTCCCTAAGAAGGGTGGCATGACAGTAGTTTATAACGAAAAAATGAACTAGTTCCTACAAGAACAGTTACAGGGTGGCGTATGTGTATTGATTATAGAAGGCTCAATACAGCTACCAGAAAGGATCATTTTCCTTTACCATTCATAGACCAGATGCTAGAAAGGCTAGCAGGTCATGAATACTACTACTTCCTGGATGGATATTCAGGTTATAATCAAACTGCAGTAGATCCCCAGGATCAAGAGAAAACAGCATTCACATGTCCATCCGGAGTATTTGCATTCAGAAGGATGCCATTTGGCCTGTGCAATGCACCTGTAACCTTTCAAAGGTGCATGCTCTCTATTTTCTCTGATATGGTAGAAAAATTTCTAGAAGTCTTCATGGATGACTTTTCAGTATTTGGAGACTCATTCAGCTCCTGTCTTGACCATCTAGCACTTGTTCTAAAGAGGTGCCAAGAGACTAACCTGGTTTTAAACTAGGAAAAATGTCACTTTATGGTGACTGAAGGAATTGTCCTTGGGCACAAAATTTCGAACAAGGGAATAGAGGTAGATCAAGCTAAGGTAGAGGTCATTGAAAAATTACCACCACCTGCCAATGTTAAGGCAATCAGAAGCTTTCTGGGCATGCAGGATTCTATAGGAGGTTTTGATGATTGGATTTTTTGACGGCTTAGAAATTCACTAATGAAATCTCCTTGTAAAGTATAGTTTCTAAACCAAGCAATAATCCTTTCATACAAAAGATTGTTTGTCACAAGTAACAAACCCCTAAATTTATAAACCGAAGTATTGAACCTCGGGTCGTTCTCCCTAGGAATTACAATAAAGTGTCTTGTTATTGGTTGTGAGTTATATTTGGGGTTATTAAGATTTTAGACAAGAAATATAAATGGCAAAGAAAATAAACTAACAACTAACAAAGCTCTTGGCAAGATATGAGTACTAGAAGTCCTATCCTAGTTATCCTCCTCAATTGTGATAACAAATTGTCCATTACTCCCACTTAGTTAACCTCTAACCATAGAGGAAAGTCAAGTGGATGAATCAATTTGATTCCTCAAGTCCTAATCAACTCCTAAAGGAAAGACTAGCTTTAGAGGCATTCAAATCAATTAGCAACTTCTAATTATCAATCAACAAAGGAATTAGATAACTCAAGAGTCACTAATTACACTACCTAGGCCAAGAGGAACAAAACGTACACTAAAATCCAACCAAGCATTTCATCAAACACTTGGAAGGCACAAAAGAAAGGCAAAGCAAATGGACAACAAGAATAGAATCTAACAACAACTATTGAAAGGAATTAACAACAACAATTAAAAGAAACACATTTATTATGAATTACCTTGAATTGAATGGAAAGAAAATAGAAGGGATAAGGGTAGATCTACAACAAAGTATAAGAACAACATAAAGGAAATTACAACAAAAGAATAGAGGAAGATGAATGTAACAACAAGGAATTGAAAGGTGGAAGTAGAAGAAGATGAATTAAAATCTAGATCTAAGAACTAAACCTAATCCTAATCCTAATTCTAGAGAGAAGAGAGAGCTTCTCTCTCTAGAAACTAACTCTAAACTAATCCTAATGTGTAAAAATGAATGGAATCCCCCTTTGCTCTTCAATCTTTGGCTTTAAATAGCATTTTTGGCGCCAAAGTTGGTTGGAATTGGGCCCCACAACCCTTCTGAATTCGCTGGCCACATTTTTATTAAAAAAATCATAAACCAACATCGATGCGTACGCGCACAGCACGCGTACGCGTCCATGGGGTAATTCGCAAGGCGCGCGCAAGCGCCAGGTGCGCGCGCGCGTCCATGGGCGAGTTCAACTTCTTTGACTTTTCATGATTTCTCCACTTTGCATGCTTTCCTCTTCACTCCTTTGATCCATTCCTAGCCTTTTCAATCTGAAATCACTAACAAACATATCAAGGCATTTAGTGGAATCAAAGATGAATAAAAACCATCAAATTAAAGGTATAAAAGCATGTTTTCACATCTAAGCACAAATAAGGAGACAATCACAAAACTATGCTATTTCATTGAATAAATATGGGTAAAAGGTCATAAAATCCCTTAAAATCAATACAAGATAAACCGTACAAATGGGGTTTATCAGGTTTATAAAAGATTTTTCAAAAATTGCCAAACCTCTGAGTAATCTGCTAGCTACTGACACGCCATTTTTCTTTGATAAGGAGTGTCTACAGGCGTTCGAGACTCTGAAAGCTAAGCTGGTCACAGCACTAGTCATCTCTGCACCAGACTGGACACTACCATTTGAATTGATGTGTGATGCCAGTGACCATGCCATTGGTGCAGTGTTGGGACAAAGGCATGACAAGCTTCTGCACGTTATTTACTATGCCAGTCGTGTTTTAAATGACGCACAGAAGAACTACACAGCCACAGAAAAATAGTTACTTGCAGTTGTTTACGCTATTGACAAGTTCAGATCTTATTTAGTAGGATCAAAAGTGATTGTGTACACTGACCATGTTGCTCTTAAATATCTACTCACAAAACAGGATTCAAAACCCAGACTCATCAGATGGGTATTGCTTCTGCAGGAGTTTGATATAGAAATAAGAGACAGAAAAGGGACAGAGAACCAAGTAGCAGATCATCTATCCCGAATAGAACCAGTAGAAGGGGCGTCCCTCCCTCTTATTGAAATCTCTGAAAACTTTCCGGATGAGCACTTCTTTTCCATCTAGGAAGTGTCATGGTTTGTAGACATTGCAAACTACAAGGCAGTGAGATTCATACCCAAAGAGTACAGTAGGCAGCAAACAAAGAAATTGATCACGAATGCAAAATACTATCTTTGGGATGAACCATATCTCTTCAAGATATGTGCAGACGGAGTAATCTGTAGATGTGTGCCTAAAGAAGAAGCACAGAAGATCCTCTGGCACTGCCATGGATCACAGTATGGAGGACATTTTAGAAGTGAGTGAACAGCCACAAGAGTCCTCCAATGTGGCTTCTACTGGCCTACTCTCTATAAAGACTCCCGAGTGTTTGTACTTAATTGTGACAGTTGCCAAAGATCTGGCAATCTGCCTCACAGTTATGCCATGCCTCAACAAGGGATCTTGGAGATTGAGTTGTTTGATGTATAGGGTATTGACTTCATGGGGCCTTTCCCGCCATCATACTCAAACACTTATATTTTGGTGGCAGTGGATTATGTATCCAAATGGGTGGAAGCTATTACAACACCCACTAACGATACTAAGACAATGCTGAAATTTCTCCAGAAACACATTTTCAGCAGATTTGGTACCCCTAGAGTACTAATCAGTGATGGGGCACTCATTTCTGCAATAAACAACTTTACTCTGCTTTGGTTCGATATGGAGTTAGCCACAGGGTAGCTACTCCATATCATCCACAGATAAATGGGCAAGCTGAAGTCTCTAATAGATAACTTAAAAAAATCCTGGAATGGACTGTGATTAACCGCAGAAGGGATTGGGCAAGAAGCTTGGATGATGCTCTGTGGGCATATAGAACAGCATTCAAGACACCTATAGGAACTTCTCCATACCAGCTGGTGTATGGAAAAGCCTGTCACTTGCCAGTGGAACTGGAACATAAGGCCTATTGGGCAACCAGATTCATAAACCTTGATGTCAAGTTAGCTGGAGAAAAATGATTGTTTCAGTTAAATGAGCTAGAGGAATTCAGACTCAATGCTTTCTAAAATGCAAAAATTTACAAAGAGAAAGCAAAAAGATGGCATGATAAGAAACTATCATCCAGAGTCTTTGAGCCAGGGCAGAAAGTTCTGCTATTTAATTCTAGGCTCAGATTATTCCCCGAGAAATTAAAATCTCGGTGGAGAGGTCCATATGTGATTACAAGTGTGTCACCATATGGATACGTAGAGCTTCAGGATAATGATTCTAACAAAAAGTTCATTGTTAATGGACAGAGAGTCAAACATTATCTTGAAAGCAATTTTGAGCAAGAATGCTCAAAACTGAGACTTGATTAAAGCTCAGTAATAGTCCAGCTAAAGACAATAAAGAAGCGCTTGCTGGGAGGCAACCCAGCCATTTACAAAGCTTATTTGTTAATTAATTAATTTTTACAGGTTTATGTCAATTATCTTCAAGGTAAAATAGCAATTGCTTGATTCACAGAGTTACAGAAGGATTCAGAGGAATAAACAGCAAAAAGAAGCTCACTGGTGTGAAAAAACCAGTAAGAGCTATTTTGGGCGTTGAACGCCCAAAAGAAGCATCTACTGGGCGTTCAACGCCAGTAGAGATAGCCATCTAGGCGTTAAACACCAGAAAGAAGCATCTTCTGGGCGTTGAATGCCAGAAAGAAGCACCTTCTGGGCGTTTAACGCCAGATTTACAGCGTCTTGGGAGTGCAATTCGCCCATCACGGGAACGCATTACCTCGTCTGTGTACACAAGTGTGCTGGGCAGAATTGAACGTTCGCGTATGAAACCCACCAGGCTCGCGTACGCAAGGGTCTCTTTTGCCCAAGCTTGTGTACGCATTACGTCATCCGTGTATACATGCATGCCAAATAGAAACGCCCATCCGCGTATGGAGGGGTCGTGTACGCATACATTGCATATTAGTCAAAAATGGCTAAGTCTGCAAATTTTTTAGTTTTACATATCAAACTTCCGATGCGCATAACTTTCTCGTTTTAAAACATTTTTCATCCATTCTTCGAACGACGTAAACTTCACAGACCCAATTTCTATATGAAACAAGTTTGAAATAATTTAGGGATTTGAAAACCGAATTATGACTCGTTGAAGTTCGGACAAAATTTTAAATTTACACAAAAATCTTCAAACCTTTATTTTCATTAATTCACCATTCAATATCAATCTTCCTACACTAAAAATCAGTTCCAACATATGCAATATCACAATAACACATCCTTACACTCCCTCCATCATCTATCATACCTTAATTTTAAATGATTCTCATACATATTCATTATTCTCAATTATATCAACAAGACCATCAACAATCCATCATCTATACATATTCATTATTCTCAATTTGTCAACCATCATTAAATCATCTTTTAACATTCAATTTCCATTCCCAACAATAAACAACAAACCCATACTCAACTTGGTTCACAATTATCATCAAGGCATTAAGCAATTTACACACTCATGCTTTTATTCCTATCCTATGGTCATCTAGTCTAAGTTTTCACAAGACAATATATATTAAATACGAGAAACCTAAGCCATACCTTGGCCAATTTTTTCATATTTCCCAAGGCAACCCACTAGGCAAGAAGCAAGCCCTCAACACCAATTTCAGCAACTAGCACGAAATCCTAAGCTTCCAATTGAGCTTCCAACATATCCAATTACTTCATATCACACATATACATACACCTAACACATTTATCACACATACATACCCAAAATTTAATACCCAACACTCAAAATCAATGAATTAACAAGGGTTCTAGGATTTTCACCTTACTCAAGCACCCATGAAGCAAGATTAAGTGTTTCCTCCAAGCTAATTCGAATCTAAACACCGAAAATTAAACAATTTTCAACATGTTGGCTAATGAATTTTGAAACTAAAAATGAGAAAATTGAGGAAGAAAACATGACTTCCTTACTTTACAATGTTCTAGACTTTGTAGAGCTCAACAACGCGAATGCGTAGCCACAAACGGTGCGACGATCGGAGCTCAGAATGAAAAGTTATGTGGGTTTGATTATGTGAGTGAGTGTTTGGGTGTGGATGAGTGTTCTTCCCCCCTTGGCTGTGATTCCAGCATGTTTGCATGCAAAAATGGGGAAGAGGTGAGCTGAGCTCATTAAGTGGAAGGGGTTGGTTGGGCCCACGGGCTCAGTTTGACTGGTTTGGCCCGCTTGGTCCAATCTTGGGCCAAATTCTTTAAAATTAGTGTCAATTTTTTTTGTTTTAATTAGCTCTATCTTATAAAACTATAGAATTCACATTTTTAATTTTTTTATTAAAAATTAATTTATTTACTAATTATTTGCTAGTATTACGAAGTTTACAAAAAGTACACACAATCCTCCTCTAATTTTTAAGAAAGTAATATGAAAATATGAAAATGAAAGATTATGAGACAACAAAAGGTTACTATACAAGATTAATGAGCTTAGTAACTGAAATAAAAGCTTATGGAGAGGACATGTCCGATAAAAGGATTGTGGAGAAAATACTCATTAGTTTGTCATCCAAATTTGATCCTAAATTGTCTATAATTTAAGATATAAAGGATTTATCAAAGATAATAGTAATAGAGTTAATAAGCTCATTACACTCTTTTGAACAAGCATGCAAGTCGAGACAATATAAAGATTTAATAAAAAATGCATTTCAGTCTAAGTTCAATATAAAGTCTCATAATCTAAATAAAAGAGGAGGAGAAAAAAGACAAATATTTTGAAAAGACAGACACATCTAGAAAAATAGAAAATAAAATTGACAATAGAAAATAATATTCTCCATTTGGCATATGCAAGAAATCTAACAACCTAAAGAAGGATTATTGGCATTGTAAAAAATCATAATATCGCAATGGCAAAAGGTTTGGGCATATGGAGAAAGGCTACAGAATAAAAATCAATCATCACCCAAACTTCTTTGAAGAAAAGGAGGGAGAAAAATGTTTATTCTATGTATCATCACAAAAAGATTGCAAAAAAAAGATGACATATGGTGTCTCAATAGTAGTTGTAGTAATTATATGATAGGTGATCAAAGTCTATTCAGTGACATCAATAAATTTGTTTGATTTGGCATGAAACTTGAAGACAGAATGATCGTGCGGGCGAATGGCAAAGTTATAAATACCGTGCACACTAAGATAAAAACTAAGAATATTCATGATGTTCTATTAATTTCTAAACTTACACAAGACCTGCAGTATTGGCCAAATAATGAAAAAAGATTACATATTACACATTGAAAAAACTTATGCACCATAAGTAAAAGAAAAACTAGAAGATTTCTAGCAATAGTAAAAATAAAAAGCATAAGCTTTCAATTAAATTGGAGTTATATCATAGAAACTACATTTAAGGTACAATAAGATAATTTATGGTTGTGGCATATTGAAGATTTGGTCATTTTTAGTTTCATGGTACTACACAAAAAATAACTAATGAGAGATCTACCAAGCATCACAGAGATTGAACAACTTTGTAAAGGATGCTTATTTGGCAAATAATATCGTCAACTAATTTTTTTTTGGAAGAGCTTGGCGAGCCAAGAAAATGCTTGAATTAGTTCACATTGATGTCGGTGAACCGATGAAGATACTGTCAATCAGTAATAATAGGTACTTCATTCTCTTCATTGATAATTATACCAGGATAATGTGAGTATATTTTTTACACAAAAAATCATAGGTTTTTGACATCTTCAAGACGTTCAAGGAACATATGGAGAAGCAAAGCGGTCAAAGCATCAAGGTACTTCGCAGCGACAGATGAACTGAATACACTTCAAAGAAATTTAATAAATTTTGTGAAGTAGAAATCATCAAACATCATGTAACAACCTATATTTTTTAAACTTCTTTTATAAATTAGTTATGACCTATTTTATTAATTTGAACTATTTATTTAAAAATTATTTTATTAGATATAATCAAATTGATTTTATGATTATTGAAATTTAAATTGACTAAGATTATTATATATAATTTTATTAAATGTGATATTTTGCACCATTGAAATTAGAATTTCGGTAATTTATGAGTGGTAAGAATTATATCATTCAAATTAAGTGATTGATATTTTGTTAAATATCATATTTTAAATTATTAACTATGAATAATTTATGACTTATTTTATTGATTTTTTATTTCTAGAAACTATTTTGTTAAAGGTATTTAAATTAATTTTTATGATACCTTGAGTTCATAATAATTAAGATTATTATATATCTTTACTATAATAAGATATTTTACATAATTGAAATTATAATTTTCGTAATCTATTAATAATAAATATTTTATAATTTAATTTTGATAATTAATATTTCATGTTCAAAATCTGCCGATATGAATAAATATCGATACTCTTTGGTGAACTTAGATTCGCTAATACTTCATCGTATATATTTTTATCATTATATTACTAATGTCATTTATATTAGTAACTCATATATATATATATATATATATATATATATATATATATATATATAATTACTTGTGTTTTAATATATTCAGCTTTCATAGTTATTCATTTAAGATATTTATAACTTGAATCGCTGACTCAGCAGCCCATATGCATGACACCCAGCCCTTGTGTGTTAACAAACCAACATAATCATCATTATCATCCTTAATCATCGTCATTCTTATTTCATTTCAGCCAAAACTCAGAGAAAGAGAACGAGAGAAAACGTAAGAACTTTCATGGAACTCAAAAGATTCTGAGTTCGATTTTTTGAGTTTCGTAACTCCGATAAAAAATCTAATCCGATTAAAGTGTTCGTATTTTTCTCTTTTTCACGTTGACGTCATTTTTGTTTGGAAAAAATCAACAATGGCGCCGCTGATCTTCCATGCATGGTTTGGCCAAGTGGAAACCTCGAAAGTAGAGTAGTCGATTTTGACATTTTCGCCAATTTTTTGTTCAGAAGCCTTCCATGGAGTTTCGGTTGTGATTCTTCTATGGAGGTAGGTTTTAATAATTTTTCATCGACTAAATGTTAATGTGATAAGTGATTGTTGGTCTGATTGATATTTTTTTTAGTTTGATTGAGATTATGCTTGATTTTTATTGAAATTGTTGTTGTTTTGATTGCTTGATGATTCAACCTATATGGGTACAGTCTAGAACTGAGGTATTTTGAGTGAATTTGGGGTTGTCTTCCAGTGAGAAAACTTGATTAAATTGATAGATTTTGATGGCCAAGAGATTAAACAAAAAATTATAAAAAAATCAATAACCGTAAAGTTCAAAAATAGAATAAAAGTTTTCTATCAGATTACAAGAAAGAATTTTGGATTTAAAGAAATGTCTTCTTTTACGAATATAACATTATTATTTTGAGAATAAAATTGTAATTTTATAAAAAAAAATTGAAGTTGATTTTATAAATAAATAAGTTTAGAGATATTTTGAATAAAAAGTAAGCTTTTAGGGGTGAGTGAGTATTTTTTTTCTTTTGTGAATGTATATATATATATATATATATATATATATATATATATATATATATATATATATATGATATTTAATTAGTAATTTTTTAAAATTGTTGGGTTAAAAATAAAATACTTAAAAGTTTGAGATTTAAAGTATAATTTCTAAAAATTTAAGAATAAAACTTCAATAAAATTAGTTTTAGTATATTAACATAGAAACATTGAATATTAATACTCCTTTAATATTATTTTACTTATATCAATTTAATTAGTATACATTTTTATTAGTTATTTTTACTAAAATCATTATTTTTATTAAATAAGAAAGGAAAAGTGAGACAATAAGACTTTCTAAAATCATTAGAAAAATAGAGTTATATTATAAATTTTATAATTCTCTTTTCATAAAATATTTAGGGAAAGGCGAGCGTATAGTGCAAACAAGTTTTGATATATTAAGAATAATAAAGTAAAAGATTGAAGAAAGAGAAAAAAATTGAAACAAAAAGAAAACGAGCAGAGATGTTTTTCATTGAAAGCGGGCTGAGATGATTGTTTGCTGCTGAGATCGAGAAGAGATAAGGTGGTAATTTCACTAAGAAAGTTGCTTTCCAAGAATACATCGGCCATAGAGAGTCGCACCTATAAGGCAAGGTTGCTTACAGAGGTTTATCTTAATATACAACAGCTAGAAAGAGGTGCACCTGTAAGACGAATTTGCTTACAGAGGTTATGTTCGACATTTGATAGCTAAAGACAGCTACACCTGTATGGTGAGCTTGTTTATAAGGGTTGTGCCAATTAGAAAGCCATGTCTAGAACTAGTACTAGATAGTGATGGAAGCGGGTAGAAACTAATAGCTGAGCACATTACCTACACTAGGAATAGACATGCATCATAATTATTTTCACATATTTTTTGTGAACTTTATTTTCTGTGATTGTGTATGTGTTGTGCTTGACTTTCTATGTTCTTTAATTATTATGCTTGTTGAGTTTATTGGTTGTTGCTGCTGACTGGGTATAGTATTAAAATGGACTTAACTAACTACCACAGCCCTACGACTAAGAACTCCCCAGTTCTTACTCCCTATTTTCACCCATTTCAGCTACAGGTGCGAAAGCTTATTGCAAAACTGCAGCCTAGAAGAATATGTTTGCAAGTTGAGTTGTCGATAGAATTTATTTTTTCCCTTGCCTTGTTATTTGAAGTTTTATTCAAAGGGATAGATTTTGTAGTTGGTTTTGTATGTAATATTATAATGTATTATTAATATTAAGTATGTGAATATGCATTATTTGTTCTTGATGAAAAAATTTTAACCTTTTAGAAAAATTGTCAACAAATTGTTGCATAAAGGTTCAATATTAAATAGATAATAAAGGAATTAGCTAGTAATGCCTTACATTTGGTATGATCATGACGTGTTAGAAACTAGGTCGTTACACGTTAACTCACAGTTGGATATGCTCCTAAGCATAATGAAGTATCTGAGAGAAAAAAACGGAACTGTGATAGAGATGACACGCTCGATCCGTTTGGAGAAAAATCTGCCCAACATCTTCGAGGCAGAAGCTATATATACAATAGTATACCTACTAAATCATTGTCCCACTAAGGTAATAGAAAATTAAATAAAACTCCAATTAAAGCATGAATTGGACAAAAACTTTCAACAAAGCATTTAAAAGCCTTTTGATGCACATGCTATGCCCACATCCGTACACAGAAAAGAAGCAAGTTTGATGAAAAGATAGAAAATAAATCTTCTTTGGTATAGTACACTCAAAAGGATATCATGTGTATAGCTTGAAAACAAAGAAACTCGTAATTTTTTGAGAAGTGGATTTCGATGAAGATGCTTCATAGGACTAGAAAGATGAAAAAGTCGAGAAAAGAAGCATTGAGCCTACAAGAAAAACTAAACCTCTATAAGATGTATACGAAACATGCATTTTTGTCAAGATCAAGCCTACAAACTTTGAAAAAGCAGAAAAGTAAGAAGAATGGAGAAATATAATAGAAGAAAAAATCAAGATGATAAAGAAGAACAACACATAGAAGCTGGTATATCGCCCTTTAAATAAATATATCATTGGAGTCAAATAGGTGTACAAGACTAAGCTCAATCCTAAAAGATCCATTCAGAAGCATAAGGCAAGACTCATAGCTAAAGGATATGTACGAGTTCCTAAAATTTTAAGATAGATTATACAGAGATATTTGTACTTGTAACTCACCTAAATACAATAATTGGACACTCATTGCACTGCTGCACAAAAAGCAATGAAAGATCTATCAACTAGATATGAAAATTTTCCTTTCTAAATAGAAAAAAGTGGAAGAAGTATATGTATGTTGATCAACTGGTGCGAATTTTCGAATACAACAAACTAACTAGCAAGTGCATCGAATCGTATCAAGTAATAACTCAAGTGAGTGAGTGTCGATCCCACAAGAATTAATGAACGAAGCAACAATAGTTGAGTGATTAGGCTAGTTAGACAAGCTAAAAAGAGTGATTTCAAGGTCAAATAGTATAAAACAGTAAATCAGAGAGTGCAAGAAAGCAAACAAAGAATAGTTGGTGAAATTAATATGAGAGAACAATTAAGATTTTAGAGGTGTTTAAATTTTTGCATTAATAGTTCTTATCAACTACTTTAATCATACAAAGATTTAGTTTATGACAAATTTTAAGTGATTAAACCCTAATTCAATATCTATAATTTTATATTTATTATATTTAAAATTATCTATTAATTTCAATAATAATTAAAGAATAAAAAATAAAAATAAATTAAAAAAACAAAAAAATAAACAAATTATAACTCCCTTTAATTCCCCCAATTATATTCCCCAAACATTTTTGCATATTAAAAATCATAAAATAACAAAAATGTTTGGAAGCGAAAGATAAACATATCTTGCCTTTTTTTGTTATTTGTTTTCAATAATAATTAATTATTGTTAGAATAAATATATAATATTAGATATAAAAAATAGAATAAAATATAATTTTTTTTTAAATTTGTTAAAAATTTTAAAAATATTTCTGAATTTCATTTTGTTTTAATTTTATCCCAAAAATTTTCGATTTATATTAAATATATCCCTGATAACTAAATTTTAAAAAAGTTTAGGACTAATCTAATCATAATACATGATAAATATGTTTAATTTGCTTACGTTAAAAGTTATTTTTGTTGAGTTATTCTTATATTGGTCATAATTTTTTTGAAAAATTAGTCGTTAGAGATAAAGTTGATGCAATTAAAAATTTTTAATATAAAATTAAAATAAAATAAAACTTAAGAATATTTTAAGAAATTTTAATAAATTTTACAAATAAAAATATTTTTTATTTTAAAAAATATATATTCAAATATTAAGTTAAATAAGGTAACTTTAAATTATTATCTCTTTTAGATCTAGAGCTTTAATATCATGTCAGATACCATTCATTAACACTAATGATTATATCTCTAATACTCTCTAATACTTCCTCTAATATATCCTTCACTCAAATAAATAATGTGAAAAAAAAAAGTTTTGAGTAGTTTTAGGCTCGATACCTACTGTTGTCCCCTAAACATTTTTTTTTTCGAAAATATTATACATCGCAAAGAACTATTTATGTGCAGAAAGTAGATCGCCATGGTATCCAACAACATGAATAATGAGCATTCATGAATAGTATCATATTATTTAACAGCAGCTTGAAAATATAACAAAGATACATACCTATACACAATTGATACTCAAAATAAAGAAATGCTAATAAATATTAATGAGTGGGAGAATTTTTCCAATGAGTACCTAACAAACAGGAGGATACTCTGAAATACATATACTAGAAAGGAAGTTTCTGATTCTCACCTCATCATCTTTTATGATAATAATAATAATAATAATAATTATTATATTATTATTTTTCATAATAACCCTACTTGGAAAACTTCATGATATCATGGTTGTCACAACCAAGGTGGTGAAATGGGAATTTCTGAGATGAAGTAGTTCCAATAGCAATTGCAGAATGCTGATGATGAAGATTATTGTTACATTTGCTATGATGATGATGATGCTGATGATGATCCATGGTGCTGCCATGGTGTGAAGCAAGAAGCTTATCCAAGAAAGACCAATCACCATTGAACCTCTCTCCATGTTGTTGTTGCATGAGATTGAGTCCACATCCACTTGTTGTTGTGAGCCTTAGAAGGTTCTGGGAGCATTCAAGAATGTCCATGGCATTCATGGAAGTGTGCGCCGCCACGGTAGCCACGGAAGATTCTGGACTGAACAACTGTGGAAGATGCATGGATCCATCAAAATTATTGGTGTAATTATTATTATTTTCATTATCATAGAGTCCTTGATGATGTTGCAAGTGGTGGTGGTGTTTTGGGTCCAGAACTTGTTGGCTTGCTACTCCTCTCATGTGTTGATGTGCTGCTGCTAAGTGATGATGTTCCTCTTCTTCAATTTCTTGTCGAAACCCTCTGCTTTGGTTTTTCTTCTTGAAAACCCTGCACACGACCCACCCATCCTCCTGCAATACATACAAAATCATTTTTTATTGCAACTTCAATTTTCTCATTATATGTATATAGCACTCACTAATTGTTTGAAGCATGTCAAATTTCACTAGGAATATAGAATGACTTATTGGCTATATCAATATCTTCAAAAACAAAAAGTTATTTATATAACTTATCTTTTGTGTACACAAATAAAATGACTCATTTTGTTGTTATAAGATGAACATAAACCATATTTGTACGGCAAAATTTCCTATCTATACTAAATTAATTATCAAAATCAGTCATAGTATATTTATGTATAATACATATTTTTTTACAGAAGATAATATTTCATCTTCAACATTAGAGGAATACTAGAAAATTAATAAATTATTATTTTTTACTAGTAGTTAGTCATTAATTTTTAAAAATATTAAAAATATTATCTGTACACTAAAATTAATCACTAAAATCAATCACTAATATATTTGTATATAGGTTTAATTTTTTTCAAATGTATATTTATATTTCAATATATATTTTATACTAATAATTAATTTTAATGACTAATTTTAGTGTCTATATAACATAATTATAAAAATATATATGAATTAAAAATACATTATTAAATTATTAGACTAAATAAAATAAATTAATGAGTAAAAATGCTAATAAAAAATAATAAATTTTTCCAATCTTGAATTTTTCTCCAAACATTGTTATTATTGAATGGCATTGCATGCATGTAAGGAATTATTTTTCTTTGTCACCTGAACCTCGGCGTCGTCTTCGTCGAGGCGGTACTCATGCATGATCCAGTCAGTCTTCTGGCCGTGGGGCGCACGGCCGGTGTAGAAAACTAGGGTTTTTCTCATCCCAATCCTCTTGGAATTGCTAGTATGGTATATGGCCTTGTCCCTCCCAGTGGCTTTCCAGAAACCAGCAGTGGTTGCCCTATTGGTCCTTGTTCCTGTTGGGTACTTCTTGTCTTTGTGACTGAAGAAATACCACTCGTTCTGAGGCCCTGATCCTATTCTGCATTTATCTGCACAACTCCACACGTATATTTCAATCATCATTCAATGCCAACATCTTAGTACGGTACTTAACTATTTCAAACAAAGACGAAGCACTGTTTATTTTTCAATTATCACAGAGATTTACTGAAAATTCATTCATCCTAGTACTACTTTTGTCTTAGTACACTTAACTATGAAGTTTTGATGGAATTTATTCTATTAATACTAGTATGATCGTACATGTATAATTAACATCTAAATATTCCTTTCGTTTAATGTCAAATTAATGGTTTCTTTAAATTTTTTTTATTCATTACAAATTTAATGTAAATCGAGAACACACCACAGTTGCAGGGGCTTGCGGCTTGCAACAATTATTGTAGTCCTCCATTTTTAACCATCACGATTAATATAATTGACCCATGCTACGTTAAGCCCTAATTAGATAGAGGGGTGAACAAAAAAGTTAAGGTTTTTCAACTACTATAATTAGTTTTATCATACTAAAGCTAAGAATTTATATTGATATATGTAATGAATGTAGCTAGATGGAAAGATACCTTTGAGGTCCCAAGGTTCAAGTTTGTTGAGATCAACCTCTCTAATGACATCAAGGTCAATGGCTTCATAAGAAACTTTCTTCCTTAGGTAATAGTAGAGAAGCTCCTCATCAGTTGGATGGAACCGGAACCCTGGTGGAACTGTTAGTTGTCCACTACCTGCCATCATTCTGATTATTCTTCTGCTTTTAATTAATTACCTGATAAATAAAATCAAGAATAATAATAATCATTAAGCTTTACTTAATCCTTGGATTATTATTGATTGTATGTTTATTTCATAGATAGCAATAGATGGTGGATATCTACACCAAAATAAATAAATAAATATCAAAAAATTTTGGGAGTGAGTACTTTTTAATAATTTTGACTATATAAATATTAAATTATTTTTAATAAATAAATTTTATTATTTTATTAGTATAAATTATGATAAATATGAATATAAAATATATTTATTTATGTGTGTAAATTTTAGTAAATATAAATTTAAATTATATAATTTTTGTAAATATTAGTATAAATTGTTGTTAATTATGTGATGATTTAAAATAATAATATTTATTAGCTAGTAATTTAACATTGTTGAATAAATAATTAAAAGGTAGATGTAAAACGTTTTTCTATATTTAATTAATTAAGAACATAGCAAGTATGAATGAATGGAACTAGCTAGCGGTAGTTTATGTTGTAGAAATTCAAAATTAGTGGCCCAAAAATTGATAATCTCGAGAACATATGTGTATGTGTGTTCTTCCTGACCGTCATGGTGTGAAAATGCTACTTTATATAACTAAAAAATAAGGAGAACTTGCAGGAAATAACAATTATATAGAAAATTAGTCTAAATAAAATCACACCTTCCATAATTTATTAAAAAATAACATAAAATACAAATGTAATATTGGAAAGTGTAGTGTGATTTATGTGATCCAATTTATTTAGAGAGATACGACTTTAATTATTATTGTAACTAATTAAGTTTAAGAATATATATATTATATATATACTTCAAATAGAAAATGATTAAGTATATAAGAAATATACAAAAGTAGATATATATATATCAAATCGAAAAATACTAAGTATATATGATTTAAAACGAGGAATGTTATATACATCACTCTGTGTACATATTTTTGTACATCTACTTTTAAAATTAAAGACGATTGATAAAAAAAATTGAAAAAAGATAAACTATTTGTCTTTTATACTATAAATAAAGGAGTACACCCATAAAAATAAATAAATAAAGGAGTACAAAAAATTATTTAAAATAATACAAATATCAGTTTTTTATTTAAAGTTGTGTCCATACACAATATAAGAGACATTTTCTTCTGACAAAAGGAATTTTCAATCTATGAGATCTATCTATAATATAACCCTAGGGAAGATCCTCAGAAAAAAGCTAGAGATCTTTTTTCCAATGATGACTATATTAAACTTGGACTGATATTTGACCCAGAACCAATCAGAAACTATAAGGAAAAAAAAATGATAAGTTATGTCCATGCTGATTGCCTTAGAAACAAACACCAACGTTCATGCATATCAATTTGAACTTTGGATACGTGTATTATTGGAGGGATAATTAAGCACATACTACAACCAAAAATTGAAAGAAATCACGTGAGAGAAAGGAAGTAAACTAATAAAATTAAAGAAAAGTAACTAGTATCTTCATCTCATATCTTGAAAAGTTTTGTATAATTTAAGATATAGAACCCATTAGCTAAAACCCTAAGCTTGTTGTTCCTTCTCTCTAAAGCTTTTAGCTTCAACCAAATAATATGAATATATATAATCCTTTTTGTCCCGAACCTAATTAATACAAGAGCTAGCTAGGAGAAAGCACAATATTTATGATTTATGTATGCTAGAGTTTAAGTGTAACTAATACTACAGAATTAAAACACCAAGAAAAAAATTAAAGAAAAGGGTTAGTTCATTTTCTGAAATGAAGCATATGATAGATCAAAAGGCAATACATATAGAAGCTAACAAAAAGGAAGAATAAGAAACAAAAATAGATTTTATTAATAAAGTGAAAAATAAGAAAACCAAGACTCATGCATGTCAAAAAAGAAATTAAAGAAGAAGAAGAAGAAATTAAGTAGTGATAGCAAAAACACAGAGATAGATAGATACAAACCTTTAGTGAGAAGCAACAAGGGAAATGAGCGTTTGAGGACAAAGGAAAGAAGACAAAGAAGCTCACAGGAAAGAGGGGACAAACAAGCAAAGAGAAGGCTTAGTTTGCACAGTTTCTTAGCTTCAAGGGCACGGACCTGTATCTATGTATCTATGTATGTATGTGGCTTTTAACTTTTAGGAGAGAGAAAGAGAGGGAGATGTGTAATGTGTGTGTGGATCAGTGCAATATGCTAGCTTCTCTAACAAGGCCTGACAACCGAGAATGGCACAGAAATATATAAAAAATATAAAAACATTTTTTTATTTCATTATTGTTTTATCATATTTTTAGAATGTTAGACACATAGCTATTTATATACTTCTTTTTAATTTAAGTTTTAAAAAATAATATAATATTTTAATTAAATTTTTTATGATCTGAAGATTTAATGTTCAATTCTTATTAATTCAAAAAAAAATATAAAATAAAATATTTATACAAAATTTACGCAAACTCAAAATTTTTAACTAATTACTATGTATATTTTTTACTATCTTAAAATTTTAAAAAAAATAATATCATAACATAAACACTACAAAAAAAAATAATTTAGTGTCAAATTTTTAGTAATAATAATATAATGATTCTTATATATCTTATTTAATTCATGTTTTTGTGACAATTATATATTTATTGTTATTATTATATGTTATAATAGTAATTATATATTTTTTGTAAATTTTTTTTAAAAATTATATAATGGTCGCTAAAATATTTTAATGACAAAATATAGGACCTAATATTTAATTATCGGTGAATAGATTAGCGATTATTTTAATTCCTCCTAAAAATGAGATAAATAGTTGCTAAAATAATTTTTTTGATAGTGAAAAAAACTATTAAATTATAAAAACTCAAATATTAAATTATATTATTCATATAATATTATCTAAATATAACTTTAACTCTTTTTATTCTTGCTTAACCTAAGATATACTTCGACCTGTATCAAATTAATTTAATTTTGCTTTCGTGTTGTTGAACCAAATATACAAGAAGATGAATGACAAAGAGTTGAGTAAATTATTAAGTATCTGAGCTGCTATATAGCTGTGATATGGCTTATGATGATATCATAAAAGTGTGCACTAATATATACAGCTTAATCTTGAATACTATGCCTTACGATATAAATTAAATTTTCCAGTGGGTAAATTATTGGTTTTTATAGATATTTATATGTATATTATCATCATATCATATGAACCATGATTATAGATAGGTAGATACAGAAACAATTTGTTAATAATATATGAAATAGGCTTTGGTAAATGTCCGTTGAATAGGAGACCTTAGTCCTAAATTTCGCCCCATTAAAATGAAGAAAATCTGCTTAACTGGCTATTACTAAATCCAAATAATAAACAGTAACTTCTATTTTTTTTTTATTCTTCATTTTATTTACCAATATGAAAATAGATATAAGGCATTTTCAGCTCATTCCAATATTCCCAATACATGCACCTTTGGTGACATTATAATACTATTATTAATAATTACGAAAATTATAGATATTCGTATAATTCACAATGACTTTTAATTATTTAAAAAGTATTGTATGTATCATGGTCCACAAGTAATCAAGAATTAATAATTAATTATATCTTGATGCATGAGTTTGAATAATTGAACAAGCACAAGTGACGAGCGTGTGCTTCTTTATATCTTGTTAATTATAATCAGCCATATGAGGAGGAGCTATCTAGCACTCATATCTGTAAATATTAATTAATTAAATAAATAAATAATTAATCACTTTTGTGATTACATCAAATGTAAAGCTGCAGTCAACTAATCAAAAAGGACGAAGAGATCTAGCGGCAGGCCTTGAATCATGTTCATAAAAGTGAAGAATTTGCATCAAATTCAGTGTAAGTGTCAAACCTAGGGGTTCTAATTCTCTTATCAAGTATAGTCATTATTCACCACCACGCCTAACAGCATACGCAATATTATTAATTTATTTAATTAATTACCGATTTATATCTTTCGAGTTATTGGGATGCAGCTACAGCTGCCTAAGGACGACGTTAGTTTTATCATGATTCCGGATCCTAGGTGCTGATAATAAAAATCAGTGAAGTAATTAAGCTAAGGAAGCTAATAATTAAACTAAAATGACCATTCGATCCTCACTTCTTTTAATTAGCCACGTAGTAGTTGTCAAGAAGGCACTTTTTTTTGTTAAATTGATTAAAAAACATACATAAATAATTATATTTTTTAAAAATATGTAAATATTTTACATAATTTTTGTTTATTTATCTTATGCTACTTTTTTTCAAAAGATAATATCAAATTTTAATATTATATTATAAAATTATTTTTTTTAAAAATTAAAATTAATAAAAAATTACGTAAATAGTTATATTTTTAATGTATTTCTCAAACTGATGGTAATAAAAATCAATGAGGTAGTTAAGCTAAGCAAGCTAATTAAACTAAAATGACCATTCAAACCTCACAACTTTAAAAATCTAATTAATATATCGTTATGCTTATTTTCTGAGTCTTTTTGTTTGTTACATTATTAATTGAGAGAGATGGAACTCTTTTTTGGTGGTTACTTGAGACCACATTTGTTTGTTAGTACGTGATACATGGATAACATCTAACATGTCCTTGACCAAGCCCTTGTATTCAAGTTTTTCTTTTTCTTTTGATAGAAAGATGTTACATTATACGTTTTTGTCATACACATGCTGACAGAATCTCCGGACTAACACATAATTTTAACCATATAAACAAACAGCTTGTTAGTATATATCCGAAATGATGCAGAAAATTTGTGGTTAGAGCCAACAAAAATTGTCTCTTTTCTAGTAGATACATATATATATATATATATATATATATATATATATATATATATATATATATATAGGTGAGTTCTACCCAACCCTCTCTATTTCAACATGTAAATTACCCCTCGTGACGTGGTATGTTTTAATTGGATGTTTAGTTTTAGTTTGAGTTAATTTAACTCAATAAGAGTTAATATGTTAACTAAAGTAGGATAATTTTGTAATTAAATATTTTTATAAGAGGGATAAATATATAATTTCTATAAATATTAAAAAGTAAAGTTATATTTTTATCAATCATCCTCATTCACAACGAAGGTATGTCCTACAATTATCTGTATTCATATACTTTAGTTTGATGAGTAAGCTAGCAAATTATTATTTATTTATTTTCTCAACAGGTTGCACCTTATGAAGTTTTTCGAATTGAAAACCATGAAGGTTCATCTGTTATCTCCATTCCTATGAAACTAATGTTGACAAGTTACCTCAAGAGATGATTGAACACAGAAGTCTACCCACATCATTGTGTGGGAGGATGATTTGGGAGAAGAATGAAAGACTGAATTTTTAATATTTTAGTAAATTATATAATCACCCACTTTGGGCTATAATTTAATTACCAATAGTTTAACCATAGTTAACATAGCAACCAATTAAAAGATGACACGTCACAGAGGGTAAATTACATGTTATTATAGAAAGAGTAGGCTAGAATTTACCATATATATATATATATATATATATATATAAGACCCTCTATCATATCCTGTGTAATTTTGTGATGACAAGTTAGGCAAGTCATCTTTGTTAGGTTATTAATATTGTTATAAAATAGTTATCCTACATTCATATTCATAACAATATCTAAAGGTGGGGTCGTGTGGGAATTTTCGTACAAATGTTTCAGTTTTATTTATCTATTATCTTATATGCAAATCAAAAATCAGTTATTTATATAGAATATATATTAAAAATAATTTAAATATATATATATATATTTTGATTTAATAACTAATTTTTTTATGTACACATTATATGTTTTATTATATTATATATGCATATATTTATTCTAAATATCACATGTATGTTAATACTTAATATATAGCTACAAAAATTATAAATCTATGTTAGGGATTTGCTTTTCAAGTATATGGTTTGAGTGTGATTAGTTTTGATGCATTAATAACATAAAAGTAATTTACTTAATTATTGAAACGAATGTTTTGAATTGGATTATTAATTAATTATTCTATTTCAAAATTATTTATTTTATTAACATAATAATACATAATTATGTCATGAAAAGAAAATAATAATACATAACTAGATATTGATATAAAATTTTTCATACTTACAATCTATTGAAATTTAATCAATAAATTATAAAAATTATCCCTCCCCTCCCTCGCTCTCAAATTTGAAGCAGTTAATTAATAAGCCCAAAATGCATGTGTGAATCACAATGATGGGCAGGTTTGGATTTTGGTTTTTTCCCATTGCATTTTTTCATTATTATTTGCACAAAATAATAATAATAATAATAATAATAATAATAATTGGAGGGGTATAAAAGAGGATCCAAAATACCCTTAAAGTCCGTGGCTTATACACGTGCAGATTCAACAGAAAATACACAAATCAAGGTCCTCGGTCACATAAATTCCCATAAACAAAATAAGTTGCAAAAACAAAAACGGGATCTGATGACTAATGGCTTCAATTCGTTTCAGACTTAAATAATTTCAGTGTGATCATCCTTACCAAAGGGATTCCCACGCAACCACTTGTTATTACTAGCTACTTACTTACTTACTTAGCTGGTCAACCACGCTGACGAATGTAATGAATGAACCTTTACATACACCAAAATGCATGCCACATTACATGCCATTATTTGCTCTTTGAGTTTGCACTAACTACTCTTTATTGCTACTAATAATCTTCTAAACCACTTAACTAGTACTTTCTCCTTGGTTGTTTATTATATATATGATATAGGGTATATACTATATACTATATGCTATTGCTATTACTATTGCATACACATGCATTTTGCTTCTTAGTGCTGGTGCCGTTACCTTTACGAACACGTACATACTGCACCACAACATTAATATTTTGTTGGATATATATATAGCCGATAATCTATTATATGTCTAAATGAAGCTCATCATGAACGCTACGTTACTGCGTTACATGTTATTCTTGATTCCAAGGACATCAATAACTAGCTCTATGAAATGAACACATACATGTGCTGTGGCTACATACCTAGCTAGTTTGAATTTGAATATATTTTGAAGCGTACAGAACTATCATTAATTTGGAACCATAATGATAATTATTTGTGTAGGTTTTATAGGTTTTCAGAAAAAGAAAAATTGAATTAAGTCACTTTTAATTTTAAAATAAGTTATTGAATAAATAGGATATTTTTTTATTTTGCCTTTGTAACGAGAAATTTTAAGATAGATTAAAGGATGAGAGAAATTGACACTAATATATATCTTAGTTTAACCTTAAAGTACAATAAAACTATAAAATCTACATTCAGTTTTCATTATAATTATGATAAAATTTTACTATAATAATCAATAAAATTACAAACACCAATTCAAATACAAAGTCAAAGATAAATGAACCCAAACTGATTTTATTTCAAGACAAACAAAACTATATACGATTACGAGCTTCATAAACCCAAACAAAAACTATATCTTGGCTTTTCTTTTTATTGTGCTACCTTTTTTTCATTAGCTTTTTTTCTCAAAGTTTCTCTCACACAAAAAAAAATGTCTTTTTCTTTTTAAATAGAAAAATTCCAAAATCTAAAATTGAATATATGCTTTGAAACTCAGCGAAAAAGAAACATGTTACTCAAACGTGCAGGCTATATTTTCTTTCTTTTCTTCTTACTTCTTCTTAATGCATGCTTGATCATCTTCTTATAACAATAATAGTATGTAGCTCTTGTTTTTCCTAGCCATTGCAATCCACATCTCTCTCAAATTGATTACTATGATAATTATTTTTATTATTGGTGGTAGCTACTATCTCTTCTTGGCCTGATTCTAATCAAAATTTTTTCTTAATTGGTAATTCTTTCCCAATATAACCCTGAAGTTGCATCTTTAACCTTTAATACTAATTTTATACCTAAAACACTCAATGCACATTCAGTCATAAAACTAATTGAGTCCAACTTAATTAACTCAACCAATATTTGTCATTACAATAAATTAGATAAAATATTTTAAATAGTGGCAATGGGAAGAAGAACCCTAGCTCTTGTCCAAAACTTCAATCCATCATATCTCTCAATTCAGAGTTTCGATTGACGAGCTGTCAGCGGCAACGCATTTGTCTCGAAATTCTCTTCAATTCTATCTGAATAAAGTAGTGAAAAATTTAAATTCTATGCCCAGTTCTTCTTTCTTTACATTTTCACGAATTTGGATTTTAATATTAAGAGATTTTGTAATTTTGATGGTTTAAGGGTACTTTAACGGTGAATAATTGTTGGATTTTATCCCAATCATTAATGGATAAGATAAGAAAACTCAAAACTTTTATGATTTGTCTAAATTGGTGAATCCTATGTTGATTATAGTGAAATTGTATGGTGTTATTAGATGAAATTGTATTATTTGAAATCAAATTAGTGAATGGTGGATGCTTAATTTGAGTCTTGAAAGCTAAGAATTCAATTGGTGAGGAGTTGAAGGCTTGGAGCTTGTGAAATGGGACATTTTGAAGTGTTCCGAGTTTAGGGAAAAATTGGCCAATGTATGATTTTAGTTTCTTATAGTTAATGTATAATGTCATGTGAAAACTTAGATTAATTGACTGTAGGATAAGCTGAATTTTGTAAATTGTTCATGTTTTGTGGATATAGAAATGATTGTAGAAGTCTAATGTGCATTGTGATTAGAGTTTGGGAGTAGATACGATATATGTATTTGATATATGCATTTAATATTAAGCGTTAATAGTCACTGTTAGATTTGGTGAGATTGTATGAATGAATTTGTTGAATAAATTGTATGGTTTTGTGTTGGTATATTATGAAGTGGTTTAGAAAGCATGTAAATATAGTTTGGGACATGAAGGGCTGTTTTGGGTTGTGATACGATAGATTTTGAATTGAAAATTTTGGAAAAACTTGAGGTTTGGTGTTTTTGAGTAAAAGCTAAATTTTGACCAATTTCAACAGGTTATAACTTGGCTTTCATACCCTCAAGTTTTGTAAAACCTTATTTTGAATAAAAATTGAGTCCGTGAAATTTATAACGTTTGAAGAATGGACTAAAAACGATTTTTAATGAAAAAGTTATGTGCATTTGAATTTTAGTGTGTCAAATTGGTTTCTGCAAACTTAACAGCTTTTCTGAAAAACTCAAGACATGCGAAGCATATATGCATGCGCAAAAATCCTTTCTGTTTCACCATGAGGTGGATGTGTACGCGACCTTGTCAACATGCGTATGCGACCTTGTCAATTTTTACGCATGTGCATGGAGCATGCGTACACGAGAATGACGAATTTTCAACGCAGGTATACGTGATGATGTGTATGCGTACGCGAACCACCCCCTCTATTTTGAGTGCCTGCATACGCGATTTTGTCGAAAATCACGTCCATGAGTGCACATGGAGTGGTATGCGTACACATGATAACCGTGTTTAATGAAAGTTGTATTTTTGAGTTTTTAACTTATTCTCTTGTTTTTTAAACCTCGTTGTTCTTAAGTTGTTATTTTTTTTATTTTTATGTTTGAAATTTAGAATTCTTTTTTAATATAAGTTAATGTTATTTAGTTATTACTTGTGATTTTTTTTCAATTTATACTGTTGATATTTTGTTAATTTTTAATTTAGTATTTGATATCATAAAGTTTTATATTTTTAATATGAAATATTGTTGATATAATTAAGTTAGTTATTAATTTTTAATGTGTAATTATTTAAAAAAATTTAATTCTAATTTCTAATTGCTAATTAAAACACTTTGTTTAAATTTTTTAATTTAAAATATAATTTTTTTAATTTTTAAATAAGCAAATGTCTTTAAGAATATCTTTTTTATTTATATAATTTATAAGCAAAGTTGCAAACTATAAAATATTAGATTAAATTAAATAAAATTATTATTTTTTAAATGTAAAATTACTTATACTATTTTAAAAAAATTAATATATATTTTTCTATACTTAATTTTTTTTCTATCATTTCTAAAAAATTGAACTAATTTAGTAGTTCAAAAAAAATGGAGAATTTTTGGCTGATGTAACATTAATACATTGAGCTTAGAAATTATTTGCTTAGATGTCATTATTAAAAATTTTTAAAATTTTATTTATAAATTGTAAGTTATTTCCTTAGATGGTTATCTTTTAAATTTTAAGTTATTTGCTTAAATTGTTTTGTGTAGATTGTTATTTTCTAAAATTTAAGTTATTTGCTTAGTTGTTAGTTTTTAAATTTTTAATACACTTTCTTAAATTGTTAGTTTCATATATTTACATAATTTATAAAGTTATTAATTTTTAAATTGTAATTAATTTTTTTATTTTTATTGACAAATAATAGGATAGATACAATTTATGATGAAACTAAAATAATTATTTTTAATTTCTATTTTTTTATTAGATTAAAAGAGTTTTATACAATATTAAATTTCAATTTTTATCATGTCCTTAATTTAAAAGGAGTGTTGTAAACCCCGCTAAAATCGGTAAATTATTAGTTAATATATTGAATTTTAATTAGGAAAGTTAAAAATACAAAACTAATATTGAAATAGGATAGAGCTCGTCGAAACGAAAATTTTGATACCAATTTCGATAATTTGGCCCAAAATCGGACCGGAAGGGCCGAACCGGTTGAACCGGGGCCCAAACCGGACCCATGGGTTCAACCGGGCCCCTAACATAAATGAAGCAGCAGCTTCATCTTCTCCATTTCACCACAGCAACGAAAAACACAGCAAGGGGGAGAAGAGAAGAAACCTAACCCTCACCATTCCTTCCAACTACCATAACTTCCTCATCCGGGCTCCGATTGCCGCACCGTTCGCGGCCACGCGCTCAGCGCGTCGAGCTCTACCTTTCTATCCAAACAATTTCTCTGGTAAGCCTTCTATTGAGTTCAGAATCTCTATCCCTCTTTCTTTGGTAAACTTGAAAACCTATAGTGAATCTTGTCTAATTTTTGTGTTCTAGGTTCAAGTTAGATTCCGGAACTTGTGGGCTCAAGCTATTGAGCATATGGGTATGGTAAGAACACCCTAACCCTAGCTCAATCTTGTTTTTGGTAATAGAGAACTGAATTGGAACATATATATGTGTATTAGGTGTAGTTTAAGAGGGTGTTTATGCATTGAACTTGAATTTGGATTACTTGGAGCTTTGTTGGTGACAAGGCTTGCTTTGGGGCTGTTTGATTGAGCTTGGAGGGGCTGTGATTTTATGTTGAGAAGCTGCCTTGGGTGAATTAAGTGATCGGCCAAGGTATGGTTTAAGTTTCGCACGTTTAATATTTACGGTGTTGTGAAAACTCAGGTTAGAGGAACCATAGAATAAGTTGGATTGTTTGTTGTATTTAATGATTAGCCTTGTAATGTTGTTAGAATAGATTTGTTAGTGAATTTATATATTAGAATTATGAGGTGTGAAAGCTATTAATAGTGTGCTCTTATATTTATTTATGATGGATTAGAATTGGTGTTTGTTAATAAGGATGTAGAGTTGTGTTGTGGTGGTATTGTATATGCTGTAACTAATTATGTAATGATCGGAATTGCATGAGACCAAGTTTGGGCTAAACTTGGGAATATAAGGAACTAAACTGGAAATTTTGGGACTTTTTTGTTAAATATACAATTTATGGCAAATTTTTAAAGTTAGGTTGTTAAATCTGTCCAGCAGCAGAAAAGATCAAACAGGCAGCAACTTGTTTGTCTTGCTGCGACTTTTACGAGTTGAGTCTTGGAGCGAAACCAATTTTGTTATAAAATTTGATTAACTTTCTTTAGTTCTCTAAAATTTCAGAATTTTAAGAGTTGAGGATTGGGAGCTGTGAATTTTTGAATATTGGTGGTCAAAACTAAAAAGAAACAGATTTCAGCAAGCTATGCATCAACTTCCAATGCTTGTAACTCTTAGAATTAAATAGAAATTGGGTTGCAACCAAGACACACTTGTTTTTAGATGAGCTAGGGGTTCTCAAATCAAAATTTAGCTTAATTGGAGTTTTGTAATAAAAGTTATTCCAATTGAAAGGTACTAAGCTTGTTGGTTTTTAAAACAGATTTTGTCTCATTTTTACTTAACTTCCAGGTAATGTAACTTTTTCATTAAAAATGGTATTGACTCAGAACCAATTGAGAAAGAAACCTGGATGAGTAAATTTTAACTACATTAATTTTCAAAGTCATTGGATTTAACTTGGATTTTATATTGAATTTTGAATATCACATGCTGCTGCTGTTTTTCTGGTTTTATGCACTGCAGAGCAGTCACGGTTTTTCCTTTATTCCTGAGGCTAGAAAAATCAGAAAATTATGATATTTAGTTTGTTAGAAAGCTTATTTCAATATGAACGCCTGGACATAAAGTTTGTGCAATTCCGAGTTCATTTGCTATATTAAAAATAGAAAAGAAAATAGAGTGTCGAGGATGTCTTAGTGATAGTCATGAGTTCGAGAAGTTAAAGTTCAATCCTCGTGTGATGTGATTGATTTAATGTTAGAGTTGGGTTGATTTTAAGATTATTCGATATTAAGAAGGATGAGAAGAGTTTGATAAAAAGTTTGGTCAGGACCCGGAAAGGGTAATCAAGTTGAATTATAAGGGAATGACGATGAAAAATGTGAAAGGGAGGTTGTTAATAAAAGGAGTTAATATGCCATGGCTTGATGAATGATTAAATAATGATTATGACTATGAAATGGCTTATGAATAATGCTATCTGAGATACGAGTTCCCTGGGTAAGAGCCGTGGCTCGCCACCACGTGTTCCAGGTTGAATCTCGATACTCTGTTGACCCTACGTCGTAAGGGTGACCGGGCACGTATAAATTCCCGGGTATGGATAGCCCCCATTGAGTGATTATATGATGATTGAATGTGAACTCTATGCATAGACTCTTGGGGATGCGCGACGGGGGACAGTCTAAGGTTTTCGGACTTGTCGGGTTGGCTGGATAACCGACAGATGGGCCCCATCAGCCATAGGACAGGCATGCATCATATGCATTTGTTTGTATTGATTGCTATGCATTTTTTTGGGTATGCCTAATTGATATATATTACCTGCTATTTGTTATACTTGTTATTTGTACTATTTGATCATTACTTGTGCGTGAACTTGTTTGGTTGCTTGTTTCTGTTACATTCTGAATGATGAAAGGATGGAGAAAACGGAGGAAATGGTTTGATGTTAGGTTAAGCTTGAACTTGAGTAAGTTAGGCAGATTTAGAATACCTACCCCTGTTTATGGCTTCTGTTTAGTACTTAAGTTGGTTAATTGAATAACGGAGTTCTAGGATTGCCTATGGCATTCTCAGGACCGTATTTCTTATACGCGTGGCACTTTTACCATGCTGAGAACCTCCGGTTCTCATTCCATATTGTATTGTTGTTTCTCAGATGCAGGTCGAGAGGCTCCTCGCTAGGCGTCTGGATTCTGGAAAGCGAAGTAGTCCTTGGGTATATTTTGGTTTCTATTTGTATATATGTATGTATATGTGTAGCTTACTCTCCAAGTAACTTATGTATGCTGCTCCTCTTAGAGGTTGAGGGAGAGATAGGAGTTTACTTTGGTATTTTGGTATATTTTGGGGACACTTATGTATGTTTATATGTATATATGTATCCTCCGGCCAGCCTTAGCTTCGCAGGCTGAGTCAGAGGCTAGTTATGTTGTTCCTTGGCTTTTCTTTATCCCTTCGTTTATTGTTTTATCATGTTCCTATTAGGTTTCTTAGCACGCAAGTAATCCTATTCCTTGAGCGTTGCGCTTTTTATTTTGCGATTTTTGTTTACCCGCTCTGTTTCAAGGCTCCTAGTATATTATTTCTTTCAGTATTATATGTATATCCTTACTATTAAAGGTCTGTAATACCACACTACCTCTGTTCTATGACTTAAGCATAAAACACTGTGTAGTAGGGTGTTACATTATGGTATCAGAGCTGTTCGTTCCTATAGAGCCTGAGGACGGACTGATTGTGCTTTTGTGCATTCTCTGTGTATGTGTTTATGTGCTATTAGGATATCTAATTGTGTATGTGGCATAAACGTTCCTGAGCATGCATTTGGGACTTAAAGCACTGAACTTGCGATATTGAGACTGATCAACTTGATATCACCTGTTTGGTGTGTATAGGGACCAGATGTCTACTCGCGGACGCGGACGCGGGCGAGGTAGAGGCCGAATAGGCAATGCCATGCCTGAGGCATCAGGAAACACTCCTAATCCTATAGACTTCATGGCTGCATTAGGCAATATGGCAGCAGCAATGCAAGCAACAGCTGAAGCCCTGGGAAATCAAATTAATAATGGAAATAATGGCAATAATGGTGAGAATGGTCCTATGTCACTGCATTCCTTCCTGAAGGTTCACCCTCCAACTTTCAGAGGGACCTCGAATCCGACTGATGCTGATAATTGGATACAGGCCATTGAGCGAGCATTACAGGCTCAACAGGTTCCGGATGAGCAGTGGGTTGAGTTTGGGACCTATCAGTTGCATGGTGAAGCTCAGCACTGGTGGCAGGGCATGAGGCGCATTTTGCAACCTGATGGGATTGTGATATCTTGGGAGTTGTTCCGAGATGAATTCTATAAAAAATATTTCCCCACTTCAGTTAGAAATGCCAGAGAACTCGAACTCCTTCAGCTTAAACAGGGACAGATGACCATCACTGAGTATACCAGTAAGTTTGAGGAATTGTGCCGCTTCTCACGCATCTGTCAGGGAGCTCCTGAGGACTTTGCTGAGTGGAAATGCATAAAGTATGAAGGAGGCCTTAGGAGTGACATTCAGAGCTTTGTGGCGCCTATGCAGATTCGGGTGTTTTCTGAGTTGGTAAATAGGAGCAGGGTGGCAGAGGATTGTGTTAGAAGGGCTGCAGCAGAAAAAGGGGGTATGAGGATGCCATTCCAGAGGACCACAGGGAGAAATTTTGCACCCAGAGGCAGACAGTTCAAGCGTGGTAGCTTTGTTCCTCAGAATAATCAGGGGCAAGGCAACTCCAGGAGGCCTAATACCAATGCTAATCAGGGAAGGAGACAGGGTAAGCAGCCACAGCAGGATATGAGTTGCCACAGATGTGGAAAGTATCATTCAGGACAATGTAGGTTTGGGACTGGAGTCTGTTACTCCTGTGGGCAGCCGGGACACTTGGCTAGTGGTTGCCCCGAGAAGAAGAGATATGAGACAGGCAGGGTGCAGCAACCAGGAAGGGTATACACTACTTCTTCTATAGGCGCTGAGGGGTCAGAGGCATTGATCCGAGGTAAATGTGAGATGGCGGGTAAAACTTTGAATGCTTTGTTTGATTCTGGAGCTTCACATACTTTTATTGCATTTGAGAAGGCTGATAAGCTAGGATTGAAAATAGTAGTACTGGGGTATGATTTAAAGGTATATAATGCTACCCACGAGGCTATGGTGACTAGATTAGGGTGCCCCCAAGTTCCTTTTCGAGTACAAGGGCGTGATTTCGTGCATAACTTAATTTGTTTGACGATTACTGGTCTTGATCTCATTCTGGGATTGGACTGGTTATCCAAGAACCGCGTTCTATTAGATTGCTCGGCGAAAACAGTGTATTTCATGCCTGAAGACACTGAAGGGCCGGTTGTAGTGAATAACTACTACTTGAATTCCATGATGGTGAACTGTTCTGGGGCTGAATGTCAGGGGATATTGTTGCTAGCTGCGGGTGTTTCGGGTGATGATCAAGATTTGGAACAAATCCCAGTTGTGTGTGAGTTTCCGGAGGTGTTCCCTGATGATATTGATGAATTTCCACCGAAACGGGAAGTTGAGTTTGCTATTGATTTAGTACCTGGGGCCGGACCAATCTCGAGTGCTCCTTACAGGATGTCGCCTCTAGAAATGGCCGAATTGAAGTCTCAACTGGAGGATCTGTTGGGTAAGAATTTTATCCGACCAAGTGTATCTCCGTGGGGTGCGCCAGTATTATTGGTGAAGAAGAAAGATGGAACCATGCGCTTATGTGTTGACTATAGGCAGCTGAATAAGGTTACAGTGAAGAATAAATATCCGCTGCCAAGGATTGATGACCTGATGGACCAATTACAGGGAGCTGGCGTGTTCTCCAAGATTGATCTACGATCCGGATACCACCAGATAAGGGTTAGAGATGAGGATATCCCAAAGACTGCCTTCAGAACGCGCTATGGCCACTATGAATATACCGTGATGTCCTTCGGACTAACTAACGCTCCGGCGATATTCATGGATTACATGAACAGAATTTTCCATCCATATCTGGATAAGTTTGTTGTTGTGTTTATTGACGACATTCTTATCTATTCTAAGACTGAGGATGAGCATGCTGAACACTTGCGAACAGTGCTACAAATTCTGAAGGATAGGAAGTTGTATGCCAAGCTATCCAAGTGTGAGTTCTGGAAGTCTGAGGTGAAATTTCTTGGCCATGTGGTAAGTAAACAAGGAATAGCAGTGGATCCCGCTAAGGTTGAGGCGGTGATGAATTGGGAGCGGCCAACTTCAGTGACGGAAATCAGGAGTTTCTTAGGCTTGGCGGGTTATTATCGAAGGTTCATTAAAGGGTTTTCACAGCTCTCTTTACCCTTAACGAAGCTGACCAGGAAGGATGTTCCTTTTGTGTGGACTCCCGAGTGTGAGGAGAGTTTCCTTGCCTTAAAGCAGATATTGACTACCGCCCCTGTACTAGTGTTGCCTGAGCCGAGAGAACCATTCGAGGTGTACTGTGATGCATCCTTGAAAGGTTTAGGATGCGTGTTGATGCAGCATCATAAGGTTGTAGCTTATGCCTCACGTCAATTAAGACCTCATGAAAGAAACTATCCGACTCATGATTTGGAACTTGCAGCCGTTGTCTTTGCCTTGAAGATTTGGAGGCATTATCTCTATGGAGTGAAATTTCAAGTCTTCTCGGACCATAAGAGTCTGAAGTACCTGTTTGAACAAAAAGAATTGAATATGCGTCAGAGGAGGTGGATGGAACTTCTGAAGGATTATGACTTCGAGCTAAACTATCATCCGGGAAAGGCGAATGTAGTGGCGGATGCCTTGAGTAGAAAATCCCTATGTGCTGCTTGGATGATGCTGAGAGAGGAAGAGTTGTTGAGAGCCTTCGAAGGATTGAAATTGGGAATCAGAGAAGAGTTTGGGACTTTATGCTTAAGCCAATTACAGATCTCAAGCGAATTCAAGGCTGAACTGATAAAGGCTCATCAGAACGACCAAGAATTGTATAAGATTTTGCCGGCGATTGAGAAAGGCAAGCAATGGAGAGTGTCAGAAGATAGAGATGGATTGTGGAGGTTCAAGGGCCGGATAATTGTGCCAGATGTTGGGGATTTGCGACATAACATATTGAAGGAAGCTCATAAGAGCGGGTTCTCCATTCATCCTGGAAGCACTAAGATGTACCAAGACTTAAAAACGATGTTCTGGTGGCCAGGAATGAAAAATGATGTGGCATTACATGTTTCTAAATGCCTAACTTGTCAGAAAGTTAAGATCGAACACCAAAAGCCAGCAGGAACCCTTCAACCTTTGGAGATTCCACAGTGGAAATGGGAGAGCATTGCTATGGATTTTGTTTTGGGCTTACCAAGGACTCGGACCGGTTGTGATGCTATTTGGGTGGTTATAGACCGATTGACCAAATCAGCTCATTTTCTGCCTATTCGGATAAGTTGTTCTATGGAGGAGTTGGCGCGCTTATATATAAAGGAGATTGTGAGGTTACATGGCGTACCTTCCACCATTGTATCGGATAGGGATCCTCGCTTTACATCACGGTTCTGGGGTGCATTTCAACGAGCTTTTGGCACTCAATTGAGCTTAAGCACTGCCTATCATCCTCAGACGGATGGCCAATCAGAAAGAACAATCCAAACCTTGGAAGACATGTTAAGAGCTTGTGTTTTGGATCAACCGGCGAGCTGGGATCGATATATGCCTTTGGTAGAATTTGCTTATAACAATAGCTATCATGCAAGTATTGGAATGGCTCCATATGAGGCTTTGTATGGAAGAAAATGCCAGTCTCCATTATGTTGGTACGAAGCAGGAGAAAAGAGCTTGATAGGACCTGAAATGGTAAGTGAAACCACTGAGCAAATAAAGAGAATTCGGAGTCGAATGCTTGAAGCTCAAAGCCGTCAGAAGAGCTATGCAGACCGAAGACGGAAGCCTCTAGAATTTGAGGAAGGAGAGTACGTCTTCTTGAAGGTTACTCCAACCACTGGAATAGGGAGGTCCATCAAAACCAAGAAGTTAAATCCCCGTTACATTGGACCGTTTGAAATCCTGAAGAGAATTGGACCAGTGGCGTATAGGATCGCGTTACCACCACATCTTTCGAACCTGCATGACGTGTTCCATGTATCGCAGCTTCGTAAATACACTTTTGATCCTAGTCATGTCCTAGAACCGGAATCAGTCCAAGTGAGAGAAGACCTGACGCTTCCAGTAACTCCGGTTAGGATTGATGATACCAGCACCAAACGTCTCCGCGGAAAGGAAGTTTCTTTGGTGAAAGTAGCTTGGAGTCGGGCAGGTATTGAAGAACATACCTGGGAGCTTGAATCAGAGATGCGAAAGGACTACCCACACCTCTTTTCAGGTAACTCCCTCTGAATTTTGAGGACAAAATTCCTAATTAGGTGGGTAGGATGTAAACCCCGCTAAAATCGGTAAATTATTAGTTAATATATTGAATTTTAATTAGGAAAGTTAAAAATACAAAACTAATATTGAAATAGGATAGAGCTCGTCGAAACGAAAATTTTGATACCAATTTCGATAATTTGGCCCAAAATCGGACCGGAAGGGCCGAACCGGTTGAACCGGGGCCCAAACCGGACCCATGGGTTCAACCGGGCCCCTAACATAAATGAAGCAGCAGCTTCATCTTCTCCATTTCACCACAGCAACGAAAAACACAGCAAGGGGGAGAAGAGAAGAAACCTAACCCTCACCATTCCTTCCAACTACCATAACTTCCTCATCCGGGCTCCGATTGCCGCACCGTTCGCGGCCACGCGCTCAGCGCGTCGAGCTCTACCTTTCTATCCAAACAATTTCTCTGGTAAGCCTTCTATTGAGTTCAGAATCTCTATCCCTCTTTCTTTGGTAAACTTGAAAACCTATAGTGAATCTTGTCTAATTTTTGTGTTCTAGGTTCAAGTTAGATTCCGGAACTTGTGGGCTCAAGCTATTGAGCATATGGGTATGGTAAGAACACCCTAACCCTAGCTCAATCTTGTTTTTGGTAATAGAGAACTGAATTGGAACATATATATGTGTATTAGGTGTAGTTTAAGAGGGTGTTTATGCATTGAACTTGAATTTGGATTACTTGGAGCTTTGTTGGTGACAAGGCTTGCTTTGGGGCTGTTTGATTGAGCTTGGAGGGGCTGTGATTTTATGTTGAGAAGCTGCCTTGGGTGAATTAAGTGATCGGCCAAGGTATGGTTTAAGTTTCGCACGTTTAATATTTACGGTGTTGTGAAAACTCAGGTTAGAGGAACCATAGAATAAGTTGGATTGTTTGTTGTATTTAATGATTAGCCTTGTAATGTTGTTAGAATAGATTTGTTAGTGAATTTATATATTAGAATTATGAGGTGTGAAAGCTATTAATAGTGTGCTCTTATATTTATTTATGATGGATTAGAATTGGTGTTTGTTAATAAGGATGTAGAGTTGTGTTGTGGTGGTATTGTATATGCTGTAACTAATTATGTAATGATCGGAATTGCATGAGACCAAGTTTGGGCTAAACTTGGGAATATAAGGAACTAAACTGGAAATTTTGGGACTTTTTTGTTAAATATACAATTTATGGCAAATTTTTAAAGTTAGGTTGTTAAATCTGTCCAGCAGCAGAAAAGATCAAACAGGCAGCAACTTGTTTGTCTTGCTGCGACTTTTACGAGTTGAGTCTTGGAGCGAAACCAATTTTGTTATAAAATTTGATTAACTTTCTTTAGTTCTCTAAAATTTCAGAATTTTAAGAGTTGAGGATTGGGAGCTGTGAATTTTTGAATATTGGTGGTCAAAACTAAAAAGAAACAGATTTCAGCAAGCTATGCATCAACTTCCAATGCTTGTAACTCTTAGAATTAAATAGAAATTGGGTTGCAACCAAGACACACTTGTTTTTAGATGAGCTAGGGGTTCTCAAATCAAAATTTAGCTTAATTGGAGTTTTGTAATAAAAGTTATTCCAATTGAAAGGTACTAAGCTTGTTGGTTTTTAAAACAGATTTTGTCTCATTTTTACTTAACTTCCAGGTAATGTAACTTTTTCATTAAAAATGGTATTGACTCAGAACCAATTGAGAAAGAAACCTGGATGAGTAAATTTTAACTACATTAATTTTCAAAGTCATTGGATTTAACTTGGATTTTATATTGAATTTTGAATATCACATGCTGCTGCTGTTTTTCTGGTTTTATGCACTGCAGAGCAGTCACGGTTTTTCCTTTATTCCTGAGGCTAGAAAAATCAGAAAATTATGATATTTAGTTTGTTAGAAAGCTTATTTCAATATGAACGCCTGGACATAAAGTTTGTGCAATTACGAGTTCATTTGCTATATTAAAAATAGAAAAGAAAATAGAGTGTCGAGGATGTCTTAGTGATAGTCATGAGTTCGAGAAGTTAAAGTTCAATCCTCGTGTGATGTGATTGATTTAATGTTAGAGTTGGGTTGATTTTAAGATTATTCGATATTAAGAAGGATGAGAAGAGTTTGATAAAAAGTTTGGTCAGGACCCGGAAAGGGTAATCAAGTTGAATTATAAGGGAATGACGATGAAAAATGTGAAAGGGAGGTTGTTAATAAAAGGAGTTAATATGCCATGGCTTGATGAATGATTAAATAATGATTATGACTATGAAATGGCTTATGAATAATGCTATCTGAGATACGAGTTCCCTGGGTAAGAGCCGTGGCTCGCCACCACGTGTTCCAGGTTGAATCTCGATACTCTGTTGACCCTACGTCGTAAGGGTGACCGGGCACGTATAAATTCCCGGGTATGGATAGCCCCCATTGAGTGATTATATGATGATTGAATGTGAACTCTATGCATAGACTCTTGGGGATGCGCGACGGGGGACAGTCTAAGGTTTTCGGACTTGTCGGGTTGGCTGGATAACCGACAGATGGGCCCCATCAGCCATAGGACAGGCATGCATCATATGCATTTGTTTGTATTGATTGCTATGCATTTTTTTGGGTATGCCTAATTGATATATATTACCTGCTATTTGTTATACTTGTTATTTGTACTATTTGATCATTACTTGTGCGTGAACTTGTTTGGTTGCTTGTTTCTGTTACATTCTGAATGATGAAAGGATGGAGAAAACGGAGGAAATGGTTTGATGTTAGGTTAAGCTTGAACTTGAGTAAGTTAGGCAGATTTAGAATACCTACCCCTGTTTATGGCTTCTGTTTAGTACTTAAGTTGGTTAATTGAATAACGGAGTTCTAGGATTGCCTATGGCATTCTCAGGACCGTATTTCTTATACGCGTGGCACTTTTACCATGCTGAGAACCTCCGGTTCTCATTCCATATTGTATTGTTGTTTCTCAGATGCAGGTCGAGAGGCTCCTCGCTAGGCGTCTGGATTCTGGAAAGCGAAGTAGTCCTTGGGTATATTTTGGTTTCTATTTGTATATATGTATGTATATGTGTAGCTTACTCTCCAAGTAACTTATGTATGCTGCTCCTCTTAGAGGTTGAGGGAGAGATAGGAGTTTACTTTGGTATTTTGGTATATTTTGGGGACACTTATGTATGTTTATATGTATATATGTATCCTCCGGCCAGCCTTAGCTTCGCAGGCTGAGTCAGAGGCTAGTTATGTTGTTCCTTGGCTTTTCTTTATCCCTTCGTTTATTGTTTTATCATGTTCCTATTAGGTTTCTTAGCACGCAAGTAATCCTATTCCTTGAGCGTTGCGCTTTTTATTTTGCGATTTTTGTTTACCCGCTCTGTTTCAAGGCTCCTAGTATATTATTTCTTTCAGTATTATATGTATATCCTTACTATTAAAGGTCTGTAATACCACACTACCTCTGTTCTATGACTTAAGCATAAAACACTGTGTAGTAGGGTGTTACAAGTGTAAAAGAAAAATATTAATTAATTAATTTAATGATAAGATGTAGTTGTTAGAAGTAAAATATGTGCTTCCAAAGCAAATAAATGTGTCATTCTAACTACCCACGTCTTTTACAGGTAGCATGAGATACATGTTTAATAATTATCAAGATACTCTAGCAATTTGTAAGAAATATATGGATATTCATATCTCTTCATGACAATGACATGTAACTCGAGTTGGCAAGAGATTGGTAGAGTTAATAATCCAAAGAATTTATTAAAGGTTGAAGACCGACCAGATATATTATGTAGAATGTTCAAAATTAAGCTTGACATGATAATCTCTTATCTTAAGCAAGGGATTTCATTCGAAGTGCTAGATACAGGTGTTGCTCATCATTTAACCTTATTTTAAAAAAAATTTGTTAAATTATTTGCACAGTTATATATTTATCAAAGCATACATATAAAATAGATAGTTTATTTATAACATATTATTTTTTTTATTGTAATGATGTACATGGTAGAATTCTAAAAAAGAGATCCACCACATATTCATATTCTTTTGTGGTTAAGTGGAGAATACAAGATAACAAACACAACTTAAATTGACCGGTTAATATTGTTAGGATTGTCCGATCCTGTTCGATACCCAAAATTATTTAGAGATGTGTCTACATATATGATATATGGACCATTTGCTCAAAATCTCCCTGCATAAAAGATGGGTACTACACCAAATATTATCCTAAAATATTCAATAACATCACAATTATTAATGATAGTGAATACCCATCATATAGAAGATACACTACAAGAAAATGAAACATTTGAATTGTTACAAATTATGATTTTTTTGTAACAACAAAAAAATTTGTTACAAAATATTTCAATATTTTGTAATAACGTGATTCTTTTTGTTACAAATTATGTTGGCTTTCATATCGAATCGTTGTTTTGTTGCAAAATGTTATAATGTTTTGTAACAAAAGATTATATTATTGCAAAAATTTAAAATATTTTGTAACAAAATATCTATTTGTCTCAAAAGCTCTAAATATTTTGTAACAAAAAATTAATTTATCACAAAATATAATATTTTTGTAACAAGTTATTTATTTGTCATGAAATTCAAAGATTTTATAATTAATAAAAATTTTTGTTTCAACATATTAAAAATAAGATTTCGAATTTTTAAAAATTAACATAATGAGTTATTTATGATTTATTATATTTATTTAAGATTTTATATTTAAAATTTTATTTTACTAAAAATATTTAAGTCAAATTAATGATACTTTGAGTTTAAAAATATTTTAAAAATTAAATAATAAATCATTTATGATTTATTATATTTATTCAAAATGAATTTTTAGATATTTTTATATTAAAGGGAATATTTTTTATTTATAATTTAAAATGTTAATATTTTAAAAAATATAAAAATTTTATATAATTTGATTTAAATATTTAAAATTTTTGAATTCAATACTTTAATTTTTATAAATAAAAAAATTTAATTTGATTATCTCTAATTTTATCTTAATTAATATTTATTTAAAAAAATTTATCAATTAATAACAAAATAATAGTTTAAAAATAAATAATTTAATTTTCTCTAATTCTTAAAAGTAGTGCATTTATTTAAAAATACTTTGAGATTTTATAGTTAAATAATATTTTTATATAATTATTATTAAATTAAAATTAATTTTTAATTACTATACTACCCCATTTTTATTAAAATACTTAAATTATCTAAACATTAATCCTAATACAACTCTCTCTCACTCCACCCCCTAAATCTAGCTGCCAACCCCCCTTCCTAAAACACATTTGCCCAGCGAAAAGGAAAGTAAGAGAAAGGAAAACAGAAATAGGGGAAATTGGAAAACAGAAAGAAGAGAAGGAGAGGGGGAATGAGGGGAGGACGACGCCGGCGGACATCACTGTCGCCGCGCCGTCGTGTCACATCCAGAGGAGAGAGGACGCCATCGGACAAGTGCCAAGGGGGGGGAGAGAGAGAGAGAGAGAGAGAGAGAGAGAGAGAGAGAGAGAGAGAGAGAGTAGCCTGTTGTTAGAGGAGTCGTCGTCGCGCCCAGCCACCATCGTCGCTGTTCAAGCCGCCAGACTGCCGCATGCAAGGAGCTTCCCGTTTCGTCGCTGTCTTGCCGAGCCAGGGGAGAGAGCGCTATTGAGAGAGGAGACACCGTGATAGAGAAACCGTGGCGCGAAGGATGAGACCGTTGTCACCGAGGCTCTGCCACCGCCCAATCGCCGTCGCCGAAGCTGTGATGCCGTCTCTGCGCCAGCAGGGAGAAGCAGCCTTTGAGTGTGTAAACCCCGATAACCCTTCCTTTTTCATTTTAATATGAAGTTTCTTATTATTTTTAATTTTTGGTGATGAAATTTCTTTTGTGATTTAAAGACCATAACTTTGATTTCTTCTGAACTTTTTGGCTGCAAGCTCTAATTCATGCCATTCTAAAGAATGAGTTTATTACTGATGATGAATATTGAACATTATTGAACATTATTGAACTGTTATTATTATAAGTAATGATTTTTTTAGGTTTTTCTGTTACGAGTAATTTAGATTATTTTGTTGTACAGTAATTATGGAACTATTCTTGTTGTTCACATGTTGTATTTTTTTTTATTTAATTATGAAATTGTTCTTGTTGTGTTTATTCAGTATTGTGTTTATTTAATTATTTAGTGTTGTGTTTAGCTTGATCAAATTTGGCCTAGTGCATCTGTGCGTGTAGGAAGTGAGCTATTATCTTGTTGTCAGAGTTTTTCTTTTTCTTTTGTCCTAACTCTAAAGATGATCTTGAATTTCAAATTTATTATTAAGTTACTGGATAAGTAATCAACATATATTATATATTGTTATAATTGTGAGATGATCGATTTTGTTGTCATCATATGTTAAATCTGTCTTATGAAACTTTATAGTATGATTCTGTAAAAATATGAGAAGAATCAAATTCTATGGTTCATCTTATTCTTATTTCCATTCTCATTTATGTTTCTGTCAACCATCCTACTTTGGCTGCTTTGTACCAAGTGATAAAGAGCTTTTGTTTGAGGGAGGGGGATGATTTACATTATTTGTTTACCTGAAAGGACTTTGATATTGCAAACATGTTGACTTGTGTGTTTCTTAGCTTTCTTTTCTTTTATTAAGTGTGCACTATGAAGCTTTGCTTCTTGTCCCTATATTATGCTGCTTTATGATAAATAATTGTTACTGAAAATAACATGTTATTTTTCTTTTGATAGTTTGTAATATTATCTTTCACATCTTGTCCCTAATTTATCTAAATATTTTTAACTTTGAATAAAGTCTAGTATATATATTTTGTTTTGCATGAAAAATTCAGTACAAGAAAAAAGTTGGCTAGACTTGACATTATTTTGAAAGAGTTCTCAAATTGTGTTTTGTGTGGAGAGGTCATAAAAACTGCCTACTGTCTCTTTTTTCAGATGCAAGATTTCATAAGAGTATTTTGGGAGCAGCGTTGAAGGGGAAAAATCTGGTGTGGCTATGGTTAGGAAATGCTTTGTCATGTTTTGAAACATGGCTAGAACTAAAAATGCCAAGTAAAGTAAAAGAGATATGGTGCTTTATCTTTTATGCTATAATTTGGTGTTTTGACATGAATCTCACTTTTTTTGTATGAAACTTTGTGAGTGTAAAAGCATGAAAAGCATTATTAGAGTTTATATTATGTTATTTTGCATGTTTGATCTTGTGTTCATGGTGTCATGGAGCAGAGTTTTTGTAATGTTATAATTGGGTTTATCTATTTTTTGGGGGGGAAATATGTTGGACTGAGTTTCTTGAGTGATAAATTATTGCAATATGCGGTATATGGGAGTTTATAGGGAGGGGAGTTAAATGATAGAATATAAGCTTGATACTATATTGAGTTTTCTGTTGGTGCAGCATAGATTAAGATTGGGGAAATACAAGAGAGATTTACATTCTTTGCAAAAGGAAGGGAAAAACTGTCCGGCTGTGTGGAGCCCTGAAGGTAAATTAATCACCATTCCTGTAAGTTAGTGAAAAAAACTTAGTGAAAAAATTATAATTAGTGTTATATCTTGTTTCTAACTTTTTTGTTTCAGTTTTTCTTATTTACAAGAGTGCCGAAATGGTGACTATATGCTACCTTGAGGACTCAAAAATGTTTTGATGCATAGAGACACTAATCTATGTTAGAACTTTTATGTTTTGGTTGAACTTTTATGTTAGAACTTTTATGTTTTGGTTGAACTAATCAATGTACTCACTAGCTAATGTTATTTTGTTTCAAGACAATTTTAGCTAAAAGGATCTTGTTTGACTTATGTATGTTTTTGCATATTATATACATGTAAAGTTGTTTATTAAAATCGTTAATATATTAATTAATTTAAAAAATAATTTAGTAAAATATATATGTAATTTGTAATAAAAAAAGTTACAAAATAATTAATTTGCTTTTGTAACTAAAGAAAAAAAAGTTACAAAATCATGTTATATTTTGTAACAAAATTTTTTGATAGGAAAAAAATTGACTGTCACGAAAAATGTCTTCAAAATCAAAATTTGTTATCACTTTTGTAACGGTTTCTGGTATTTTGTATCAGAAAAAATTGTTACAAAATATGGTACTAAATTGTAACACTTCTATTTTTCGTTACAAAAACTTTTTGTAACGGGACTTACTATAATGGATCCTTTTTTGTTACAAAAAATTTTTGTTTCAAAATTTCGACGTTTTGGAACAATATTTTTTGTTACAAATACGCTTTTTTCTTGTAGTGATAAGACACAAGAGTAGTTACCGAAAGGAAGAGATTATATATGGATAATAGGAATGTAATTTCTTACAACGCATATCTATTAATGTCTTATCAAATGCATGTTAACATAGAGTATTACAACAAGTCAAATACTATCAAATATTTGTTCAAGTACATAGTTGGAAGAGAAGTGACTGGGTATAAAAGTATTCACGGAGGCCATGGTTTCGGGGTAATCAATGTCGAGGGTAAAACTATTTTAGATTTTTCCTCAACATTTGACCTTTTCATCGCAGATACATATTTTGAAAAGAGAGACGAACATCTTATAACCTGTAAGAGTGGCATGACAAACTCTAAAATCGACTTGTTGTTATCCCGGGAAAGATTTTAACAACACAACATAGGACGTTTGTCATGGATTTTTGCGTTGAGCAAAAGTTGAGGATAAGACATCATACGAAGAACCCAAGGACAAGATGGTGGCGGATGAAATGTGAGGAACAAAGAAGCTTCCTAAGATGGGTAGGAGAAAAGACAAAGTAAGATGGGAATAGAAGCGCGGAAGAGATATGGAGGGAGATGGTAGAAGTTATTAGAAGAACAGCAAAAAAAAAATTTGGTGAATCTAAAGGGATAGGACCAAGAGACAAGGAGTCCTGGTGGTAGAATGTGAGTGTACAAAAAAAGATAAAGATAAAAAGGGAGTACTTTAAAGAGTGATCTTTATGCCGCAGTGCAGATAATTGAAAAAAATATAAGGCGACTAAGAAAGAGACAAACGTAGCTGTAAGTGAAGCAAGAACAAGAGTATATGAGGGTCTCTACCAGTCTTTAGGCACGAAAGAAGGAGAAAAAGGTATATATAGAATTGCAAAGAGCCGTGAAAGAAGAACGAGAGATTTGGATCAGGTTAAGTGCATAAAGGATAAGGATTGAGATGTGCTGGCTCAAGAGGAGAAGTGAAGGACATCAGACTCTTCCGAGCCATGATCGGTTATGCACAAGGGAAGAAGATCAAAACTTTGACTACCATCGATGGATTCGAGACTTTGAGGTAAAAGAGGCTCTAAAGCAGATGAAAAATAACAGGGCAGTAGGACCTAATTATATCCCGATTGAGGTTTGAAAGGGCCTTGGAGAAAAATGCATCAATTGGTTAACCAAGCTTTTTAATGAGATTTTAAAGTCAAAGAAGATGACTAATGAGTGGAGAAAGAGCACATTTGTACCTATCTACAAGAATAAGGGGAATATACAAAGTTGTGAAAACTATAGAGGGATCAAACTCATGAGCCATACCATAAAGTTATGAGAAAGGGTGAATGAAGGTTGAGAAAAGAGACACAATTAACAGAGAACCAATTTAGATTTATGCCAGGCAGATCCACCACCAAAGCGATATACCTGTTAAGAAGGATGATGGAGAGGTATCATAGTAATAAAAGGGATCTACATATGGTGTTTATTGATTTGGAAAAAGCGTACGATAGGGTGCCAAGGGAGGTCTTATGGAAGGTTTTAGAAAAGAAGAGAGTATGGATCATATATATTCGTGCAATTAAAAACATGTATGATGGGGCAACAACTAGTGTGAAGACTCAAGGTGGTGCGACAGAGAAATTTCCTATTGGTATAGGATTACACCAGGGATCATCCTTAAATCCATACCTTTTCATATTAGTCTCGAAAGTATTCACAGAGAACATCCAAGAGCCTGTGCCATGGTGCATGCTTTTTGCCGACGATATTGTCCTTATTGGAGAGTCAAGGGAAGACCTAAATAAAAAGTTAGACTTTTGGAGAGAAACTCTAGAAGTGTATGGTCTACGTATAAGCCGTAGTAAGACGAAATATATGGAATGTAAGCTCGGTATGAGAAGGAAAAACCCTAATATAGAGGTGAAGATTGGAGAAAACATCCTACGAAAAGTTAAAAATTTTAAGTATCTTGGGTGCATCATACAGGATAATGGAGAGATTGAACATGATATAAATCATATGATCCAAACAGGTTGGTCAAAATGGAAGAGCGCATCTGGTTTTACATGTTCCAAAAATGTCAAGGTAGTCAAAAATGTGTTTCAACTCGTAAAAACGCACGACTTTACGTTTTTGTATATTTGCTCTGTGTCGGTTTCGCTTCTTGTCTAGAACTCACATGCGTCTTGTGGAAACGCCGCGCAAAAACGCAGAGTTGCCGGAATCGTCGATTTTACCACGACATTGCGTTCAAGATAGAAGAAGCTTTTTTCTTGGCCCGGATTGCAGCCCAATCCAACCCAATGGCCAATCTAAAAAGAATACTATGGAAGACGGGGAGCCCTAGCAGACTAGTAGTAAATTTCCTAATCTCTTAACCTTCCTCGTCACTTTACAGTTTATCTCCATGGCAAAAATTGTAAAATTTCACCTTTCTCAAGTCTCTCTCTGACTCTATCTTTATATCCTCTGAAAGTTTGAATTTCACGCGACAAAAATTTCCAATTTGGAGTGTCATCGACTCGCCGTAAGGTTTGCTACCGTTGTTGTCGAATCAAACTGGTGGTGGCTAGGCTGTGTGAGAGTCACTTTGCGATTGTGATTTACAAGATTCTCTGGGTCTGCCTCTTTGTCTCTGGTTCTTTGGCTCTACCTCTCTAGCTCTGGAATTTAGATTACTACTGCTCTTCTCCTATCCTTCACTGGTAATTCACGTAATTTAAAAGCTTTTTTTAAATTTTTATCCTCTTCCATGCTCAATCTGTTGTTGTGCTTGTTTATTATTGATTATGTTGCAGGTTGAATTGATATTACCTATCTTTGTTGACTTATCAATTATATTGCAGATTGATTATATTGTTCAATTTGAAATATGGTTTTATGTGAATCATAGTAGATTTTTAAATTGAGGTTAATTTATGTGTTCATGTTTATTGCAAGCATGTATTTCATATCAATATGCCGTATGTATATTATATAGCTTTCCATTAAGAGAAATTCTGGCTTTTCATGAAGGTGCAATTCCATTAAGAGAAATTCTGCTGTTAGGATAGAATTTTCTATCAAGTATCAACGCATAAAAGACATGAGGTGTGAAATGTAAAGGATACTATGTGAATTAAAAAGATATAGTATAACCTGTAAACTAAAAAGAGAAGCAATTCTGCTCAAATAGAAGTTCAGAATTCAGATTCATTGTGTTTTATTGAAAGAAAAATAAGAAACATTGAGAATAAGAACAAATAAAAAAAGTACTCCATAAAAAATTGAGTACTCAATCTGCTCTTAAAAGTAGAACTGATGTAGGATGGGAGTATGGAATATCTGTTGGAAAAGATAGAAAAAAAATACTTGTTATGGTATAATATTAGTTAGTCTTTTAGGTAATTTGGTTTATTTGAAATTTATTTTATTATTGGTAAAATAAATTTTTGCTATCAAAATTTTTATAATTTTTATATCTTACGTGTTACGTTTACCTTCCGATTCAACCAATTACTATTCTGAATTAGGTTAACGAGTCAAGATAAAAACTACGAGTTCACTACCTTAAAAAAATATCTTTAAAACTTAAAGATAAATTCTATCGCACTACTATAAGACCAACTATGCTTTTTTACATGAAATATTTAAACATAAAATTACTTTTATTTTTTCATAAAACTTTCTAAAAAAAGATAATTAAAATTTTTTTTTTCTAAATAATTCACCTAAACAAACTCTTAAAATAAGTCAAAAAAAAAAAAACCTTAAAATAAAAGTAGTCTGTTCTAAATTTCTAATAATATACTTCACTTGACAAAGGTGTTTTTCTAAAATTGCTAACTAGACATTTGACCAAAGGGCTGAAAGAAATAGATGAATAAATGTGATGAATAATATCCAGAGTAACATCATCGTTGACGCAACTTCCTTTGTGCAAAAAAAATCAAGAGAAAAATTTGTAGTCCTTAGCTTGCAGTATGATCTCTCTCATTGCGCCAATCGAGCCTAAAACCATCAATAATACTCCAAATACGATGCAAAACTGAAACATCATGAAAAAATTTGTCATATATATAGTATAATGGGAAATTTTGTGAGATTTTAATACGTTCACTTCCTAGTACGTATAAAAGAGTACTACACTTATATTTGATTTTTAATTAGTTATTAAGAGCACTATATATTTATAAGATGTCATATTATGCAATATATGGAAATTCAACTATATAGAACTATGAGAATAATTTTTAAAATACATACCCAATTTACACACCAGGATCCGCTAAATATCTTTGGTTTATAGACTACTAGCCACATTATGCAAGGGAGCTGCGAAAGTTCATTAAATTGAATACCATCAGGGTTTGTTTGTAGGTTGCAAAATAATAAATAAATAAAATGGGATTAATTTGATTTCCTTACGAAGTATGTGGTTGGAGCAAAGACAAGTCCTCCTAAGAAGCTAAGGAGCCCACCAAAAAATGGAAATATAATTGCAACTAGCATAGTAAGTGCTGCATTGCATGTGAACAAAATTTTCAACGTTGCGGTTAGATTCTACTCACGTGTGCATTGAAAAAGAACAACTATATATATATATTAGGAAAAAGATTATGAAGAACACTCACCAACATAAATATTGCGGGAAATGAAACGAAGGTACCAAGTTGGCTGGAAATTCACTCTCCGCACCATGAATGATTCCATCATGTCAAACACCGGAACAGCAAACACCTAGCAACATGAGAACTTCTTAGTGCTCTCGGGAACTCTTGCATTCATTTATTAGTTAAATGATAAGTCATTAATAAATATTTATGAGCAATGCTAAGGGGTCAGCAATTTTTATGATTGTTAGCCATCAACTAGCCATCAATAATGATTTGATGGTGTGATATTGGTGTGAGATTTTATTCAATGGCTCACCTTCCTCTGCTGATTACATGCTGACCAAAATTCAACAAAACTGCTGGTCCCCTAGACTTTTCCAATATTTATAACAAAATTACTTTCACCGGGTGTAGCATAAATTAATTAGAGAAGATAAATCCTCTTATTTATTCTAAGAGCACCTATACAAATGACTGAATATTATATATCCAGATAATAAATTGTGATAATGACGTAATAATACATCTATATTTTTACAATGAAAAGATACAATAAACCCTTTCCACTCTATATAAGTACACTCTTAAAAAAATATTATAAATACATAAAAAATCAGTCATCAAATTAATTATTAAACTAAAATATATGTTAAATTATGAAATGTATAAAAATAATTTAAAGAACATATGTATTTGTAAAAAAAAAAAAATATTCCAAAATGTTAATTCATCTTTTTAATTATCATATTTTTAAAATTATTCAATCAAACAACTTGCAAGAAGATATAATATAAGGCGCAAGAACATAGAATTGAGCGATCGAACCCCTCACCGGATGTATATCCACTCAATTCACTCAGTGTTTAAGGTTTAACCACTCAATTCTCCTTTTATCATGCTTTTCAAAGATTTGCAAGTCATCTAACAATCAACTAGTATTTAATGCATGAATAACAAATATCATAAGGTTTTTAGAGGGATGTAATGGGACTAGGGTTCAAGTAGGATGAAATATGGCTAAGTAGACTTAAAGAATTAGTTCTTTGATTAGCTTGAGTGTCCACCAATTCCTATATCACCTATATACACATAACAATATAACCTATCTACCCATTTCCTTTTCTTTTCTATCTCATCTCACTCATGCATTTTCTTTCAAACATGGCATATGCATCCTTTATTTGACTCTTTATTTCATACTTTGTTATGTACGAGTTTTTTTTTTTAAAGAAAAATTGAACTATGCATGAATATGTCTTCATTAATGAAATGCACGAGCATTACCTAATTGCCAAAAATTTTTCACAATAAGCTTATGCCTCTATCACCAATATTTTCCAAAATTTCCCCACACTTAGAATTTACACACTAATCCACCCAAGCTAATCAAAGAGTAATTCGGGAACATCAATGGTTTTCCGCTTAAGGGGAGTAATGTGCTATTATCAAAACAAAAAGGAATTCATAGGCTCAAAAGGGTTCACAAAGGTGCATGCAAGGGTTGGCCATATAGGTTAGTGAGTTTATCATAAAAAAATGGCCTCAATCATGCTAAATGCATTCAAACACAAATACAGGACATAAAGAATCATGCAAATCAATGATCACAATAAAAAAAGAGTAATAATCACACACAAGAACAACATTATGGTTGAAAAGATGAAACCATCTATTAAAGCTCAAGACTCACAAGGTATGTTGTTCGAGCTCTTTTCCATGTTCTACTTAACAAATTACTCCAAGCAAGTTGGTATACATAATATTTCCTTCAATTCAATCAATGGTACTCCCTAGAAAAAGACTTCATGAAAATTCCTTGATGTTTCACCAACTTATTCATTCTATCATGCAACATGCAAGTACTAACTACTAAATATCCATAAACAATAAAGAAATATTTACAAGCAACCAAACAAGATAAAATAGACATAAAACTACTCAAAATAAAGAAAAAGTACTACAAAAAACATTGCAAAGTGCCTTGAAGAGAGAAAATTTTACCCTCTTGGAATCATCGATCCTCTCCCACACTTAGTTTCTGCACGGTCCTCCGTGCATGCTTACGCTTCGGGAGGAAGAAAAGGGGCCACCTTCAGCTGGTGGACTCGGAAGTAGGTTGGTCAACTGCACCATTCTCCTCTGCATCTATCTCGGATGAAGCTCTAGGAGGCAGACCGGGGTCTCTTCCTTTTAGCCTTGCCGCTATCCACTCAAAACGCTTTTGCAATTTTCCATACTTTATTTTTATGCACACAAGGTGTTTGTGAAAATTCAAACCTTAGATTTTGAGTAGATTATTTTCACACATTGGCTTGTGGTTTGAGTTCCTAGGATACTAGAGTCATAATGTCTGACATTTAGTGGCAATTCTTGGGTAGTTAGTTGACTCTTACTTCCATTGACGCTAGCCTTTTGTCAACTAGTTTGATAAGTTGGTTAGGACTTATGGATTAAGGTCAATTATGCTTGCTTGACTTACTCCTCGATGATTGGGGTTGACTAAGCGAGATTGACTCATTAAAATTACCATAGTTGTGGTTATGGCGATGATAGGATTCCTTGGATCCTCAATTCCCAAGTCAAGGCTTCATTTATAGCATTTTCACTAGTTTGGATCTTCACTCCTAAGTCAAGGTCTCTTTTATGCATCAATTACAATTTTGATCTTTGTTTAGTTCTTTTATCTCCTTAGTTCTTTTAATCTTTAATTTCTTGCTTTCAAACCCCCTTTGCCTTAACAACCAAACACACTTCAATTGCATTCCTAGGGAGAACGACCCAGGAGTTTAAATACTCTTGTTATTTGTTTTGTATTATGACTTATTCTTTGAATTAAACTTTGATATTGAGAGTTAGTTTTTTATTTGGCTATACTTACAACGAATGATTTCAATTAAAGTCATATTCTACCAACACAATGCATTTACAATTAAAGTCACCCATGAATAAGGTACACAAATCTTGAAAAACATGGGTGGTTGAACTCAAAGTATACCCACAATAAAATGCAATGGGAAAACAGTTTGATCAATATCAAAATTCACAAATGAAGTTGCCCAATTCATACAATATGTCTAACAAAAGATAAATTGAAAACATATGATGGTCAGGTCATATGAATCAAACAAGATACTTATTGAGGCATTTTATCGAACATGTGGTATGCAATGTGCAAGTGCATCACAATTAAGCACAAAATTGATCAAAATCAACCCAATAATCAAGCAACAACACTTTACAATACAAAGAAACAACTAAGAGAGCAACAAATTTAATCTAAGCAAACATAAAGGAAATGGAAATAATTGCAAAAATATAAACATAAAAGAAGGAAAGACAAAAACCTTAGATATATAGGTTGAAGAGAACAAGAACTAGGGAGGAACAATGGCACCTCTTATAGCCACTGCGAAATCACGGCGGTTGGGTTCACCGGAAAGAACACCGGAGGAGAGAACTCACCGGTGGTGAAAAGAGAAAAGAGAAGAGAAAGAAAGAAAGAGAGAAAAGAGAAGAGAAGTAAGAAAAAGAGAGAGATGGTGGTCGCCGGCGGTGTGCTGACGGTGGCGGCGGCCAGCGGAACTGGGCAGAAAAGAGAGGGAGAGAGCAGCCATGGAGAAGAGAAGAAAAGAGGTGACTGCATCTCAACAGGGCAACCTGCCCTGTTATTGCCCAGAACGCGACCTATGTGGACGCACAGGGGGCTGTGCGGATGCACAGAGACAAAAACTTGGAAGGATGCAGACGCATACAGCGTGCAAATGCTACAACCAGAAAGATTGCAAAAAGACGTGCGGGCGCACAAAAGTGTGCGAGCGCACAGAGAAAAGCTTTTTTTAAAAAAAATTGGACGAAAGCAGGTGTGCGTGTGCACGCACAGAGGATGAGAATGGGGGATGTTGTTCATACGCACAGGCTGTTCCCTCGCTTCCACAAGAGGAGCTTGCAATTAGTGTGCGGACGCATACGTCTGTGTGGCCGCACAGATGAAGCGGAAAAGGGAACTTGTGCGTACGCACGCAGATGTGTGCATGCACAGACCAGAGAAAAGAGGGCAGCGCGCACGCACAGGCCGTGCTGGCGTTGCGGCCAGAGGGCATGTTAAGGCTTGTGCGTCTACACAGGTGGTGAAAACCACAATTTTGTGCGTACGCACAGCTCGGTGCACACGCACAGATGCCCTGCTTCAGAATTTTCTTTTCTCTTTAAAAATAAGGTTCCTCACCTTAGCACAACAACATATCAACCCCAAATAATTCAAACAAGTGCGAAATCACAGTCCACAAGTAATTCAACTTATGCAACTCAAAATTATCAAACAAACCTAAGCTAAGCATTATAACATAAGAAAACAAATAGTTCAAAAAGCTATAAACAAGAGATAAAATTGGAAAGATGTCACCATGGTGGGGTGTCTTCCACTAAGCACTTTGGTTTAAAGTCCTAAGTTGGACTTGCATGGCTTTATTGGTCACTTAGAAACTTCCCCAAGGAGGAAAATTTCCAACTCCTTGGCTCGCTTTGGTTGAGCACGATCCTTTGAAATTGACTCTTTGGCACTATCCTCCTTTCCTTGCTCCTTCTCATCTTCAATCACCTTGTCTTCAACTATGGCGCATCCAAAAATAGAATAAGCTTTAAGAATGATCTTGTCAGACTCTTCCAAAGTGAACTTGACTATCTTGCCATCCGACTCAAAAGAATTTACTCCCGAGTGTGCGTCTAACTTGAAACGGGCCATCTTCAAGAATGGTCGTCCAAGGAGTATTGATGATGGCTCGGTTGAGTCAATAGGAGGGGTCTCCAAGATGTGAAAATCAGATGGAAAGAGCAATCCTTGAATATTGACTATGACATTCTCTGCAATCCCCACAACGGACACATTACTCTTGTCGGCTAACACAAACCTTGCCCCGGACCTCTTAAGGGGTGACAAGTTTGATCTTTCATAGATGGAGAGTGGCATGATGCTCACACACGTTCCCAAATCACACATACAGTCCGTGAACTGGGTCTCACCAATCAAACAAGTGACCAAACATGGGCCGGGATCATTGCATTTTTCAGGAAGTAAAGAAGAGATAGAATCATCTACCGGCTTTTTGTTGAGATTGCCAAGCTTGTCTTTGTGAGTACAAATATCCTTGAGGAACTTGGCATATTTCGGCACTTGTTGAATAGCTTGAAAGAGAGGGATGGTAACTTCAACTTTCTCAAAAACTTCCACCACAGTGGGGTCAAGATCTTCTTGCTTCTTTGCTTTCTTGACTAAGGTTGGGAATGGAATGTGCAAAGGCTCTTCAAGCAAGGTCTTTTTCTTGGGCTCTTTGACCCTTGGTGGTTCTTCCTCACTTTTGTCAACATTTTTATCTTCACTCCTCATCACCTTCACTTCATCTCCTACTTCCTCATTGTTTGTCTCCTTACTCAACTTTGAAGGTATAGCGACATTCTTATTCAATTTAGTACCACTTCTAAGAGTAATGGCATTTATGCTTCCCTTAGGATTAGGTTGAGGTTGGGAGAGAAAACTACTTGAGGTTAAAGCTTGTTGGGTGTTTTGTGTGGTTTGAAAAGGGAGAGTTAAACGGGTAAGGGCTTCGGCTATTGTAGCCATGTACGCATCTTGTTTCTTATGAAACTCTCTTTGTTCTTGCATGAAGGTGTGAATTGTGTCATTCCTGTGTGATTGATTGAAGGGAAGGGCTTGGTTAACTTGAGAAGGATTGGATCTACTATTTGGATGTTGATACTTCACTTGAGATGGAGGTTGTGGAGGTTGTTGGTATGGTTGTTGGTATTGTGGTTGGCCTTTGGGATGTTAATGGTAGTAGACTTGAGCATTTTGATTGGGTTGAGCTTGGGGAGCTTGATTCCACCTTTGGTTTGAGTTATCTCTCCACCCTTGGTTTTGATTACCTCCTGTGGGTAGGGTCCTTGGTTGTAATTGGGTCTTTGTGGGTAGGGGTTAGCAACCGCCAATGTAGTGTCCTCTTGGATTTGAGGACACTCATCGGTGTAATGAGTAGTACAAGCACAAACACCACATATCCTTGATGGTTCTTCGATCCTAGGAGGTTGAGGTGGAGTATTTATCAAAGCTTGAGAAATTTGTTTCCCTTGAGTGATTTGCCTAAAAAAAATCGTCATCTCACCAAGAGTCTTAGTCAAAATTGCATCTCCGGAGGGAGAAACCTCACTCAAAGCTTTTGGTTGCGGACTCCTTGCCCTTGAATGATGAGTTGAGTACGCTAGGTCCGATATCACTTTCCATGCCTCTGCTACAGTCTTGTTTTTGGTCAATGATCCTCCACTCGTGGCATCCAAGAGAAGCTTATCTTGGTGGTGCATTCCTTGACAGAAATAACTGATCAAAACCAAATCATCTATCCGGTGGTGAGGGCAAGCCTCCAACAACTTCTTAAATCTCTCCCAATATTCATACAAAGTTTCCCCTATCTCGTTGCACAATACAAGAGATCTCTCTTCGCAACTTGTCTATTTTCTGAGGAGGGTAGAACTTCTCCAAGAATTCCTTTTGCAACAAGTCCCAACTGAACCTAACTTCACCCGGCTGAGTATAAAACCACTCCTTCGCTTTTTCCTCAAAGAGAAAGGGAAAGCGAAGATCAACACCGTGGCTTCATCTGCTCCATGTCTTCTCGCAATTGCACATGAAACTTAGAAATCTTTAAGGTGCTTCAGAGGATCTTCCCCGGGCAACTGATTGTACTTGGGGAGCAAGTTGATTGTGCCGTACTTAAGCTCAAAATTTGGGTCCAAGGCCGGATACAGAATTTGAAGTAGTTGCAAGTTAAGATCAGGAGCTCTGGCTTCCTTCAAAGTGATCCTTTGCGGAGGGTCCGCCATGACAGTGTCACCTGAGTCACTCAAATAGAATTCAGTACTCCCCACAGATGAATATAGAGTCTCCTCGTTAATTGGAGAATGATGGTCACGGATTGGTGGTGATAGTGAATGGGAGTGATCCTCAAGGGAGCCCGATTTACTATTCACGAAAGCTAGCCAGAGCCGAGCTTGCGTTATACGAGTTAAAATTCTTTCAATTTCTGGATCAAAAGTGGCCAAGCTTGGGTCTGGAAGCGACCGTGTCATTCAACTGAGGAGACAACGAAAGCATGCAATTATGAAAAGCAAGAACAAAGTAAGCAAGTAAACAATAACTAACTTGACAAGCTATAACTACCAAGACTAACTAAAGAGGGAAAGTAGTATCTACAATTAATGCCAAGTAGCAAACCAATAATCAACTATTCACACTATTCACATATTTACACAACCAAAATCATAGCACTCATTGCACTTAAAGTGAAAACTCCCTGGTAATGGCGCCAAAATTTGACAGCGACCAAGAGCACGGGTTTGGATTTTTACACTAAAGGAGGATGAACATTGCAAGTATAGTCCAAACCCAACAATCGGTCACCGATCAAATTGGAAATTCACAAGATGTGTGACAACTCAAAACCAATTTAAAAACCGAGAGTAATTGACTCCCGGGTCGTCTCCCAAGGAGTCACTAAAGGGCAATGAGTGTGCAAATTTCGGTTGTAGTGATCAAGAGATTGTCAATGAAGAAATGAACATATAAAGCAAGAAAAGAACATGCAAAATTGTAATAATTTAACTAATGAAGAAATTAAAGAACCGACTATGTAATATAAACAAGTAAAGTATAAACGAGATTAACATAGCAATGTATGAAAGATTGAAAACATAAAAAGAGGTCTTGGCTTGGAGTGAGCTAAGGATCCTTTTCTTGTTGGAACCACAACTATGACAATTATGATGGATTTGTCTCACTTGATCAACCCTCACATCGGAAGGTAAGTTAAATGAGCATAAGTGTTCTTAACCCACAAATCCTAAATTGCTTGCTAATTACCTTAGCAACAAATTACCATTAGTGGGAACAAGAACAATTAACAACCCAAGAATTGACACTAAATGTTGGACATTCCAACTCTAGGTATCCAAGTGCTCACTTTACCCAAGCCAATAGACAAAAATTTAGCCTAAAACCATGTTTGACATTTTGTCAAACACTTGGTGGGCAAAAAGCTTGAACATGAGAAAAATAAGAAAAGACTTGAAACTAAAAGCAACAATTGATCTCAATCAACAAGAATATCATAAGAAAGCATAGAACAAACAGCAAACATTAAATTCATCAACAAGAAGGTGAAATTGCAAAGGAAAAACAAAATTGAACTATAACTTGAATTAGAAGAAAGAATAATGACAATGTAACTATAAAGAGTAATAACAAGAGAATACTTACAATGAGATTAGCAAAATCCAATGATCAAAAATGGAAATGGCACTTGGAATGTAAAACCCTAAGATAAACCCTTGTAGAGACGATGAAAAACTTAGAGAAAACTAAAACTAAAAACCTTCTATTCTACCCTAAAACTATACTAATGATATGCTCTCCTATGTCCTTCATTTCCCCTCCAATAAGAGCTAAAAGACTTCAGAAATGGGCCTCCAAAGCCCTCAAATCGTGAGTCACGTGCCTTTCTAATGAAGTCATGCGCGGACACCTGTGCAGACGCACAGGTGTGTGCGTCCGCACACTCTGCGAAAATTTCCTCATGTGCGTACGCACAAGTACCTGTGCGCACGGACTTTAGGCGATGCTTAGCGGGATGCGCAACGCGCTCAAATTGATCCACGCACTCTGCTTGGGCTCCTGTGCGGACGCACAAGAGGCTGTGCGCACGCACACGTCTCTGAGCTCACCTCCTTTGATTCTTCATGTTTTCTCCACTTTGCATTCTCTTCTTCCATTCTCTTCAATCCATTCCTACCTTATACACCTGAAATTACTCACAAACACATCAAGGCATCGAATGGAAGGCAAAAGTGGAATAAAATAGATTAAACTAAGCACAAAAGAGCATATTTTCATGATCAAGCACAATTTGGGAGGAAAATTCAAAAACATGCTATTCAAGGGAATAAATGCAAGTTTATGTGATGAAATCCATTCAATTCTAACAAAAAATCATCATCAAATATGGATTCATTAGAATTCCCTGTGCCATCTTTCTTTCTATACATGGTTGATGACTTGTAATGTGACAATTGGATGTGCATTGTGGAGATGCCACCTCAACTTTGGGTTAGGATATATTTCAATTGAAAAATCATAAATTTGAAGTCGCTATTCTATCAAGCTATATGCAGCAACCAACTTGCACGAGCTGCATTGAAGCTAGGCTAGCTTAGTTGAGGGTGAGGGAGGGAGGTTTGTTTCAACTTTCAACCGGTGAATTTGTATCATTTTATACGATATTATTTAGAGGTTACAACTTATAATATTTGTGCTGGTAGTTTTCGTAGAGCTAACAGTGTATATTTTATAGACAAATAATTTAACTGGTTTATGAAAGGCCCTTTTTATGGAAATTGAATTCTGTTTAGTAGTAATTGTATCTCTCTCCTTTCTTTTTTAGGTTTGGGAGGATTGGAGGAATGAGTTCTTTAATATCATGTAATGATGTAATATGCATACAATCCTAATTGTGTTTTGTTCCTTTTGGTTCATGGGTTGAACTTTTGATTGGAGTACGAAAATCTATAATCTGAGGGTATCTCTATATGTCTTAAGTAGGCATATGTGGCCGTACTTTGATCATTCATTTGATCATTTCGTTCGTGAGGAATTCCTGTGACTCTTATGGCAATTAAGTATTACCTTATCTGAACCTTTCCTTCTCAAAGTTCTCATTCAACTAGTATAATTAAATCCACATTAATCATGACTTATTGTTTAATAATCATTATAAGTGTAAATTTCAATTTTGTCATTCTAGTACTTGTTGGGTGAAAATTCAGTGACCAGAAAGGATATTATCTAAATTCCTATTATCTTGATTTGATATAACATTTTACTTAATTGTGAGTACTAACTGACAAGCAATGCCTCAAGTTTTAACCTTTTGCCCGCTATAAAGAGTGTCACAGGTGCCACATCTTTTACATTAATATCTATCTTGAATGAAACAAATAAATTGGAGGACTCTTCACACTCACAACAGCTTTCAATTAGATTACACTTTTCCATATGCTTGTGACGGATCAAGTAGAAGGACTCTTGCATTCCGTTCTACATCTTAATGCCATAAATGGAATTAACTTATAAGTTGGAGCATTTTCCTCGAATACCAAACAATTTATTAAACTTTTGAATCTTCATTATGATTTTCTGTTGCTTTGGCTTCGGTTCTGCTGACAACACAGTCAAAATGTTCGATCACCAGAAGCTTAACAGTGAGAGAGTTAGGTCTCCTGTATATAAATTTGAAGGTCATGAGGCAACTATCCTCTGTGTACAGGTATCAAGGAGATCATGCTTTTGATGCTTCTTTTAATTTTGCAGTTCTTGTGTGCGGTCAACTATGGAGATTTTTCTACCATGAATATTAACCTACAATTATGCATATGCTTCAGTGGTGTCCTGACAAGTCCTCTGTGTTTGTAAGCTCTGCTGAGGATGGCTTTCAAAATATTTGGGACCATGAGAAGGTTGATTCTTTCATACTCATCAATCTTATGGTTCTATGTTGTATCTCGTTTTCATACTAAAAAAATTCTGGTTACAGTTAGCCATGCTAGTAACTGTTATTAGCTTTAGCACGGTCTTTATTTCCCATTTTTTTGCCTGTCCAAATACACAAAATAATATTGGATGAATATGATGCTCTCATGAACTTAAAAAGCTTAAGGAAAGAGGAACAAGCAAAACAGTAAAAGGGAAACTAACCAGAATGAATCCTTCTTTTCTTGTGCTAATAATTCTTCAAAAGAAATGTTAGCAAATTCGTCGTCTCTGTTCTCTACCAGTTCACGGGATTTCACCTTGTCCATTCAAGACCCAACTTCAAGCATCTTTATTAAATACGTAGCATATGAATATAAGAGATACTTTATAAGCAGAAGCCAAGCTAACTAACTAGATAATACAAAATGTCTTAGGGAAACTACAACATTATTTAAATAACATTAACATATTTCTGCAATAAAATTGAAGCAAAGATATTTATCAATCCTCTTATGATGGACTCGAATTAACAGTATACCTTCTGGTATACTGGTGAGAGTTTAGGCTGCTGTTGAAGTGAATTATAAACAAAAGCATCTTCCTCTAATCTCTTTTGCTCCAATTCAAGCTTGTATATCTGTAATACTAAAAAATTTTAGATACTCTTGATGAGTTGATGACACAAAAGTTTGCTAGCTTTATCTTAGCCGACCTGTAGACGCAGTCGATGAAAAGAAGATCTATCTGCATTGCATAATAAAGCCTTTGTTATTACAAACTTACTTTGGATCACATCAGCCCTATAACAAAAAGAGCATGTAAAAGCAATTAGAACAGTCAACAGAACTTGAAAAGATTTATGCAACTTGAGAAGAATATTATTACTAAAGCCTAATATATAATCTAAGTAAGCATAAGCTTTGAACAGTCAACAAAACCCCTCCCCCCAAAATGAATTCCTGCTATAATGTTATTAATTGTAAGCAAAATTATGCTAAAATATATTGCCTATATCCCTTTGCTTTTTCATAATGAAACTAATGAAATGCACCCTTTAATACTAAAGCATGAAAGAAACTCTAGAGTTACCTTGATAGAATTCGGACTTAGATGTTGCAAGGCCTTCATTTTTTCTTTGATCCTCCTCCTTCTTCTCTGCTCAACAAGGAAAACTACCATAAGTTTGAATGAAATCAAAACCAAGTACCACAAAAAGCCACGGTAGGAATTCAGAAAAACTTTTTCTGACACATTATGAACTTCTGCTGCTTTTCTCCTCTTTGATGAACACTTATAAGGTACAGGCTTTGCTGGAACATCTTCTGCTAAGGCTTCAACACCCTCCTACATTCAAAAATTCCCAACTAATTGTGTTTCAAAAATGAGTACAGAAAAAGGTATCTCTGAACAATATTCATAATAACGCCAAGAGAAGAGCATGCTTGTGACATTAGTTCACAACCACGAAGAGCAGAAATAAACTCCAGCAGTTGTTTCTTTGCTACATCGTCATACAGAACCACTTTATTAGCATTCCTTCTATTAGCTTCACTACATTCATGAAAAAGAAAAGTAGGTACTTAAGAATATGATCAGTGAAGTATATATAAATAATTAAATATCACACAGTTGCACATATATCTTTTACCTAGTGGATAAGATGCAGGCAAGTAAACGCTCCATGTTACTTTCTCCTCAACACGGTGCAACTGAATTGTGCCTCCTAGGATTTCGGCATAGAACAAACTTGACTGCCCATCAGCTTGTGTCTTCAGAAATTTTCTTTCATCAGAAACGCTATCCATTTTGTCACAATAAAGAACATAAGAACGAATATAAACTCTAAAATGAGTCAAAGTGTAGATCATTTTCCAGAATAAACAAACTGGAATTGATTTCTCAAGTCATGTCATTAGTAAGTTAGGACTATGATAGAAAAAATTATTGTCGGTCTAGAATTTCTCTTAATAGAAAAAGAAATTCGTTGTAAGTATAGTTCCAAACCAACTAATAACTCTTAATCAAATTTAAATATGTTGGTTGTCACAAGTACAAACCCCAATGAAAATTAACTGAAGTTTTTAAACCTTGGGTTGTCTCACAAGGAATTGCAATAAAGTGATCAATTATTGACTATGAGGAAACAAGGGGTTTGATTGATAAGAGGGGCGAGAAAATAAATGGCAAGAAAAGTAAATCAAGTAACTAAAGAAGACACTTAATAAAGAGAGACATTCATGGCAAGAATTGAGAATATAGACTTTCTATCCTAGTCACTAATCATAACAATGATTAACAATAGCTTATCTTATTTCGTCATCTCCAACAATGGAAAAAAGGTATAAAGTTATCTTCCACGAGAGAAAGTCAAATAAGACTAGCTGATCTCAATCCAAAAATTCTAATCAACTCACCAATTGAATTAGCAAGAGATTAGAGTCAATGGAAATAATATTAACTAACAACTCTAGATCACTAACATAGGTTGGGTCTTAATGACTCAAGATTGCCTAATTTCTTCTTTCCAAGCCAAGAATACTAAAAAAGCTACTCTCACATCCTACCAAATATTTTGTCAAACACTTGAAAGGCATAAAAAGGAAAGCATAATAAATTGTAAGGAAAGATAAATTCTACCACTACTAGTTGTAAGAAAAGTAAAATCAACAACTCAATTCAACATTAAAAGAACATCAAACATCAAATTGCATTAAAGAAGATCCAAATCCAACATGAACATTCATAAAACTAAAACAGAGGCATAAAAGGAAAATTAATACTACAAACTAAGAGAATTAAGATGTAGGAATAAGAAATTGTAAAGAAAAAAGGATGATAACAAGAAATTAAACCTAGATCTAAGATGCAATTAACTCTAAGAACCCTAATTCTAGAGAGAAGAGGGAGCTTCTCTCTCTAGAAACTAAACTACATGATGCTAAGCTACAACTAAGTGCTCGCCCCTTACTCAAGCTTAAATTCTGCATAAAATACCCTCAGAAATGAGTTGGATTTGGGCTTGGATAGCTCAGAAATCGCCCCCAGCGTTTTCACTTTAATGAGGTCATGTGCGAGCTGTGACGCGTACGCATCATGTCACGCGTACGCGTCACCTGGCGACCTCTTCTTCACGCGTGCGCGTCCGTCACGCGTGCGCGTCCGTCACGCGTGCGCGTCCGTCACGCGTGCGCGTCCGTCACGCGTGCGCGTCGATGCATGCACTCCAAATCCTTGTTTTTCCATGAACTCTCTACTTTGCATGCTTTTCTCTTCACTTCTTCCATCCAATACTTGCCTTATGACCTGAAATCACTCAACAAACACATCAAGGTATCGAATGGAATTAAGGTAAATCAAAATTACCAATTTTAAGGCCTAAAAAGCATGTTTTTATATTTAAGCACAAATTAAGGGAGAATTACAAAACATGCTATTTCATTGAATAAATGCGATAAAAGGTGATAAAATCTCCTAAATTAACCACAAGATAAACCACGAAATTGGAGTTTATCAGACTAATAACAAGAAATTACAAAGAGGGAGAAGAAAGGTTAGTCAGAAGTAGACAGAACAAAAAATGAAACAGAAAACATGACCAGAAGATTAATACTTACAATTCTTGGACATAAATTTAAATCCCATCTTTTGTGCAGCTAAATTGAATGCCTTTTCAACTATAACTGTTTTGGAAGATGGAATAGGAATGGCTTACATGTAAGAGCAGAAATCACATAATAAGAATGAAATTCAAACATATTTGACAAAATACTAAAGTTATTAAGAAGAATCCCTCAACCTCCTCCAGCCCCTCAATCTCCTCCTCCACCTCAACCTGTTGTGACGCCGAATCCCTACTCAGAATTGAAACAACATGGAGGAACTGGGTTCTTCTCTTTCTTTGTCCAGACAGAGAGGAGAACAATGGAGAACGACAAGGCGGCTGCTGGTGCGTGAAGACCGACGGAGAAAGAGCACGGCTACAAGGAAAAAAGAGGGTAAGGATAGACTGCTGCTATCTGGATAGAGGATTAGGGCTGAAGTTGCTCTTTATTGGCAGATTGGTATACAAGGATGAAGAACAATTTTCCAGAGTTCTTCTTCTTTGTATAAAGGGGTAGAAGAAATTAGATTAGGGTTCATTAGAATTGAAGCAATCTTTTAGTGTACATGAATAATGAATAATGAAATGTATTTTGACTTTGATTTTTAAATTGATTTAAATTTAACATTATAAAACTAAAGTTAATTGAATTTCGATTAAATTAAAAGAATTAGAGTAATTCTTGTCCAATATAAAAAAAAGAATATTTAAGTTTTTTTATAAAATTGAATAATTTTTTTATTTTTATTAAAATATAAGGGTAATTTAGTAAAACTATTGATATGATATATATTTAAAACAAAAAAATAATCATTGACATGGAAAATATAATCCACTTGTAATGTTTTAATTTGTCCACAATTTTATCATACCGATACGTATAAATTTGTCATCGTATCGAAGCAAATATGTACGTATACGTGATAAGGTTATAGACACTATCAAATTATGAAAATTCTCCATTATCATACTCAATTGAGATGGTTTGGCTTGATAAAGACGTGAGTTTTCTACCATTTTTTTTAAATAATATTAAATTTATATTATTGATATTTCAAATATGTTTATTTATCTCATTTTAATTATTGTTTTTATTTTTGTTTGTTAATTTTAGGGAGAAAAAAATACATGTTTTAGTTAAAAAAGCAAGAGTGTCTTGATCCATAAATTCGCTAAAAGAAGGAATGGCATATCAAATTGCGAATTGAGTTCCTAAAAATATAATTCGTTTATAAGTAGTTCATTTTGAATTAATTCAGATAACGTGCGAATAAAATACGTGCAAGTTAAATGTGTACAAATTAGTTTGTTTGAAACATTTTTTAAGGAAAAATATTCTAATATTATAATATTAACTTTTTAACTGAATTTTTTAAATTTTAGTTTATAGTAGATTGCAATATTTTATAATCATAAATTTCTTTGTACTTAATCTTAGTAAAGTTATCTATGTTTTTATTTGTTCATAGATTATTTTTATTTGTTTATTTTATTTATTTATACAGTTTTTATATTTAAAAACTCATCGAATCAAGAAATTTATTTTTTATATTCAAATCAAATTAAATTTATTTTTTAAGTTATTTGCTTAGGCTATTTTGTTTAGGTAGTTATTTTTTAAATTTTAAGTTATTTGCTTAAGTTGTTTTACTTAAGTTGTTATTTTTTAAATTTAGATTTTTTTTGTTGATGTGTCACTCATATATTAATTTTGAAAATTACTTTTTTAGGTGTCGTTATTAAAAATTTTTAAAATTTTATTTATAAATTATAAGTTATTTGCTTAGGTGGTTATTTTTTAAATTTGAAGTTATTTACTTAAGTTGTTTTGTTTAGGTTATTATTTTTTAGATTTTAAGTTATTTGCTTAGGTTATTAGTTTTTAAATTTTTAAATATACTTTCTTAAGTTGTTAGATATTTAGTTTTTAATATTGTTGAGCTAATTTAAAAAATTATTTATAAATTATTTGCTTAAAAAGTTACTTTTAAATTTTAAATTATACTTACATTTCTTGATTATAATAATATTACTCTTTTATTTAAAGAAAAAGCTAATAAATTATTATTTTCGAAAAAATTAAATTCACTTAATAACTAATAGCAATAAATTAGTTCATGTAATTATTGTAGTTACCTTATATTTCTTTTTGCTCTCTTTGATTTTCGAAAAAACTATAGTGTTAAATTAGTTAGTTATTAGGGTTTATAATTTAAATTTATTTGTTTTATCTGTAAATTTAAGTCAAATTTAAATCAAACTCAATTACATTTTAGGAAATTCTAGCTATGAGTTAATTATAAAAGTACAAGTTAGAAATACATAACACATCTCTATTGTTTAGTACAATCAATTACTTTCGGTTAATACCCTTAACGAAAAAAAATTTTAGAAAAAAATAATTTCAATTCGTTGTATATAGATTATTTTTATTTATTCATCTTATTTATTTATTTTTTTTAGATTTAAAAATTTACTGAATTAAGAGGTTTGTTTGTTTTCTATATTCAAGTCAAACTTAAATTTGTCTTTTAAATTTAAATTATACTTAAATTAAATGTTGGTAAGTTAGTGAAATTTAAATATAAAATATCTTTTACAACCATAACAAATTGTAATTCTAATATCTATTTTCTCAAAAAAAATAATTAATTAATATTTTAAATTTTTAAAATTTAAAATAAAATAAAATAAAATTTGATATCAACACATCATTGTGAAACAATTAAGTAACTATGACATTTCAAAATATTGTTAATTATTAACATGGAGCTAATTTTTTAATTTTATTTGATATAATAAAATTTAAATTTTAAATTCTACCTATATTTTTGTAAAATTTAAAGTGATCTACCTATGTTTTTACAAAAATTTTCAAGTGTTCAAGTTGTGGTTGTCTCCTTTAAAAGATTTTTTTTGTTTTCTTAAAGTTGAAGTCTAATTTTACTTAAAAAATATTATTGAGTTAAAATAAAATGTGAGAATGATATCTTTTATTTAACAAAGTGTTTTGTACAGAATTTATTACTTGAATTCTTCAACAAAATTACGGACGATGGTAGATTTGAAGTGTTGAAAAATGCTATTACACCAAACAAACGACTATTCTCAGAGTTCGAAGATTCGGGGGCGAAAAGAGATACTTCAACTTGCAAGATGATCAAGATTGAGAATAAAAATTAAGAATTTGAATGTGCATATTTTAGAATCCCTTTTTATGTCTATCTAATAGAATAATACCAAACATATATTTGTTTTGGTTAAAATATTATTTGTTCTTAAGATGTTATTTTTTTTATGAATTTTTATGTCTGGAATTTAGAATTTTTTAATATAAGTTAATGTTATTTAGTTATTACTTATGATTTTTTTTTTCAATTTATACCGTTGATATTTTGTTAATTTCTAATTTAGTATTTGATATCATAAAGTTTTATATTTCTAATATGAAATATTGTTGATATAATTAAGTTAGTTATTAATTTTTAATATGTACTTATTTAAAAAAATCTAATTCTAATTTCTAATTGCTAATTAAAACACTTTGTTTAAACTTTTTAATTTAACATATAATTTCTTTAATTCTTAAATAAGCAAATGAATTTAAGAATATCTTTTTTATTTACATAATTTATAAGCAAAGTTGCTAACTACAAAATATTAGATTAGATAAAATGAAAGTACTTATTTTTTTTAAATGTGAGGTTACTTATACTATTTTAAAAAAACTAATATATATTTTTCTATACTTGATTTTTTTTCTATCATTTCTAAAAAATTGAACTAATTTAGTAGTTCGAAAAAAATAGAGAATTTTTTGCTGATGTGACACTAATACATTGAGCTTGAAAATTATTTACTTAGGTGTCGTTATTAAAATTTTTTAAAACTTTATTTATAAATTATAAGTTATTTTCTTAGGTGGTTATCTTTTAAATTTTAAGTTATTTGCTTAAATTGTTTTGCTTAGATTGTTATTTTTTAAAATTTAAGTTATTTGCTTATGGTGTTAGTTTTTAAATTTTTAATACATTTTCTTAAATTGTTAGTTTTAGATATTTACATAATTTATAAGGTTATTAATTTTTTTATTTTTATTGACAAATAATAGGATAGATACAATTTATTATAAAACTAAAACAATTATTTCTAATTTCTATTTTCTTATTAGATTAAAAGAGTTTTATATTTTAAAACTATTAAATTTCAATTTTTATCATGTCATTATTCTAAAAGGAGCGTGAAATAAAAATATTAATTAATTAATTTAATGATAAGATGTAGTTGTTAGGAGTGAAATATGTGCTTCCAAAGCAAATAAATGTGTCATTCTAGCTACCCGCGTCTTTCACAAGTAGCATGAGATACATGTTTAATAATTATCAAGATACTCTAGCAATTTGTGAGAAATATATGGATATCCATATCTCTTCATGACAATGACATGTAACTCGAGTTGGCAAGAAATTGGTAGAGTTAATAATCCAAATGACTTAAAGGTTGAAGACCGACCAGATATATTATATAGAGTGTTCAAAATTAAGCTTGACATGATAATCTCCGATCTTAAGCAAGGAATTCCATTCGAAGTGCTAGATGCAGGTGTTTCTCATCATTTAACCTTATTTTTAGAAAATTTTTTCGTTAAATTATTTGCACAGTTATATATTTATCAAAGCATATATATAAAATAGATAGTTTATTTATAACGTATTACTTTTTTTTATCTTTTTATTGTAATGATGTACATGGTAGAATTCTAAAAGAGAGGTCCATGATGTATGAAAACTTGTCTCTCAACAAATTTCCCTTCGGCAAGTATACCGAATTGTCGTCAAGTAAAACTCACAATAGAGTGAAGTCGAATCCCACAAGGATTGATTGGTCAAGCAATTTTAGTTAGAAGACTATGCTAGTTGAGCTAAACAGAATTTAGATTGAGATGCAGAACTTTAAAGGACTGAAAAGTAAATAACAGAAATTAAAGTGCAGAATCTTAAATGGGGATTTGGGGTAATGAACATGAAACTAAATGGCCGAAAGTAAAGAGAATAGGTAAGATCAGAAATGGGAAAATCATTGGGTTCAGGAGATGTTGCATTCTCCAGATCAAGTTCATTCTCATCTCTTCCTCAATCAATGCATTCATTGATCTCCTTGGCAATCTTAAGTGATTGGATCCCAATTTCTTGGCAATCCAATCTCTCTAAGCTTGAACAATTGCCCAATTCCTTGATTTAATTGCTCATGGGAAGAGATGAAGTGTGGTCACTGATTATACCACATGTATTTCCAAATCAAAGTGTTGGGAGGATTACATGTCACTATATCCGCCCAAACCCCAATTTGGTCCAACATGAGAAAGCATTTCTAGCATGATCTCATCATCCCTTTTCCAAGGCTCAAAGGAGATCCAATTATGGAGAGTTTCTTTGGAAAAGAAACTAACCAATTGAATTAAGATCGAAAGCTTTCTAGTAAGATCAAGAGAAAAGAAAGAAGAAGAAGAATGAAAACAATAATTGATCCATCAAATTACAACAGAGCTCCCTAACCCAATGAAAGGGGTTTAGTTGTTCATAGCTCTAGAAATGGAAAATGGCAGAAAAGAAGAATCCATGCATAACGTGCAGAAAATTAAATCTATAAAGAGTAGTTCCCAAATGTGCCAAGCTCCTCTATAGTTCAAAACTACTCCTATATATATTACTCCTCTTGATCTTCTAGTGAGTTCTTCAAGTCTTGGATGTGGGCTTTGGATCTTGAGTTGAAGCAGTTCTCATCTTTAGTGGGCCCAACTTGCAGAGAAAGATGAATTAGGCTTTGGGTATTTAGTAAGATTTAACGTTGATTTCCATTGTGGGTTCGAGAACATTAGTGGCATTCACTTTTTCCACTAACATTCCAACCTCATATATCCACATTAAATCCAATGTTATTGGTCTTAACGTGACCACTAATGTTGCTTTCTCAAAACTTGGCTAACGTTATTGGGACTCACTTTTCCCAATAACGTTGGCTTATACCCCTTCGCAAATGTTAATGGGAATCACTTTTCCCATTAACGTTGCTTAGTGCCCCTATGTTCCTAAGTTAGAGTCCACGTTAGTATAACTAACGTGACTCTTAATGTAGGTGTGATCCACCTTCGAGAGCGTTTGTGACACTCACCTTTGTCACTAACGCTCTAAATGCCACATTCTCTACGTTAGAACTCACGTTAACTAAGTTAACGTGGCTCTTAACGTAGTAGTGAAGCCACCTTCCAACGTTAGTGACAAAAGTGAGTGTCACTAACGTTGGCTCTTTGATCTCAACTCCACGTTAACTTTCACGTTAATAGTCTTAACGTGAAAGTTAACGTAGGCAATGCTAGTTGGTCCAACTTTAGTGAGAAAAGTGAGTGTCACTAACGTTGGCTTTTGTTTCTTTTTCCACGTTAGAGTTCACGTTAACTAAGTTAACGTGACTCTTAACGTGGATCATTGCCAAGTTCTCCAACGTTAGTGGTGTTCACTTTTACCATTAACGTTGGAGTTCCTTCTTCTTTTACGTTAACTACCACGTTAACTTAGTTAACATGGCAAGTAATGTGAGCTTTGGGTGGCTTCGCAGGCATTATTGGTGATCACTTTTCTCATTAACGTTGCAAGCTTTACCATTCCACGTTAGTGTTCACGTTAACTAGGGTTAATGTGAATACTAACGTGGTTCTTTCTTGCTTCCTTTGCCCTGAAAACAAGCAATTAAAGTGCATCAAAGCTCTAGCCAAAGTCATGGGATTATGCATCATCAATTTATCATGCAATTCTAGCAAAATACTCATGAAATTATGCAAAGTTCACAAAAGTTGCTTGAATCAAGGTGTAAGTGTAATTTCATCCAAAACTTGCCTTATTCACTAAGAAAATGCATGAAACTACCCTAAAACAGTAAAGAAAAGGTCAGTGAAACTGGCCTAGATGTCCTGGCATCAGTCCACCACATATTCATCTTCTTTTGTGGTTGAGTGGAGACCACAAGATAACAAACACAACTTAAATTGACTGGTTAATATTTTTAGGATTGTCCGATCCTGTTCGATACCTAAAATTATTTAGAGATGTGTCTACATATATGATTTATGGACCATTTGCTCAAAATCTCCCTGCATGAAAGATGGGTACTACACTAAATATTATCCTAAAATATTTAATATCACCACAATTATTAATGATAGTGGATACCCATCATATAAAAGATAAGACATGGTGGACGAAATTGTGATTCCCTTTTTTCTTGTAATTGGATTTATGCTCTGAGGGCATTGTTTATTTCCTTCACAATCTCGTTCAACTAACCAGCAAGTGTACTGGGTCGTCCAAGTAATAAACCTTACGTGAGTAAGGGTCGAATCCACAGAGATTGTTGGTATGAAGCAAGCTATGGTCACCTTGCAAATCTCAGTTAGGCAGATTTAAAATAGTTTTATGGGTTTTCGAAAATAGAAATAATAAAAGGGATAAAGATACTTATGCAGATTCATTGGTGGGAATTTCAGATAAGCGGATGGAGATGCTGTAGAGCTCTTGGACGCCTGCTCTCCTACTCCTTCTACTCAGTCCTTCTTACTCCTTTCCATGGCAAGCTTTGTATAGGGGTTCACCATCAACTGTGGCTACTTTCATTCCTCACGGGGAAATAACCTGTGCGGCTGTCACTCGCACAGCTAACCAGTCTGGAGGCATCACCCATGGCTGATGGATACATCCCATCCTCGCAGTGAAAACTATGCTAACGCACTCTGTCACAGTACGGCTAATCACCGGTTGGTTCCCGCTCCTACTGGAATAGAATCCCTCTTTTGCGTCTGTCACCAACGCCCAGCAGGTTAAAGTTTGAAGCACGTCACGGTCATTCATTACCAGAATCCTACTCGGAACACCACAGACAAGGTTGGACTTTCCGGATTCCCAGGATCCTACTCGGAATACCACAGACAAGGTGAGACTTTCCGGACCCTCATAAATGCCGCCATCTATCTAACTTATACCACGAAGATTCTGTTGGGGAATCTAAGAGATACGCATTCAAGCTCTGTTGCATGTAGAACGGACATGGTTGTCAATCACGCGCATTCATAAGTGAGAATGATAATGAGGGTAATCTGACTCATAACATTCATCATGTTCTTGGGTACGAATGAATATCTTGGAATAAGAATAAGAGAGAATTGAATAAAAGAAGATAGAATTTCATTAATACTTGAGGTACAGCAGAGCTCCACACCCTTAATCTATGGTGTGCAGAAACTCCACCGTTGAAAATACATAAGCAAAGAGTTCAGGCATGGCCGAATGGCCAGCCCTCTCCTAACGTGATCACAGGATTCAGAATACAATCCAGGATCTGGTCAAAGACATCTAATACAGTAGATAAATGTTCTATTTATAATAAACTAGCTACTAGGGTTTACATGAATAAGTAATTGATGCATAAATCCACTTCCGGGGCCCACTTGGTGTGTGCTTGGGCTGAGCTTGATGAATTCACGTGCTAAGGCATTTCTTGGCGTTAAACTTTGAGTTATGACGTGTTTTGGGCGTTCAACTCCGGATCATGACGTTTTTCTGGCGTTTAACTCCAGACAGCAGCGTGTACTTGGCGTTCAACGCCAAGTTACGTCGTCATTCTTCGAATAAAGTATGGACTATTATATATTGCTGGAAAGCCCTGGATGTCTACTTTCCAACGCCGTTGAGAGCGCGCCAATTAGAGTTCTGTAGCTCCAGAAAATCCATTTCGAGTGCAGGGAGGTCAGATTCCAACAGCATCAGCAGTCCTTTTGTCCGCCTTCTTCAGAGTTTTGCTCAAATCCCTCAATTTCAGTCAGAATTTACCTGAAATCACAGAAAAACACACAAACTCATAGTAAAGTCCAGAAATGTGAATTTATCATAAAAACTAATGAAAACATCCCTAAAAGTAGCTTAAACTTACTAAAAACTATATGAAAACAATGCCAAAAAGCGTATAAATTATCCGCTCATCAAGACACAAGGGTAGTTACTGAAAGGAAGGGATTCTATATGGATTATAGGAATGTAATTTCTTACAACGCATATCTGCTAATGTCTTATCAAACGTATGTTAACGTAGAGTATTACAACAAGTCAAATACTATCAAATATTTGTTCAAGTACATGGTTGGAAGAGAAGTGACTGGGTATGAAAGTATTCACGGAGGCCATGGTTTTGGGGTAATCAATGTCGAGGGTAAAACTATTTTAGATTTTTCCTCAACCTTTGACATTCTCATTACAAATACATGTTTTGAAAAAGAGAGACGAACATCGTATAACCTATAAGAGTGGAATGACAAGCTCTCAAATTGACTTCTTCTTGTTGAGGAGAGTCGACCGGAAATTTTGCATTAATTGTAAAATTATCCCAGGAGAGAGTTTATAACACAACATGGGATGCTCGTCATGTATTTTCACGTTGAGAAAAAGTTGAGGAATAGACATCATACGAAGAATTCAAGGACGAGGTGGTGGCAGATGAAATGTGAGGAACAAAGAAGCTACGTAAGACGGGTAGGAGAAGAGGCAAAGTAGGATGGGAATGGAAGCGTAGAAGAGATGTGGAGGGAGATGGAAGAAGTTATTAGAAGAATAGCAAAAGAAAGTTTTGGTGAATCTAAAGGGATAGGACCAAGTGACAAGGAGTCCTGGTGGTGGAATGCGAGTGTATAAGAAAAAAATAAAGATTAAAAGGGAGTGCTTTAAAGAGTGGTCTTTATGCCGCAATGCAGATAATTGGAAAAAAATAAGGCGGCTAAGAAAGAGACAAAAGTAGCTGTAAGTGAAGTAAGAACAAGAGCATATGAGGGTCTCTACCAGTCTTTGGGCATGAAAGAAGGAGAAAAAGGTATATATAGAATTGCAAAGAGTCGTGAAAGAAGAACGAGAGATTTGGATCATGTTAAGTGCATAAAGGATAAGGATTGAGATGTGCTGGCTCAAGAGGAGAAGTGAAGGACACCAGACTCTTCTGAGCCTTGGTCGGTTATGCACAAGGGAAGAAGATAAAAACTTTGACTACCATCAACGGATTTGAGACTTCGAGGTAAAAGAGGCTCTAAAGCAGATGAAAAATGACAGGGCAGTAGGACCTGATTATATCCCAATTGAGGTTTGAAAGGGCCTCACCTAGTGGAAGGTTGATCACTAGCTTCTTGAAAATTTCCAAGAATTTGGGGAATTGTTGGTCTTTGATCTCTTTATGTAGCCTTTGAGGATATGGTAGTGGAGGGACATAAGGCTTCACCTCTCCTTTCAGCTTTTGTGGTTGCTCCTCTAAGACTTGCTTGCCCTTCAGTGAAGTTTGTGGCTCATCCCTCTTCTTGGAATCCTCATTGTCATTCTCTTCGTCTTTTGTTCCTTCCTTATTGTCAACTTTATCATTTTCTAATGTCTTTCCACTTCTAAGTTGGATAGCCTTGCATTCCTCCTTGGGGTTGGGAATGGTATCACTGGGGAAGGCATTGGTTGGCCTTTTAGCTGGCTGCTTAGATAATTGCCCAATTTGTCTTCCCAGATTCCTCATGGAAGCTTCATAACTCTTGTTGGCCAGTTCTTGATTCTTCATCAATTTCTCCATCATCATCTCCAAGTTGGAGATTCTTTGGGATTCTTGTCATGGTTGTGGTTGAGTGTGGGATGTTGATGGTTGATGGAAGTTATTTTGGATAGTTGAAGGATTATTTGGTGGATAGAAGGTGGATGTGGGATGGTTTTTTTGAGGTTTTCTATATGGATTTTGGTTAATGGGTTGATGGTTTTGGTGGCTTGTGTTGCAGAAGTTATTTGGGTTAGAATTTCTTTGCCATGAATTTTGGTTTTCTCCCCACTTCAGGTTGGGGTGGTTCCTCCATGAGGGGTTGTAAGTATCCCCATGGAATTCATTTTGTCTAGAACTTTGGTTGTGTAAGTATTAAACTTGTTCATGCTGCTGCTTAGTGTTGTAGGCTTCATAGCTCTCTTCTCTTTGCCCCCACACAATTGAAGGTTGGCTGGTTATGCTTACTGCAGCATGCAATCCATCCATCCTCTTTGACATCATCTCCATTTGTTGTTGAAATTGCTGGTGCATGATTTTATTTTGAGCTAGGATTGCATCCACTCCTTCAAGTTCATAAACACCTATTTTGGGAGCTGCTTGTCTTTTCGAAGAATAGAAGTATTGATTATTAGCAACTATATCTATGAGGTCATGTGCTTCTTGTGTAGTCTTTATCATTTGCAATGACCCTCTTGAAGAGTAGTCTAAGGCCTTTCTTGTTTTCATGGATGGACCTTCATAGAAATTTTGGAGTTCAAACGACTCACTATACATGCCCTCAGGACATCTTCTAATCAATGCCTTGTATCTTTTCCAAACTTCATATAATGACTCTCCATCTACTTGTTTGAAGGTTTGCACATCCGTTTTGAGCTTGATGACCTTTTGAGGGGGGTAGAACTTGGCTAGGAACTTGCTAACCAAGTCATCCCAGTTGGTTATGCTTTCTTTTGGGAAGGCTTCTAGCCATTGAGTGGCCTTGTCCCTTAGAGAAAAATGGGAATAGGAGCAGCTTGTAAATGTCAGGATGTACTCCATTGGTCCTGAATATGTCACAGATTCTTAAGAAAACAAAGAGATGTTGATTTGAATATTCAGCAGCACTTCCTCCATATTGGCAGTTGTTCTGAACTAGAGTGATGAGTTGTAGTTTGAGCTCGAAATTGTGGGCATGAACATTGGGAGTAAGGATACTGCTCCCACAATTTCTTGGGTTAGGGATGGTATAGGAGGCTAACACTCTCCTGGAAGGCTGGCCATTGTTGTTGGCCACATCATCTGGTGATTTGTGGAGGTTATCCTCCATCTCTTGGTCTCCCTCTTCTGAATTTTCTTCTCCAATTATCCCCTTCCCTCTTGCTTCTATTCTTAGCCTTAAGAAGGTTCTCTCTGGTTCAGAATCAAAGGAGGTGGATACACCTTTTTTTCCCCTTGGCATACACAAATACAAATAAACCAAAAGCAAAATAGAACACTCTATTTCTAGAGTAGTGTTAGAGTTAATAGAAAAAAAGTTTCAAACAGTTAGTAGGCTTTAAAGAAAACAAAGAAAATTACTCAATCAAGACTATCACCTACTTAATCATTGTTAGTCTATATCAATCCCCAGAAACGGTGCCAAAAATTTGATGGCAGGAAATCACATCTGCACAAACTACGGGCAAGTATACCGGGTCACATCAAGTAGTAAAACTCACAAGAGCGAAGTCGATCCTACAGGGATTGATGGATCAAGCAATTTTAGTTGGGTGATGAGTCTAGTCAAGCTAATATTGAAAAGAGTTTGGTGAAATTTATTGAGCAAAAAGTAAATTGTAGAAAGTAAAGCAACAAAATGTAAAGGACTAGAAATATAAATGCTGGAAAGTAGAGTACTGGAGAATTAAATGCTGGAAAGTAAATGACAGAAACTTAAATGGTGGAAAATGTAAAGGGCTGAAACTTAAAGAGCAAGAGATGTAAATGACTTGAATCTTAAATGACAAGAAAGTAAAAGGGCTGAATATAAATGGCAATAAAACTTAAATTGCATGAATTGTAAAGGGAATTGGGTGCTGGGAATTTAAAAGAAAGCAGTGAAGAATTGCAATTAAATAAATTCAAGGTAATCTAAATTGAGAAAAATCAAAGAGAAAGATTCATTAGGGATTGGAGATATCATAATCCATCATGAATCAAATGGGTCTCAACTTCCTTCTCAATCATATGAGTAGATCTATGGTGGATTGTAATTGATTGGATCCCAATTTCTTGGCAATCCAATCTCTCTAATCACAATCAATCTTGCCAATTCCTTGATCTAATTGTCATGAGAAGAGGTTAAGCACATTCTCTTATCCATAAGCCACACAAACTCTCAAGACCTCAATTCCTCCCAAATAGTGTTGGTCAAGAGAATTGTGAAGGATAGAGCTCCAATTCTAATGCTTATGATTTCCCTTCTGAGGCTCACACAAGCATTCAATTGACTCAAAACCCCTTCCGGAGTGAGTGAATCTCAATAAGCATAGAAGGTATCCAATAGCTACACAAGCGGATTGAGAAAAAAAGAAGTTCATTCATTCATTAGGATTACAATAGAGCTCCTCCCCCTAATGAATGGGGGTTTAGTTCATCATTGCTCAATCAAAACAAAAAGGAAAAGAAAGTACATGAAACTAAAAGAAAAGTACAAAGTAAATGATTTCAGGGTTTCCCAATTAGGGTCCCTGCTTCACAGCCTCCTTTCTTAACTCAAAATCTATCCTATTTATACACTTTCCCAATCAATCTTCAAGTCTTTGGATGTGGGCTTTGGCCTTTGTTGAAGCAAGTGAGGAATGGCTTTTAGTGACGTTGGCATGGGTGTTAGTCAACTAACGTTCACAATCTTGCATGAGTGACATTGGAAATGAGCTCAGCATGGGTATTAGTCACTAACGTTGGTGTGCACGAACAGTGGCCAATATTCCCTTTAAAACCATTGAGGAACATTTGTGGCAACGTTAGTACATCAACGTTGCCACCAATGTTTGCCTGGTCACGTGTACGCGTCGCTCACGCGTATGCGTCGCTGACTAGTTTCCCATGCATTTTTCTTTGAAACTATCGAAGACTTTGGTGGCAACGTTTGCACACCAACACTTTCTTGTTCATGCGCACGCGTCGCCCATGCGTACGCGTCAAAGTTGGATTTTTGCCATTTCGCGCATGCGCGTCACCCATGCGTGCGCGAGACTTGCTATTTTTCCACTTTCACGTGTACGCGTGAGTCGCATAAAAAATTTCCAACTTCAAATTGAGATTTTATCGAAGACGTTGGTGGTAACTTTGGTTCACCAACATTCCCACCAACATTGTGCACCCTTTTTGTTGCAACATTGCCAACAACGTTGGTGAGCCACCCTTGGGCCACTAACGTTGCATGCTAGGCCTTGGAGCATTGGTGATCAACGTTGGTGAGCCAACTTTGGCCACCAACGTTGCACCTTTCTTGTAGCAACGTTTTTAGCAAGGTTGGTGAGTCACTTTGGGCCACCAACGTTGCTTTGCATGCCTGGAACATTTGTAGCAACATTGGTGAGCTAACTTAGCTACCAACGTTGCTCAACCTCCTCTTTAAGCCAACGTTTGTGTCAACGTTGGTGGACCAACTTGGCCACCAACGTTGCTCACTCCTTCTTAAGCCAACGTTTGTGGCAACGTTGGTGGACCAACTTGGCTACCAACATTGCTTGCTTGCTTCTTCACAACGTTTGTGGAAACGTTGGTGAGCCAACTTTGGCCACCAACGTTGCCTAGTTGGCTCACCAACGTTGCTCTCTATGCTTCTTTCTTGCCATTTTCTCTACTTCTCCTCACCTATCATCAACCAAACAAATGCATTAAAGCCTTGCCATAATCACAAGATTTTGCATCATTCATAGCATTCAAGTAAATCTTGCATAAATCTCATAAAAATGCACATAATTAATAATGTTTGATTGAATCCAGACAAGCATACATTTCTCATCCAACCCTTACTTATTGCCTAAGAAAGTGTATGAAACCAAATGAAAACTAATGAAAAAGGCTTGTGAAACTAGCCTAAGATGCCTAGGCATCACAGTGCCCACTTAAAGGGGGCGTTACTCCAAACAACACCAAGTGAATCTTAGAGCTAACTATATGGTTGGCAATGCCAAGATGCAAAGGGCTTTGCCTTCAACAACGCCAAGGTTCAAAGAGGAGATCATGGAGCTAACTTGGCGTTGACAACACCAAGAAACAAGGATGTTACCCTCAACAACGCCAAGACCACCCCTGGGAAGAATTCCTGGTGTTGGCAATTCCCACCTTAACCAGCATTATTAAGCAACAACACCAGCAGCTGAAGATTTTGGGAAGTGTGCGTACGCATATACCTGTGCGTACGCACAAACATTGCATATTTCAAAGAGTGTGCGTATGCACACACCTGTGCGTACGCACATATCATTTTGTAACAACACCCACAAAAGGGGCGTTATCTCCAAACAACGCCAAGCTGGCATTGGCAAAGCCAGTTATAAAGGGCGTTATCTGTGATGAGCGGATAATTTGTACGCTTTTTGGCATTGTTTTTAGTATGTTTTTAGTATGATCTAGTTAGTTTTTAGTATATTTTTATTAGTTTTTAGTTAAAATTCAATTTTCTGGACTTTACTATGAGTTTGTGTGTTTTTCTGTTATTTCAGGTATTTTCTGGCTGAAATTGAGGGACCTGAGCAAAAATCTGATTCAGAGACTAAAAAGGACTGCAGATGCTGTTGGATTCTGACCTCCCTGCACTCGAAGTGGATTTTCTAGAGCTACAGAAGCCCAATTGGCGCGCTCTCAACGGCGTTGGAAAGTAGACATCCTGGGCTTTCCAGCAATATATGATAGTCCATACTTTGCCCAAGATTTGATGGCCCAAACCGGCGTTCAAAGTCATCCTCAGGAATTCCAGCGTTAAACGCCGGAACTGGCACAAGAATGGGAGTTAAACGCCCAAACTGGCACCAAAGCTGGCGTTTAACTCCAAGAGGAGTCTCTACACGAAAATGCTTCAATGCTCAGCCCAAGCACACACCAAGTGGGCCCGAAAGTGGATTTTTATGTCATTTACTCATCTCTGTACACCCTAGGCTACTAGTTCTTTATAAGTAGGACCTTTTACTATTGTATTTTCATCTTTGGACATCTAGTTCTTAGATCATATCTGGGTAGTTATCTTTGTTCTGATGCTATCTTAGATCATTGGGAGGCTGGCCATTTGGCCATGCCTAGACCTTGTTCTTATGTATTTTCAACAGTGGAGTTTCTACACACCATAAATTAAGGTGTGGAGCTCTGCTGTACCTCGAGTATTAATGCAATTACTATTGTTCTTCTATTCAATTCCGCTTGTTCTTGTTCTAAGATATCACTTGTTCTTCAACTTGATGAATGTGATGATCCATGACACTCATCATCATTCTCACCTATGAACGTGTGACTGACAACCACCTCCGTTCTACCTTCGATTGGGTGAATATCTCTTGGATTCCTAATGCACGATGCATGGTTAATCGCCTGACAACTGAGTGCTCGCCTGACAAACGAGCCAGCCATTCCGTGAGATCAGAGTCTTCGTGGTATAGGCTAGAACTGATGGCGGCATTCAAGAGAATCCGGAAGGTCTAACCTTGTCTGTGGTATTCTGAGTAGGATTCAATGATTGAATGACTGTGACGTGCTTCAAACTCCTGAGGGCGGGGCGTTAGTGACAGACGCAAAAGAATCACTGGATTCTATTCCGGCCTGATCGAGAACCGACAGATGGATAGTCGTGCCGTGACAGGGTGCGTTGAACATTTCCACTGAGAGGATGGGAGGTAGCCACTGACAACGGTGAAACCCTTGCTTAAGCTTGCCATGGAAAGGAGGAAGAAGGATTGGATGAAGACAGTAGGAAAGCAGAGAGACGGAAGGGAAGGCATCTTCATACGCTTATCTGAAATTCCTACCAATGAATTACATAAGTATCTCTATCTTTATCTTTATGTTTTATGCGTTTATCACCATACCCATTTGAGTTTGCCTGACTAAGATTTACAAGGTGACCATAGCTTGCTTCATACCAACAATCTCTGTGGGATCGACCCTTACTCGCGTAAGGTTTATTACGTGGACGACCCAGTACACTTGCTGGTTAGTTGTGCGAAGTTGTGTTTATGCCATGGTATTGAACACCAAGTTTTTGGATTCATTACTGGGGATTATTTGATTTGTGAAAAGTATTGATCACAATTTCGTGCACCAAGTTTTTGGCGCCGTTGCCGGGGATTGTTGAGTTTGGACAACTGACGGTTCATCTTGTTGCTTAGATTAGGTATTTTTTTCGGAGTTCTTAAAGATGAATTCTAGAGTTTCATGATGATTTGTTGAAGTCTGGCTGGCTGTGAAGCCATGTCTAATTTCATTGGACCGAGGTTTCAACTTATCATCACAAAAGCTTGTTGATTTCTATCAATCATGCTTTTGGAGCAGTGATCTGCTAAGGCTTGGCTGGCCATTGGCCATGTCTAGTGTTTTGGACCGAAACTTTCCTTGAAAGCTTGGCTGGCTGTGAAGCCATGTCTAATTCCTGGACTGGAGTCTTAGACTAGCATTGCACTGATTCTTGGAATTCTCATTAAGAATTTTGATACCTTTATTTTCTTTTTCCACTTAATTTTCGAAAAAAAGCACAAAAAAAAATTTACAAAGTCATAAAATCCAAAAAATATTTCTTGTTTGAGTCTAGTGTCTCATGTTAAGTTTGGTGTCAATTGCATGCATTCATTCATGTGTCTTAAGGATCTTCAAATAATTCTTGATGATTTCTTACTCTAATCTTTGAATTCTCTTGACTTGAGTGTTTATGTGTCTCATATGCATTCCCATTAGTGTCAGTAGTATACAAACTGATAAGTTTGGTGTCCTGCATGCATTGATATTTGATTCTTGTTGCATTTTGATTTTTTCTTATTATTAAAAATCCAAAAATATTTTTAATTTGTGTCTTCTCAAGTCAATAATACAGAGGATTGAAGGTTCAGAACATACAGCAGAGGAATTGCACAGAAAAAGCTGGGCGTTCAAAACGGCCAGTGAAGAAGGACAGACTGGCGTTTAAACGCCAGCCAGGGTACCTGGTTGGGCGTTTAACGCCCAAAAGGGTATAGTTTTGGGCGTTAAACGCCAGAATGTGCACCATTCTGGGCGTTTAACGCCAGGATGGCACAAGAGGGAAGATTCTGTTTTCAATGCAATTTTTTTTCAAGTTTTCAAAATCAAATCTTTTTCAAATCATATCTTTTCAATCATATGTTTTCAAAATTGATTTCTTTCTATTTTCAAAGATACTTGCTATCAATTAATGATTTGATTCAACATTTCAAGTATGTTGCCTTTTCTGTTGAGAAAGGTTTAATGTTTGAATCATATCTTTTCTTGTTAGCCAAGTTTTTAATTTTCAAAATCAAATCTTTTTAAAAGAATGTTTTTCAAATCATATCTCCTCAATCACATCTTTTTAAAACTAATCATATCTTCTTAACCACATCTTTTTCAAATAGTTTTCAATCAAATCTTTTTGATTTCTAATTTCAAAATCTTTTTTCAAAAAATCACTTGATTTCTTTTCCACTTTCATTTTTGAAAATCAATTAGTGTTTTTCAAAAATGTTTTCAAACTCTTTTACTTAATTTTCGAAAATTACTTCCCTTCTTCTCACATCCTTCTATTTATGGACTAACACTATTCCTTAATGCAAAATTCGAACTCCATCTTCTTTGATAAGTTCGAATTTTCTACTTCTGTCTTCTACTTTTCTTTTCCTCTGACACCTAAAGGAATCTCTATACTGTGACATAGAGGATTCCACATTTTCTTGTTCCCTTCTCTTTCTTATGAGCAGGAGCAAGGACAAAAGCATTCTTGTTGAGGCTGATCCTGAACCCGAAAGGACCTTGAAGAGAAAGCTAAGAGAAGCCAAAGCACAACTCTCTGTAGAGGACCTAACTGAATTCTTCAAAGAAGAAGAACACATGGCAGCCGAAAACAACAACAATGCCAACAATGCAAGGAAGGTGCTGGGTGACTTTACTGCACCTACTCCCGACTTTTATGGGAGAAGCATCTCTATCCCTGCCATTGGAGCAAACAACTTTGAGCTTAAGCCTCAATTAGTTTCTCTAATGCAACAGAATTGCAAGTTCCATGGACTTCCATTGGAAGATCCTCATCAGTTTTTAGCTGAGTTCTTGCAAATCTGTGACACTGTCAAGACTAATGGGGTTGACCCTGAGGTCTACAGACTGATGCTATTCCCTTTTGCTGTAAGAGACAGAGCTAGGACATGGTTGGACTCACAACCTAAAGAAAGCCTGGACTCTTGGGAAAAGCTAGTCAATGCCTTCTTGGCAAAGTTCTTTCCACCTCAAAAATTGAGTAAGCTTAGAGTGGAAGTCCAAACCTTCAGACAGAAGGAAGGAGAATCCCTCTATGAAGCTTGGGAAAGATAAAACAATTAATCAGAAAGTGTCCTTCTGATATGCTTTCTGAATGGAGCATCATAGGTATTTTCTATGATGGTCTCTCTGAACTGTCCAAAATGTCTTTGGATAGCTCTGCTGAGGATCTCATCATCTAAAGAAGACGCCTACAGAAGCTCAAGAGCTAATTGAAATGGTTGCAAATAACCAATTCATGTACACTTCTGAAAGAAATCCTGTGAACAATGGGACTAGTCAGAAGAAAGGAGTTCTTGAGATTGACACTCTGAATGCCATATTGGCTCAGAACAAAATATTGACCCAACAAGTCAATATGATTTCTCAAAGTCTGTCTGGAATGCAAAATGCACCAAGCAGTACTAAGGAAGCTTCATCTGAGGAAGAAGCTTATGATCCTGAGAACCCTTCAATGGAAGAGGTGAATTACATAGGAGAACCCTATGGAAACACCTATAACCCTTCATGGAGAAATCATCCAAATTTTTCATGGAAGGATCAACAGAGACCTCAACAAGGTTTCAACAACAATAATGGTGGAAGAAACAGGTTTAGCAATAGCAAGCCTTTTCCATCATCTTCTCAGCAACAGACAGAGAGTTCTAAGCAGAATAACTCTGACTTAGCAACCATGGTCTCTGATCTGATCAAAACCACTCAAAGTTTCATGACTGAAAGAAGGTCCTCCATTAGAAATTTGGAGGGACAAGTGGGTCAGCTGAGCAAGAAAATTACTGAACTCCCTCCTAGTACTCTCCCAAGCAATACAAAAGAAAATTCAAAAGGAGAGTGCAAAGCCATCAACATGGCCGAATGTGGAGAGGAGGAAGAGGCAGTGAACGCCACTGAGGAGGACCTCAATGGACGTCCACTGGCCTCCAATGAGTTCCCCAATGAGGAACCATGGGAATCTGAGGCTCAAAATGAGACCATAGAGATTCCATTGGACTTACTTCTCCCATTCATGAGCTCTGATGAGTATTCTTCCTCTGAAGAGGATGAGTATGTCACTGAAGAGCAAGTTGCTAAATACCTTGGGGCAATCATGAAGCTAAATGACAAGTTATTTGGAAATGAGACTTGGGAGGATGAACCCCCTTTGCTCACCAAAGAACTGGATGACTTGTCTAGGCAGAAACTGCCTCAAAAGAGACAGGATCCTGGGAAGTTTTCAATACCTTGTACCATAGGCACCATGACCTTCAAGAAGGCCTTGTGTGACTTAGGGTCAAGTGTAAACCTCATGCCTCTCTCTGTAATGGAGAAGTTAGGGATCTTTGAGGTGCAAGCTGCAAAAATCTCACTAGAGATGGCAGACAATTCAAGAAAACAAGCCTATGGACTTGTAGAGGATGTTCTGGTAAAAGTTGAAGACCATTACATCCCTGCTGATTTCATAGTCCTAGAGACTGGGAAGTGCATGGATGAATCCATCATCCTTGGCAGACCCTTCCTAGCCACAGCAAAGGCTGTGATTGATGTTGATAGAGGAGAATTGATCATTCAAGTGAATGAAGAATCCTTGGTGTTTAAGGCCAAAGGATATCCCTCTGTCACCATGGAGAGGAAGCATGAAGAGCTCCTCTCAAAACAGAGCCAAACAGAGCCCCCACAGTCAAACTCTAAGTTTGGTGTTGGGAGGCCACAACCAAACTCTAAGTTTGGTGTTGAACCCCCACATTCAAACTCTAAGTTTGGTGTTGGGAGGTTCCAACATGGCTCTGAGCATCTGTGAGGCTCCATGAGAGCTCTCTGTCAAGCTACTGACATTAAAGAAGCGCTTGTTGGGAGGCAACCCAATGTTATATTTTGACTATTTTTCTTTGTTATTTTATTTTTTTTTGTAGGTTGATGATCATGAGAAGTCACAAAATCAATGAAAAAAAGCAAAAACAGAATGAAAAACAGAAAGAAAAACAGCACACCCTGGAGGAAGAACCCACTGGCGTTTAAACGCTAGTGAGGCTAGCTGTTGGGCGTTTAACGCCCAGTCTGGCACCATTCTGGGCGTTTAACGCCAGAAAGGGGCACCAGACTGGCGTTAAACGCCAGAAAAGGGCAAGAAGCTGGCGTTAAACGCCAGAAATGGGCACCAGCCCGGCGTTTAACGCCAGAATTGGCACAAAACGAGATTTTGCTTGCCATTTGGTGCAGGGATGACTTTTCCTTGACACCTCAGGATCTGTGGACCCCACAGGATCCCTACCTACCCCACCACACTCTCTCTTCTTCACCCATTCACCAATCACCTCAACACCTCTTCCCCAAAAAACCATCACCTATCAAATCCCATCTTTCTCTTTACCACTCACATCCATCCTTCATAAAACCCCACCTACCTCACCATTCATATTCAAACCACTTTCCCACCCAAACCCACCCTCAATTGACCGAACCCTACCCTTCCCCCACTCCTATATAAACCCTCCTTCACTCCTTCATTTTCACACAACCTAAACACCACTTCTTCTCCTTCTTGGCCGAAAACAAAAGCCATTCCCATCTCCTTCATTTCTTCTTCTTCTACTCTCTTCCTTCTTCTTTTGCTCGAGGACGAGCAAACATTTTAAGTTTGGTGTGGTAAAAGCATTGCTTTTTGTTTTTCCATAACCATTTATGGCATCCAAGGCCGGAGAAACCTCTAGAAAGAGGAAAGGGAAGGCAAAAGCTTCCACCTCCGAGTCATGGGAGATGGAGAGATTCATCTCAAGGGTGCATCAAGACCACTTCTATGAAGTTGTGGCCTTGAAGAAGGTGATCCCCGAGGTCCCTTTTTCACTCAAAAAGAGTGAATATCCGGAGATCTGACATGAGATCCGAAGAAGAGGTTGGGAAGTTCTTACCAACCCCATTCAACAAGTCAGAATCTTAATAGTTCAAGAGTTCTATGCCAATGCATGGATCACCAAGAACCATGACCAAAGTATGAACCCGGATCCAAAGAATTATCTTACTATGGTTCGGGGGAAATACTTGGATTTTAGTCCGGAAAGTGTAAGGTTGGCATTCAATTTGCCCATGATGCAAGGAGATGAACATCCTTACACTAGAAGGGTCAACTTTGATCAAAGGTTGGACCAAGTCCTCACAGTCATATGTGAAGAGGGCGCCCAATGGAAGAGAGATTCAAGAGGGAAGCCGGTTCAATTGAGAAGGCATGACCTCAAACCCGTTGCTAGAGGATGGTTGGAGTTTATCCAACGCTCAATCATTCCCACTAGCAACCGGTCCGAAGTTACCATAGACCGGGCTATCATGATTCATAGCATCATGATTGGAGAAGGAATAGAAGTTCATGAGGTTATAGCTCAAGAGCTTTATAAGGTGGCGGACAAATCCTCCACCTTGGCAAGGTTAGCCTTCCCTCATCTCATTTGTCACCTCTGTTATTCAGTTGGAGTTGACATAGAGGGAGACATCCCTATTGATGAGGACAAGCCCATCACTAAGAAGAGGATGGAGCACACAAGAGACCCCACTCATCATGAGATCCCTGAGATTCCTCAAGGGATGCACTTTCCTCCACAAAACTATTGGGAGCAACTAAACACCTCCCTAGGAGAATTGAGTTCCAACATGGGACAACTAAGGGTGGAGCATCAAGAACACTCCATCATCCTCCATGAAATTAGAGAAGATCAAAGAATCATGAGAGAGGAGCAACAAAGACAAGGAATAGACATTGAGGAGCTCAAGCACTCCATAGGATCTTCAAGAGGAAGAAAGAGCCGCCATCACTAAGGTGGACCCGTTCCTTAATTTCCTTGTTCTTTATTTTCCTGTTTTTCGAATTTTAGTGCTTATGTTTGTCCATGTTTGTGTCTTGTGATCATTAGTGTCTTAGTGTCTATGCCTTAAAGTTATGAATGTCCTATGAATCCATCACCTTTCTTGAATAAAAAAACGTGCTTAATTGAAAAAAAGAAAGAGAATTGCATGAATTTTGAATTTTATAACAGTTTAATTATTTTTGATGTGGTGGCAATATTTTTGTCTTCTGAATGTATGTTTAAACAGTGCATATGTCTTTTGAATTTGTGGTTCATGAATGTTGGCTCTTGAAAGAATGATGAAAAAGGAGACATGTTACTGAGGATCTGAAAAATCATAAAAATGATTCTTGAAGCAAGAAAAAGCAGTGAATACAAAAAAAAAAGAGAAAAGAAAACGAGAAAAAAAAAGAAAGAAAAAAAAAGAAAAAGAAAGAAATAAAGTTGTGTTCCAAGGCAAAAAGAGTGTGCTTAAGAACCCTGGACACCTCTAGTTGGGGACTCTAGCAAAGCTGAGTCACAATCTGAAAAGGTTCACCCAATTATGTGTCTGTGGCATGTATGTATCCGGTGGTAATACTGGAAGACAGAGTGCTTTGGGCCACAGCCAAGACTCAATAAGTAGCTATGTTCAAGAATCATCATACCTAACTAGGAGAATCAATAACACTATCTGGATTCTGAGTTCCTAAAGAAGCCAATCATTCTGAATTTCAAAGGATAGAGTGAGATGCCAAAACTATTCAGAGGCAAAAAGCTAAAAGCCCCGCTCATCTAATTAATACTGATCTTCATAGATGTTTTTGGAATTCGTTGCATATTCTCTTCTTTTTTATCTTATTTGATTTTCAGTTGCTTGAGGACAAGCAACAATTTAAGTTTGGTGTTGTGATGAGCGGATAATTTGTACGCTTTTTGGCATTGTTTTTAGTATGTTTTTAGTATGATCTAGTTAGTTTTTAGTATATTTTTATTAGTTTTTAGTTAAAATTCACTTTTCTGGACTTTACTATGAGTTTGTGTGTTTTTCTGTGATTTCAGGTATTTTCTGGCTGAAATTGAGGGACCTAAGCAAAAATCTGATTCAGAGACTAAAAAGGACTGCAGATGCTGTTGGATTCTGACCTCCCTGCACTCGAAGTGGATTTTCTGGAGCTACAGAAGCCCAATTGGCGCGCTCTCAACGGCGTTGGAAAGTAGACATCCTGGGCTTTCCAGCAATATATGATAGTTCATACTTTGCTCAAGATTTGATGGCCCAAACCGGCGTTCAAAGTCACCCTTAGGAATTCCAGCGTTAAACGCTGGAACTGGCACAAGAATGGGAGTTAAACGCCCAAACTGGCACCAAAGCTGGCGTTTAACTCCAAGAGGAGTCTCTACACGAAAATGCTTCAATGCTCAGCCCAAGCACACACCAAGTGGGTCCGGAAGTGGATTTTTATGTCATTTACTCATCTCTGTACACCCTAGGCTACTAGTTCTCTATAATAGGACCTTTTACTATTGTATTTTCATCTTTGGACATCTAGTTCTTAGATCATATCTGGGTAGTTATCTTTGTTCTGATGCTATCTTAGATCATTAGGAGGCTGGCCATTCGGCCATGCCTAGACCTTGTTCTTATGTATTTTCAACAGTGGAGTTTCTACACACCATAGATTAAGGTGTGGAGCTCTGCTGTACCTCGAGTATTAATGCAATTACTATTGTTCTTCTATTCAATTCCGCTTGTTCTTGTTCTAAGATATCACTTGTTCTTCAACTTGATGAATGTGATGATCTGTGACACTCATCATCATTCTCACCTATGAATGTGTGACTGACAACCATCTCCGTTCTACCTTCGATTGGGTGAATATCTCTTGGATTCCTGATGCACGATGCATGGTTGATCGCCTGACAACCGAGTGCTCGCCTGACAAACGAGCCAGCCATTCCGTGAGATCAGAGTCTTCGTGGTATAGGCTAGAACTGATGGCGGCATTCAAGAGAATCCGGAAGGTCTAACCTTGTGTGTGGTATTCTGAGTAGGATTCAATGATTGAATGACTGTGACTTGCTTCAAACTCCTGAGGGCGGGGCGTTAGTGACAGACGCAAAAGAATCACTGGATTCTATTTCGGCCTGATCGAGAACCGACAGATGGATAGCCGTGCCGTGACAGGGTGCGTTGAACATTTCCACTGAGAGGATGGGAGGTAGCCACTGACAACGGTGAAACCCTTGCTTAAGCTTGCCATGGAAAGGAGGAAGAAGGATTGGATGAAGACAGTAGGAAAGCAGAGAAACGGAAGGGAAGGCATCTTCATACGCTTATCTGAAATTCCTACCAATGAATTACATAAGTATCTCTATCTTTATCTTTATGTTTTATGCGTTTATCACCATACCCATTTGAGTTTGCCTGACTAAGATTTACAAGGTGACCATAGCTTGCTTCATACCAACAATCTCTGTGGGATCGACCCTTACTCGCGTAAGGTTTATTACTTGGACGACCCAGTACACTTGCTGGTTAGTTGTGCGAAGTTGTGTTTATGCCATGGTATTGAACACCAAGTTTTTGGATTCATTACCGGGGATTATTTGATTTGTGAAAAGTATTGATCACAATTTCGTGCACCAATCTGCAAGAACGCCAGCGACACTTGATATTGGGATTTTTGAGAAGTGTGCGTACTCACACATCTGTGCATATGCACAGAAACCCTTTTTTGCAAAAATTATATGGGCGTTGGCAACACCCAGCACAAGGGGCGTTATCCCAAACAACGCCAGCTGGGCATTGGCAATGCCACTAAGCGTTAGGAGCTAATGATGCCAAGACATCAGAGTTGCATATTAAGCAACTTCTCTCACCCAAATTTATCTCAAAATTCATGCAAGCAAGCCCACAATTGTCAACAAATCAAGGCCACAAGAAGCATCTAGAAGTAATTAATTTTCATTTTATAATAATTTGATTTGAATTTCATTTTGATTTTGTAATTTAGGATAGCCTATAAATTGGCCTTAGTTTCATCATATGAAGGGGACCATTATACACGATCATGGGAACACACCACTGGGAGGGGGTCTTCGGACCCCTCTCTTCCATACTTCTCTTCTCTTCTATTTTCTTCCATATCACTCTTGTAAATATTATGAACTTCTAATTCTCTATATTTTGGAGAGGAGCTCTATTGCATTTTAATTGAATTGATGTTTATTTCTTCTCTTCTTGATTCTATCCTTGTTATCTTTGAAAAGAGTTTCTGTTCTTCAAAGATCCAATTCAGTTGGAAGAGGAATTGAATCTATTAAAATTCTATATGAACCTTGGAAAAGGAATCATAGTAATTCAATTTGAAACTCTTTTCTCACAATGAATTTGACTTTGATTCGATGTTGATATTGTGACATGTAATCTCTCCGAAATTTGGGTCTTAGGAGTTGTGTGATATGGGATTAGAAGTTGTGCTTTGTTTATCCAAAAGAGAGTTTCTGTTCTTCAAGGATCCAATTCAATCGGAAGAGGAATTGGATCTATTAGAATTCTATGTGAACCTTGGAAAAGAAATCATAGTAATTCAGTTTGAAACTCTCTTTTCACAATGAATTTGATTTTGATTCAAAGTTGATACGTGACATATAATCACTTTGAAATTGGGATCTTAGGAGTTGTGTGGCTTTAGGTTAGAAATTAAGCTTCACCTCTTTTCATGAGCATTGGATCAAGGATTGACATTTGATCATGATTTGAGAAATTGAGTAACCAAAGAATTAGAGCTCAATTACTTATGATCTGCCAGAGATCTAAACATTACATGAACAAGAGAAGAAGTTGAGAATCATTGATTTAAGAAATCAACATCTTCAATCCCTAATGTCTTCTATATTTAGTCTTAGCACTATACATTTCTTGCCATTTAACTTTCCAATACTTTACTTTCTTGCACTTTACAATCACTTCATTTACTTTCTAGCCATTTATTGCTTCCTTTTAACTTCATGTCATTTACATTTCCTGTTTGCTTATCATCAAACTATGATCGTCTAACTAGAACAATTAATTAACTATTGATTGCTTAATCTTTTAATTCTCATGGGATTGACCTCACTCTAAGTGAGTTTTATTACTTGATACGTCCCGATATACTTGCCGGTAGTTATGTGGAATAATTGTGTTATCAAATTCCGTATCAATTCTCAACCAGGAGCAAGTAGGGGTGAACCACTGCATCTACCCCAGGAGACTTGATGCGTGAGCATCTTGTACCATTTTTCCTTTATTTTCTAACTATTTTTAGTTAGAATTTATTAAGTTTTATTATGTATCAATGCAAAAATTCTCTTTGAATGCTGCTTTGAGTTGTTTTAGTATTTTTTTATGATTTCAGGTAAAATTCAAAGCAATTTGGCAGAGTTTAGAGCAAAAAGAAAAGGAGCTGAACCTTCCCCCTTTGGGCGCTAAACGCCAAGCTGGCATTTAGCACCAGCAATCCCACGAAATAGAAAGCTCTCTGACCCTTATGGGCACTAAATGCCAAGAATCCCAACCCGAATTCACCATATTGGAGCATCTTTAATGGATTTAGCTTTTAGTTATTATCTTTTATTTTATTTTTGTAATTTTTATTTATAAACAATATCTTTTATTTTTAGGATTTATTATTTTATTTTATTCTTACATTAAATTAGGTTAGATATAAAAGGAAAAAGATTCTCCCTTTTAGAGATTTGAACCATTTTGGCTTTTGCACATTTTTTCAGAACCCTAGTTTTTCTCTATAAGTCATGACCCACTAAACCTCCTTGATTAAGGTTAGGAGCCCTGTTTATCTTCTATGGATTAAGACTATTGCTTTTCTATTTTAATTAATGTATTGATTCAGTTTCAAGGATTATTTTCGTTCTCCATTTTATGAATTTGGTTAGAACGAAAGTATGACCCCTATTCCATATGCGTTCTTGTGATCCTTAGAAGAGGCCTCTCACCTGAACAATAGCTTGAAAGTAAATTTCTCCTAAATTGCTAATTACATGAACTAATTGAGATATGTGACATATAATCTTGTTAGCTTTGGGTAATTAGGGTTTTTGTGGCCATAAACTAGTTTTGAACTTAACCCTTTAATCGGAATTAAGTGACCGCGATTGTGGCGATTAATGAAGGTTAGGGGAGACTAAATCACCAAAACATTATGATTTAATCATTTACAGTTTGCCATGGAATGAATCTTGCATTGTTAAAATAGTTGGTAAGAAAACTTAATCCGGAAAAGTAAACATCTTCGATACCTTAACTGTTTTCTCTCACTGTTTTCACACCAAACTCACTATTTGCTTTCCTTAATCTTGTTTTACTGTTTAATACTTTGAAAAATCACCAAAACAACCTTTCTATTTGCCTAGCTAAGCCAATAAGTTGACTATTGTTGTTTAGTTTCTCAGTCCTCGTGGGATCGACTCTCAATCACTTGAGGTGTTACTTGGAGAACCCAGTGCACTTACCGGTTCAGTTGTAGACATTCTCAAATTCTGCACCAATGAAAATTTAAAGCATATCCCTCCAAGACATCTAGATAATCCTTTCCTAGTTACTCTTGATACACATTCTGCTCTACCCAAGGCTCCAGAATACAAGGCCAAAATTCCATGCCCTCAGAGGCATCAGATGTCATCTAAGGACAAACAATTCTCCAAATTTTTGGAGATCTTCAGGAAGCTTGAAATTAACATTCCTTTTGCAGAGATCCTTGAGCAAATGCCTCTATATGATAAGTGCATGAAAGAGTTGTTGAGTTACAAGAAGGATTGGAAGGACATTAAGACAGTGGTATTGACTAAGAAATGCAGTGTAATCATCCAGAAAAAGTATCCCAGAGAAGCTGCAGAACCTTGGAAGCTTCCTCATTCCCTGCACCATTGGTGACACCACCATTCAGAAGGCCTTCTGTGATTTTGGAGCTAGCATTAATCTCATGCCTCTTTCATTGATGAAAAAGCTCTAAATTGATGAGGTAAAACCTACACACATGTCTCTTCAACTCGCAAACCGTTCTACTAAGTATCTTTTTGGAGTTGTAGAAAATTTGCTTGTGAAGGTCGGACCCTTTATCTTTCCTGCTGATTTTGTAATCCTGGACATGGAAGAGGACAAAAATGCCTCTATTATTCTTGGAAGACCCTTTTTAGCCACAGGAAGAGCCCTTATTAATGTTCAAAAGGGGGAATTAACTCTGAGGGTCAATGAAGAGGAAATTATTCTCAATGTCTTGGAGGCTCTTCGACATCCTATTGATTTTGAAGGATGTAGATTGAATCTCTAATTGAAGAGGTGTTTGAAGCTGAAGAGCTTGAAGATGTTCTGGAATCCTCCTCTGAGGATGATCTGCTTGAGGTTGATGAGTCACCACCTCAGAGAGAGAAGTGCCACATGCCTCACACTGAGGAAGGGCCTTCGACGCTTGAGTTGAAGCATTTGCTTGCATCCTTGAAGTATGCATTCTTAGGAGACAAAGACACCTATCCGGTGATCATCAATTTCTCTCTGGGACAAGAGGAAGATGAGGTGCTACTTCAGGTTCTCAAGAGTCATAAAACGGCTCTCGGATGGAACATCAGTGACTTAAAAGGGATCAGTCCAACCAAATGCATACACAAGATATTACTTAAGGATGATGCTAAACCAGTTGTGAAACTACAGAGATGACTGAATCCAACCATGAAATAGGTGATCCAGAAAGAAGTGATGAAGCTCTGGGAAGCCAGGAGCATTTATCCTATCTCTGATAGCCCATGGGTAAGTCCTGTATAGGTGGTTCCAAAGAAAGGCGGGATGACAGTGATTTAAAATGAAAAGAATGAACTTATTCCCACAAGAATCATCACAGGGTGGTGCATGTGTATTGACTATAGGAGGCTCAACAATGCTACACAGAAGGATTACTTTCCCTTGCCTTTCATTGATCAGGTGCTTGAGAGGCTAGCCGCTCATGCTTTCTACTGTTTTCTGGATGGATACTCTGGCTATAATCAGATTGCTGTAGACCCTCAAGACTAGGAGAAGACAGCATTCACATGTCCTTTTGGAGTGTTTGCTTACCGGAGGATGCCGTTTGGACTCTGTAATGTCCCAGCAAATTTTCAGAGGTGTATATTCTCTATTTTCTCAAACATGGTTGAAAAGTTCATTGAGGTATTTATGGACGACTTCTCTGTTTTTAGTGATTCTTTTAATTCTTGCCTTAAGCAACTAACCTTAGTTTTGAAACAGTGTCAAGAAACAAACCTTATTTTAAACTGGGAGAAATGCCACTGGTGGATGAAATTGTGATCACTACAACTTCGCACAACTAACCAGCAAGTGTACTGGGTCGTCCAAGTAATAAACCTTACGCGATTAAGGGTCGATCCCACAGAGATTGTTGGTATGAAGCAAGCTATGGTCACCTTGTAAATCTTAGTCAGGCAAACTCAAATGGGTATGGTGATAAACGAATAAAACATAAAGATAAGGATAGAGATACTTATGTAATTCATTGGTAGGAATTTCAGATAAGCGTATGAAGATGCTTGTCCCTTCCGTCTCTCTGCTTTCCTACTGTATTCATCCAATCCTTCCTACTCCTTTCCATGGCAAGCTTAAGCAAGGGTTTCACCGTTGTCAGTGGCTACCTCCCATCCTCTCAGTAGAAATGTTCAACGCACCCTGTCACGGCACGGCTATCCATCTGTCGGTTCTCGATCAGGCCGGAATAGAATCCAGTGATTCTTTTGCGTCTGTCACTAACGCCCCGCCCTCAGGAGTTTGAAGCACGTCACAGTCATTCAATCATTGAATCCTACTCAGAATACCACAGACAAGGTTAGACCTTCCGGATTCTCTTGAATGCCGCCATCAGTTCTAGCCTATACCACAAAGACTCTGATCTCACGGAATGGCTGGCTCGTTTGTCAGGCGAGCACTCGGTTGTCAGGCGATCAACCATGCATCGTGTATCAGGAATCCAAGAGATATTCACCCAATCGAAGGTAGAACGGAGGTGGTTGTCAGTCACACGTTCATAGGTGAGAATGATGATGAGTGTCACGGATCATCACATTCATCAAGTTGAAGAACAAGTGATATCTTAGAACAAGAACAAGCGGAATTGAATAGAAGAACAATAGTAATTGCATTAATACTCGAGGTACAGCAGAGCTCCACACCTTAATCTATGGTGTGTAGAAACTCCACCGTTGAAAATACATAAGAACAAGGTCTAGGCATGGCCGAATGGCCAGCCTCCCAATGATCTAAGATAGCATCAGAACAAAGATAACTACCCCGATCTCTCAATACAATAGTAAAAGGTCCTACTTATAGAAAACTAGTAGCCTAAGGTTTACAGAGATGAGTAAATGACATAAAAATCCACTTCCGGGCCCACTTGGTGTGTGCTTGGGCTGAGCAATGAAGCATTTTCGTGTAGAGACTCTTCTTGGAGTTAAACGCCAGCTTTAGTGCCAGTTTGGGCGTTTAACTCCCATTTTGGTGCCAGTTCCGGCATTTAACGCTGGGAATTCTGAGGGTGACTTTGAATGCCGGTTTGGACCATCAAATCTTGGGCAAAGTATGGACTATCATATATTGCTGGAAAGCCCAGAATGTCTACTTTTCAACGCCGTTGAGAACGCGCCAATTGGGCTTCTGAAGCTCCAGAAAATCCACTTCGAGTGCAGGGAGGTCAGAATCCAACAGCATCTGCAGTTCTTTTTAGTCTCTGAATCAGATTTTTGCTCAGGTCCCTCAATTTCAGCCAGAAAATACCTGAAATCATAGAAAAACACACAAACTCATAGTAAAGTCCAGAAAAGTGAATTTTAACTAAAAACTAATAAAAATATACTAAAAACTAACTAGATCATACTAAAAACATACTAAAAACAATGCCAAAAAGCGTACAAATTATCCGCTCATCACAACACCAAACTTAAATTGTTGCTTGTCCTCAAGCAACTGAAAATCAAATAAGATAAAAAGAAGAGAATATACAATGAATTCTAAAAACATCTATGAAGATCAGTATTAATTAGATGAGCGGGGCTTTTAGCTTTTTGCCTCTGAATAGTTTTGGCATCTCACTCTATCCTTTGAAATTCAGAATGTTTGGCTTCTTTAGGAACTCAGAATCCAGATAGTGTCATTGATTCTCCTAGTTAAGTATGATGATTCTTGAACACAGCTACTTATTGAGTCTTGGCCGTGGCCCAAAGCACTCTGTCTTCCAGTATTACCACCGGATACATACATGCCACAGACACATAACTGGGTGAACCTTTTCAGATTGTGACTCAGCTTTGCTGGAGTCCCCAATTAGAGGTGTCCAAGGTTCTTAAGCACACTCTTTTTGCCTTGGATCACAACTTTATTTCTTTCTTTTTCTCTCTTTTTTTCGTTTTCTTCTTTTTTTTTTGTATTCACTGCTTTTTCTTGCTTCAAGAACCATTTTAATGATTTTTCAGATCCTCAGTAACATGTCTCCTTTTTCATCATTCTTTCAAGAGCCAACATTCATGAACCACAAATTCAAAAGACATATGCACTGTTTAATCATACATTCAGAGAACAAAATTATTGCCACCACATCAAAATAATCACACTGTTATAAAATTCAAAATTCATGCAATTCTTTTCTTTATCAATTAAGAACATTTTTCATTCAAGAAAGGTGATGGATTCATAGGACATTCGTAACTTTAAGGCATAGACACTAAGACACTAATGATCACAAGACACAAACATAGACAAACATAAGCACTAAATTTCGAAAAACAGGAAAATAAAAAACAAGGAAATTAAAGAACGGGTCCACCTTAGTGATGGCGGCTCTTTCTTCCTCTTGAAGATCCTATGGAGTGCTTGAGCTCCTCAATGTCTCTTCCTTGTCTTTGTTGCTCCTCTCTCATGATTCTTTGATCTTCTCTAATTTCATGGAGGATGATGGAGTGTTCTTGATGCTCCACCCTTAGTTGTCCCATGTTGGAACTCAATTCTCCTAGGGAGGTGTTTAGTTGCTCCCAATAGTTTTGTGGAGGAAAGTGCATCCCTTGAGGTATCTCAGGGATCTCATGATGAGTGGGGTCTCTTGTGTGCTCCATCCTCTTCTTAGTGATGGGCTTGTCCTCATCAATAGGGATGTCTCCCTCTATGTCAACTCCAACCGAATAACAGAGGTGACAAATGAGATGAGGGAAGGCTAACCTTGCCAAGGTAGAGGACTTGTCCGCCACCTTATAAAGTTCTTGGGATATAACCTCATGAACTTCTATTTCTTCTCCAATCATGATGCTGTGAATCATGATAGCCCGGTCTATAGTAACTTCGGACCGGTTGCTAGTGGGAATGATTGAGCGTTGGATAAACTCCAACCATCCTCTAGCCACGGGCTTGAGGTCATGCCTTCTCAATTGAACCGGCTTTCCTCTTGAATCTATCTTCCATTGGGCGCCCTCTTCACAGATGTCTATGAGGACTTGGTCCAACCTTTGATCAAAGTTGACCCTTCTAGTGTAAGGGTGTTCATCTCCTTGCATCATGGGCAAGTTGAATGCCAACCTTACATTTTCCGGACAAAAATCCAAGTATTTCCCCCGAACCATAGTAAGCCAATTCTTTGGGTCCGGGTTCACACTTTGATCATGGTTCTTGGTGATCCATGCATTGGCATAGAACTCTTGAACCATTAAGATTCTGACTTGTTGAATGGGGTTGGTAAGAACTTCCTAACCTCTTCTTCGAATCTCATGTCGGATCTCCGGATATTCACTCTTTTTGAGTGAAAAAGGGACCTCGGGGATCACCTTCTTCAAGGCCACAACTTCATAGAAGTGGTCTTGATGCACCCTTGAGATGAATCTCTCCATCTCCCATGACTCGGAGGTGAAAGCTTTTGCCTTCCATTTCCTCTTTCTAGAGGTTTCTCCGGCCTTGGATGCCATAAATGGTTATGGAAAAACAAAAAGCAATGCTTTTACCACACCAAACTTAAAAGGTTTGCTCGTCCTCGAGCAAAAGAAGAAAGAAGAGAGTAGAAGAAGAAGAAATGAAGGAGATGGAGATGGCTTTGTGGTTCGGCCAAAGGGAGAGAAAGAGTGTTTAGGTTGTGTGAGAATGAGGGAGTGAAGATGGGTTTATATAGGGGTGGGGGGAGGGTTATGGTTCGGCTATGGGAGGGTGGGTTTGGGAGGGAAGGTGTTTTGAATTTGAATGGTGAGGTAGGTGGGGTTTTATGAAGGGTAGATGTGAGTGGTGAAGAGAAAGATGGGATTTGATAGGTGAAGGGTTTTTGGGGAAGAGGTGTTGAGGTGATTGGTGAATGGGTGAAGAAGAGAGATAGTGGTGGGGTAGGTAGGGATCCTGTGGGGTCCACAGATCCTGAGGTGTCAAGGAAAAGTCATCCCTGCACCAAGTGGCGAGCAAAGTTGCTCTTTGTGCCAAATCTGGCGTTAAACGCCGGGCTGGTGCCCATTTCTGGCGTTTAACGCCAAGTTCTTGCCCTTTACTGGCGTTTAACGCCAGTCTGGTGCCCCTTTCTGGCGTTAAACGCCCAGAATGGTGCCAGACTGGGCGTTAAACGCCCATCTGCTAGCCTTACTGGCGTTTAAACGCCAGCAGGTTCTCCTCCAGGGTGTGCTGTTTTTCTTTCTATTTTTCTTTCTGTTTTTGCTTTTTCAATGGATTTTGTAACTTCTCATGATCATCAACCTACAGAAAACATAAAATAACAAAGAAAAATGGATAAAATATAACATTGGGTTGCCTCCCAACAAGCGCTTCTTTAATGTTATAGCTTGACAGTGGGCTCTCATGGAGCCTCATAGATGCTCAGAGCAATGTTGGAACCTCCCAACACCAAACTTAGAGTTTGAATGTGGGGGTTCAACACCAAACTTAGAAGTTGGTTGTGGCCTCCCAACACCAAACTTAGAGTTTGACTGTGGGGGCTCTGTTTGGCTCTGTTTTGAGAGAAGCTCTTCATGCTTCCTCTCCATGGTGATAGAGGGATATCCTTGAGCCTTAAACACCAAGGATTCTTCATTCACTTGAATGATCAATTCTCCTCTATCAACATCAATCACAGCCTTTGCTGTGGCTAGGAAGGGTATGCCAAGGATGATGGATTCATCCATGCACTTCCCAGTCTCTAGGACTATGAAATCAGCAGGGATGTAATGGTCTTCAACTTTTACCAGAACATCCTCTACAAGTCCATAAGCTTGTTTTCTTGAGTTGTCTGCCATCTCTAGTGAGATTTTTGCAGCTTGCACCTCAAAGATCTCTAGCTTCTCTATTACAGAGAGAGGCATGAGGTTTACACTTGACCTAGGTCACACAAGGCCTTCTTGAAGGTCATGGTGCCTATGGTACAAGGTATTGAAAACTTCCCAGGATCCTGTCTCTTTTGAGGTAATTTCTGCCTAGACAAGTCATCCAGTTCTTTGGTGAGTAAAGGGGGTTCATCCTCCCAAGTCTCATTTCCAAATAACTTGTCATTTAGCTTCATGACTGCTCCAAGGTATTTAGCAACTTGCTCTTCAGTGACATATTCATCCTCTTCAGAGGAAGAATACTCATCAGAGCTCATGAATGGCAGAAGTAGGTTCAATGGGATCTCTATGGTCTCATTTTGAGCCTCAGATTCCCATGGTTCCTCATTGGGGAACTCATTGGAGGCCAGTGGATGTCCATTGAGGTCTTCCTCAGTGGCATCCACTGCCTCTTCCTCCTCTCCAAATTCGGCCATGTTGATGGCCTTGCACTCTCTTTTTGGATTTTCTTCTGTATTGCTTGGAAGAGTACTAGGAGGGAGTTCAGTAATTTTCTTACTCAGCTGACCCACTTGTGCCTCCAAATTTCTAATGGAGGACCTTGTTTCAGTCATGAAACTTTGAGTGGTTTTGATTAGATCAGAGACCATGGTTACTAAGTCAGAGGTATTCTGCTTAGAACTCTCTGTCTGTTGCTGAGAAGATGATGGAAAAGGCTTGCTATTGCTAAACCTATTTCTTCCACCATTATTGTTGTTGAAACCTTGTTGAGGTCTCTGTTGATCCTTCCATGAGAGATTTGGATGATTTCTCCATGAAGGATTATAGGTGTTTCCATAGGGTTCTCCCATGTAATTCACCTCTTTTATTGAAGGGTTCTCAGGATCATAAGCTTCTTCTTCAGATGAAGCTTCCTTAGTACTGCTTGGTGCATTTTGCATTCCAGACAGACTTTGAGAAATCATATTGACTTGTTGAGTCAATATTTTATTCTGAGCCAGTATGGCATTCAGAGTGTCAATCTCAAGAACTCCTTTCTTCTGATTAGTCCCATTGTTCACAGGATTCCTTTAAGAAGTGTACATGAATTGGTTATTTGCAACCATTTCAATTAGCTCTTGAGGTTCTGTATGCATCTTCTTCAGATGAAGAGATCCTCCAGCAGAGCTATCCAAAGACATCTTGGACAGTTCAGACAGACCATCATAGAAAATACCTATGATGCTCCATTCAGAAAGCATGTCAGAGGGACACTTTCTGATTAATTGTTTGTATCTTTCCCAAGCTTCATAGAGGGATTCTCCTTCCTTCTGTCTGAAGGTTTGGACTTCCACTCTAAGCTTACTCAATTTTTGAGGTGGAAAGAACTTTGCCAAGAAGGCATTGACTAGCTTTTCCCAAGAGTTCAGGCTTTCTTTAGGTTGTGAGTCCAACCATATCCTAGCTCTGTCTCTTACAGCAAAAGGGAATAGCATAAGTCTGTAGACCTCAGGGTCAACCCCATTAGTCTTGACAGTGTCACAGATTTGCAAGAACTCAGCTAAGAACTGATGAGGATCTTCCAATGGAAGTCCATGGAACTTGCAATTCTGTTGCATTAGAGAAACTAATTGAGGCCTAAGCTCAAAGTTGTTTGCTCCAATGGCAGGGATAGAGATGCTTCTCCCATAGAAGTCGGGAGTGGGTGCAGTAAAGTCACCCAGCACCTTCCTTGCATTGTTGGCATTGTTGTTGTTTTCGGCTGCCATGGGTTTTTCTTCTTTGAAGATTTCTGTTAGGTCCTCTACAGAGAGTTGTGCCTTGGCTTCTCTTAGCTTTCGCTTCAAGGTCCTTTCAGGTTCAGGATCAGCCTCAACAAGAATGCTTTTGTCCTTGCTCCTGCTCATAAGAAAGAGAAGAGAACAAGAAAATGTGGAATCCTCTATGTCACAGTATAGAGATTCCTTGAGGTGTCAGAGGAAAAGAAAAATAGAAGGCAGAAGTAGAAAATTCGAACTTATCAAAGAAGATGGAGTTCGAATTTTGCATTAAGGAATAGTGTTAGTCCATAAATAGAAGGATGTGAGAGGAGGGGAAGTAATTTTCGAAAATCAAGTAAAAGATTTTGAAAACATTTTGAAAAACACTAATTGATTTTCGAAAATAAAAGTGGGAAAGAGATCAAGTGATTTTTGAAAAAGAATTTGAAATTAGAAATCAAAAAGATTTGATTGAAAGTTATTTTGAAAAAGATGTGGTTAAGAAGATATGATTGGTTTTAAAAAGGTGTGATTGAGAAGATATGATTTGAAAAACATTTTAAAAAATTGATTTTGAAAATTAATGACTTGGCTAACAAGAAAAGATATGATTTAAACATTAAACCTTTCTCAACAGAAAAGGCAACATACTTGAAATGTTGAATCAAATCATTAATTGATAGAAGTATCTTTGAAAATAGAAAGAAATTGAATTTGAAAAAGATTTGATTTTGAAAAGATTTTGAAAACTAAAAAAAATTTGATTTGAAAACAAAATCTTCCCTCTTGTGCCATCCTGGCGTTAAACGCCCAGAATGGTGCACATTCTGGCGTTTAACGCCCAAACTACTACCCTTTTGGGCGTTAAATGCCCAGCCAGGCACCCTGGCTGGCGTTTAAACGCCAGTCTGTCCTTCTTCACTGGGCGTTTTGAACGCCCAGCTTTTTCTGTGTAATTCCTCTGCAGTATGTTCTGAATCTTCAATTCCATGTATTATTGACTTGAAAAGACACAAATTAAAAATATTTTTGGATTTTTAATAATCAAAATGCAACTAAAATCAAATAACAATGCATGCAAGACACCAAACTTAGCAGTTTGTATACTACTGACACTAACAAAATGAGAATGCATATGAGACAGATAAACACTCAAGTCAAGAGAATTTAAAAATCAGAGCAATGAAATCATCAAGAACAACTTGAAGATTAATGAAGACACATGCATGAATGCAAGAAGAACAGAAACATGCAATTGACACCAAACTTAAAATGAAACACTAGACTCAAAAAGAAATATTTTTGGATTTTTTCGAAAATTAAGTGGAAAAAGAGAATAAAGGTATCAAAATTCTTAATGAGAATTCCAGGAATCATGCAATGTTAGTCTAAAGCTTTAGTCTAAAGAAATTAGACATGGCTAAACAAGCTTCAGCAGGACATTGCATTCAAGAGCTAAATTGATGAAAATCAATCAGCTTTGGTGATGATAAGAACATCACCTTGAAACACTAGAATTCATTCTTAAGAACTCTGAAGAAAAATACCTAATCTAAGCAACAAGATGAACCGTCAGTTGTCCATACTCGAACAATCCCCGGCAACGGCGCCAAAAACTTGGTGGACGAAATTGTGATCACTACAACTTCGCACAATTAACCAGCAAGTGTACTGGGTCGTCCAAGTAATAAACCTTACGCAAGTAAGGGTCGATCCCACAGAGATTGTTGGTATGAAGCAAGCTATGGTCACCTTGTAAATCTTAGTCAGGCAAACTCAAATGGGTATGGTGATAAACGAATAAAACATAAAGATAAGGATAGAGATACTTATGTAATTCATTGGTAGGAATTTCAGATAAGCGTATGAAGATGCTTGTCCCTTCCGTCTCTCTGCTTTCCTACTGTATTCATCCAATCCTTCCTACTCCTTTCCATGGCAAGCTTAAGCAAGGGTTTCACCGTTGTCAGTGGCTACCTCCCATCCTCTCAGTGGAAATGTTCAACGCACCCTGTCACGGCACGGCTATCCATCTGTCGGTTCTCGATCAGGCCGGAATAGAATCCAGTGATTCTTTTGCGTCTGTCACTAACGCCCCGCCCTCAGGAGTTTGAAGCACGTCACAGTCATTCAATCATTGAATCCTACTCAGAATACCACAGACAAGGTTGGACCTTCCGGATTCTCTTGAATGCCGCCATCAGTTCTAGCCTATACCACGAAGACTCTGATCTTACGGAATGGCTGGCTCGTTTGTCAGGCGAGCAATCGGTTGTCAGGCGATCAACCATGCATCGTGTATCAGGAATCCAAGAGATATTCACCCAATCGAAGGTAGAACGGAGGTGGTTGTCAGTCACACGTTCATAGGTGAGAATGATGATGAGTGTCACGGATCATCACATTCATCAAGTTGAAGAACAAGTGATATCTTAGAACAAGAACAAGCGGAATTGAATAGAAGAACAATAGTAATTGCATTAATACTCGAGGTACAGCAGAGCTCCACACCTTAATCTATGGTGTGTAGAAACTCCACCGTTGAAAATACATAAGAACAAGGTCTAGGCATGGCCGAATGGCCAGCCTCCCAATGATCTAAGATAGCATCAGAACAAAGATAACTACCCCGATCTCTCAATACAATAGTAAAAGGTCCTACTTATAGAAAACTAGTAGCCTAAGGTTTACAGAGATGAGTAAATGACATAAAAATCCACTTCCGGGCCCACTTGGTGTGTGCTTGGGCTGAGCAATGAAGCATTTTCGTGTAGAGACTCTTCTTGGAGTTAAACGCCAGCTTTAGTGCCAGTTTGGGCGTTTAACTCCCATTTTGGTGCCAGTTCCGGCGTTTAACGCTGGGAATTCTGAGGGTGACTTTGAACGCCAGTTTGGGCCATCAAATCTTGGGCAAAGTATGGACTATCATATATTGCTGGAAAGCCCAGGATGTCTACTTTCCAACGCCGTTCAGAGCGCGCCAATTGGGCTTCTGTAGCTTCAGAAAATCCACTTCGAGTGCAGGGAGGTCAGAATCCAACAGCATTTGCAGTCCTTTTTAGTCTCTGAATCAGATTTTTGTTCAGGTCCCTCAATTTCAGCCAGAAAATACCTGAAATCACAGAAAAACACACAAACTCATAGTAAAGTCCAGAAAAGTGAATTTTAACTAAAAACTAATAAAAATATACTAAAAACTAACTAGATCATACTAAAAACATACTAAAAACAATGCCAAAAAGCGTACAAATTATCCGCTCATCAGCCACTTTATGGTAATTGAGGGTATTGTTCTTGGTTACCGGATTTCAAACAAAGGAACAGAAGTTGATAAAGCTGAGGTGGAGGTAATTGAAAAATTAGCACCACCCAATAAGTTTAGGCAATAAGGAGTTTCTTAGGACATACAAGATTCTACAGGAGGTTTACAAAGAATTTTTCTAGGATTACTAAACCTCTGAGCAGCCTTTTGATTACTAAACTGTGTGCATGCCTTTGAAACTCTAAAAGCAAAGCTTGTCTCTGCACCCATCATAGCCCGTTCCAACTGGAAATTGCCATTTGAACTAATGTGTGATGCTAGTGATTATGCTATAGTGGCTGTCTTGGGGCAGAAGCAAGACAAGCTTATGCATGTCATTTACTATGCTAGTCATATTTTGAATGACGCGTAAAAGAATTACACCACTACAGAGAAGGAATTAATGGCTGTTATCTATGCAATTGATAAATTTAAAACCTATTTAATTGATTCCAAGGTTATTGTTTACACTTACCATGCTACTCTTAAGTACCTTTTAACCAAGAAGGATTCTAAACCAAGATTGATCAGGTAGGTGCTACTTCTTCAAGAGTTTGACATTGAGATTAGAGACAAAAAAGGGTCAAAAAATCAAGTAGCTGATCATCTATCCAGGATTGAACATGAAGAAGAACCACCACCCCTCACTGCTATGACTGAGACATTCCCGGACGAGCAGCTATTCATGATTCAGACGGTTCCATGGTTTGCAGACATTACTAACTACAAGGCTAGGATTCATCTCCAAGGAGTATACTAAGCCACAAGTTAGAAAGCTTTTGAATGATGTGAAACACTACTTGTGGAATGAACCTTACCTCTTTAAGAGATGCTCAGATTGAATGATCTAGCGGTGTGTCTTAGATGAGGAAGCACAGCAAATCCTCTGGCATTGTCATGATTCTGAGTATGGAGGCCACTTTTGGGGTGAAAGGACAACCACCAAGGTCCTTCAGAGCAATTTTTACTGGCCAACTCTCTTTTGAGACTCAAGAGAATTTGTAAGAAACTGTGATAGGTGTCAGAGAGCCGGAAATCTCCCTTATAATCATGAGATGCTACAGTAGAGGATTCTAGAGATTGGGTTGTTTGATGTATGGGAAATTGATTTCATGGGACCCTTCCCTCCTCATATTCAAACACTTATATCTTGGTGGAAGTGGATTATGTGTCCAAGTGGGTGGAAGTAGTGGCACTGCCCACAAATGATGCCAGAGTTGTGCTGAGTTTTTTGCAAAAATACATTTTCAGCTGATTTGGGGTCCCTAAGACATTGATCAATGATGAAGGAAGCCACCTCTGCAATAAACAGTTCGATTCACTCTTGCAAAGGTATGGAGTCCGTTATAAAGTGGCAACACCCTATTACTCTCAAACAAGTAGACAGGCTGAGGTTTCCAACAGGAAACTCAAGAGGATCTTAGAGAGGACAATGAGTACTTCAAGGAAGGACTGGGCATGGAACTTGATGATACTTTCTGGGCGTACTGAATAACTTTCAAAACCCTATTGGAATGTCTCCGAACTAGTTAGTCTATGGTAAGGCGTGTCATTTGCCAGTGGAGCTGGAACACAGAGCATATTAGGTAACAAAGTTCCTAAATTTTGATGCCAAGGCTGCAGGAGAAAAAAGGCTTCTCCAGCTGAATGAGCTTGATAAATTCAGACACTCTGCTTATGAGAATGCCAAGCTCTACAAGGAAAAGACCAAGAAGTGGCATGATAAAAGGATAGTTTCAAGAGTATTTAAGCCATGCCAGAAGGTTTTACTATTCAACTCCCAGCTCAAGCTCTTTTCTGGGAAGCTCAAGTCTAGGTGGTCAGGACCTTTTGTGGTCACTGGAGTATGTCATGTGGAACTTGATGAGCAAATATTTTATATACTTTTTGGCATCATTTTCATATAGTTTTCATTATATTTTGTTTATGTTTTATTCTGTTTTCATAGGTTTTAGTGAAAAATTCACATTTTTGGATTCTAATTTGAGTTTGTGTGTTTTATGATGATTTCAGGTATTTTCTGGCTAAAAATGAGGAGTTTGAGCAGAAGTCTGATTCAGAGACAGAGAAAGCACTGCAGATGCTGTCAGGATCTGACCTCCGTGCATAGAAAGGAGCTTTTCTGGATCTATAGAAGTCCAAAAGGTGCACTCTCAATGACTATTGAAAGCTAACATTCAGGGCTTTCTAGAAATATATAATCGTCTATACTTTTCTTTGGAAATGAAGGTCCAAAATTGGCGTTCAACGCCAACCACCATCCCATTCTTGGCGTTCAATGCCCACAAGAGGGTGGCTGGCATCCAACGCTCAAAAGGGGATCCCTAGCGAGCGTTCAACGCCCCCAATCAAGCTCAGCCCAAACACTCACCAAGTGGACCTCAAAAGTAGATTTTTGCACTACAAGACTAGTTTATCTTATTTTCTATAATCCTTAGTTATTAGACTAGTATATATAGAACAAAGATCACCCTTGTTAGAGATCTTTGCCCTTTCCAACCTTTCATTATATTTTTCAGTCAATATGAGTCACTAACCTCCTAAGGTTAAGGTTAGGAGCTCTGCTGAATTTCATGGATCAATAATATTACTGTTCTTTCTCAATATATTTGATTTTATTCTCTTATGCATTCTCGTTCTTCATCTTATGAATTGAGGGTGACCCGTGACAATCATCCTTATTCTACTTGGGTTCTGTGTGAGTCCTGGCCCGGATAGCATTGAACCAAAGCTAGAGATTGCATTGTGGATTCCAATAGAGCATCTGAGCAACTTTAGATATGTGACATGAAGTCCTATTGACTATGGGTGTGTGAGGTCTCTGTGGCATTAAGGATAGAGTCAGAGAAGCAGCACTTTCTGATCTGGAAGATCTGCCTTGTTTGTGGCACCTTGAGTAGGATCGTGAAGGGGAGTGGATTTCTTAGGGCTTCATCTTCTGCTACAGTGAGAAACCTAGAGGTTGTTTGATGTGAGGACATGAGTCATCTCAACATGGTGGATTGCTGCAGTGGAGGAGGTTAACTTGATGAGAGGACATGAGTTAATCACTTATGGCTGCCATTGAAGGAATCAGAAGGTTATTGAAGAAGACAGTAAAAAAAGTTAATTCAGAAAGACAAAGCATCTCTGAAGCCTTAATCACCATTGATTTCATATTTATCTAGTAACATTTTATTTGTCTATTTGTTTTATGTGTTTTCCATGCAAACTCTATTTTCTATCCACCTAACTAAGATCTGCAAGATAACCACGGCTTGCTCAAACCAACAATCTCCGTGGGATTGATCCTCACTCACCTGACGTATTACTTGGACAACCCAGTATACTTGTCGGTTTATCTGTACGAAACATGCGGAACCAGTTTCGTACACCAAGTTTTTGGCGCGGTTGTCGGGGATTGTTCGGATTTGACAAACTATCGGATTATCTTGTTGCTTAAGATTAGGTACTTTTTACTATTTTGTTTGAGTCTTTTGTTTTCTTTTTCAAAAAAAAAAACAATTTTTTTTTTCAAAAATCTTTACTTTTCTTTATTGATCTTTATCTTTTGTTTGAGTCTTTATTCTTGTTCTTGTTAAAGTTTCAAACTTTCTTGTTTTCTTTTCAAAAAAATTTCAAAAATAGTGTCTTTTGTTTGAGTCTAGTGTCAATTCTTAAGTTTGGTGTCCCTTGTGTGTTTATTTTTTCTTTAAAATTTTCGAATTGTTCTTTGTGTTCTTTCTTGGTATTCAAGTAGTTTTTGTTTATTTTCTTGTTTTGATCTTAAAAGTTTTAAGTTTGGTGTCTTTTGGTATTTTTCTTTGTTAATTTAGAAAAAAAATTAGGGTTTTGATCTAAAAATTTTAAGTTTGGTGTCATTTTGTTGTTTTTCTCTTTCTTCATTAATTCAAAAAATAAAAAATATCTTTTTTATCTTTATTTCAAAAATATTTTCAAAAATTACAAAAAATTTTCAAATTTTAATTTCAAATCATCATCTTATCTTATCCTATCTTACTTTCAAATTTCAAATTTCAATTAACATTTTAAAATATTTTCAAATATTTTCTTTTAAATTTGATTATTTCTGATCTTATCTTTCTTTTAAATTTTAAAATTCAAAACTTTTTTCAAATCACTATCTTATCTTTTTATCTTTCTTTAAAACTAAAAAAATCTTATTTTATCTTATTTCAATTTCAAATTTAAATTTCAAAATCAATTTTTTTTTCAAAAATCAAATCTTTTTCAAATTCTTATCTTATCTTTTCTAATTTTAAATTTCAAAATTGAATCTTTTTCTAATCTTCTATCTTATCTTGTTTTCAATCTTTCTTAATTGGTTACTTATTTTATCTTTCTATCTTTTTCAAAACTTCCTAACAAATTCCTTTCTCTTCTATTTTTCTAAACTTCTCTTCTATTTCTCTCTCTTCTTTTTCGAAAACCACTTTCTAATTTTCAAATATTTTTAATTAGTTAGCTTTTAATTTTTTATTTAATTAATAAATAAAATAAAAAATATTTTAATTCTAGTTTCTCTTTTTTACTTCAAATTTTCGAATTCTTTACCCCCTTTATTCGAATTTTTCTTCTCTTCTCTCTATCTTCATTCTTCTTTCTTCTTCACATCTCACAAGGAGTTCTCTATTCTTTGACATAGAGCTCCCATTCTTCTTCTTTCTTGTTTTCTTTTTCTTGTTTATGAGCAGGAATAAGGATAAAGAACCTCTCTTTGATCTTGATCCTGAACCTGAGAGGACCCTAAGAAAGTGTTTGCAACAAGTTAAAGCACAACATTCCGAAAGAGACCTCACAAAACTTTTTGAATAAGAAACTAAAAATACAGACAAGGCAGCTGAACCGAATAATGAAGGAGATGCAAGGAAGGTTCTTGGTGACTTTATTACACCAACTTTTGACCTCTATGGCAGAAGTATCTCTATACCTACCATCAGAGCTAATAACTTTGAGCTAAAGCCTCAGTTAGTTTCTCTAATACAATAGAATTGCAAGTTCCATGGACTTCCATTAGAAGATCCACACCTGTTCCTATCTAAATTCTTGCAAATCTATGACACTGTTAATACCAATGGAGTGGATCCTGAGGTCTATAGACTTATGCTTTTCCCTTTTGCTGTTAGAGACAGAGCTAGAATATGGTTGGAGTCTCAACCAAAGAAAAGCCTAGACTCTTGGAAAAAGTTGGTCAATGCTTTGTTGGCCAAGTTTTTTCTACCTCAAAAGATGAGAAGCTAAGGGTAGAAGTTCAAACTTTCAAATAGAAAGAGGGTGAATCCCTTTATGAAGCTTGGAAAAGATACAAGCAACTGATCAGGAGATGTCCTCCTAACATGCTCTCAAAATGGTCTATCCTAGGTATTTTCTATGATGGTCTATTTGAGACATCCAAGATGTCCTTGGATTATTCTGCTGGTGGATCACTCCACTTGAAGAAAACACCTGCAGAGGCACAGAAACTCATTGAAATGGTTGCAAACAACCAATTCATATACACTTCTGAGAGGAACCCTGTGAACAATGAGGTAGCTCAAAAGAAAAGAGTTCTAGAGGTTGATACTCTGAATGCCATAGTGGCTCAGAACAAGATCTTGACCCAACAGGTCAATATGATCTCTCAGCATTTGACTGGAATGCAAGCTGCAACCGGCAGCACTCAAAACACCTCCTGTGAAGGAGATGCCTATGATCCAGATCAACTTTCACTGAAGGAGGTGAATTACATGGGAGAATCCTATGGAAACACCTACAACCCCTCTTGGAGGAATCATCCTAACCTCTCATAGAAGGATCAACAGAAGCCTCAGCAAGGCTTCAACAATAATCAAGGTAGAAGAACCCAGAATAGGTTCAACAACAGACCACCATTCCCATCTTCTCAGCAACAAATAGAGACTTCTAAGTAGTATTTTTCTGACTTAGCAACCATAGTCTCTGAACTCTCTAAGATCACTTACAATTTCATAACAGAAACTAGGTCCTCCATCAAAAATCTGGAGGTGCAAGTTGGTCAGTTGAGCAAGAGGATCCCTAAAACCCCTCCTAACACTCTTTCTAGTAACACTGAGGTTAACCCAAGAGAAAAGTGCAAGGCCATCACTATAGAAGTGGAGGCCGAATTTGAAGGGGATGAAGTGGCATTGAACACCAGTAAGGAAGTCCTTACTAGGAATTCAACGCCCAAAGCAGAGCCATCAGTACCTCCAGCACCTCCTGTGCCTACACCCCGACTCCAGACACCCTATGAGCTAGGTTGGGAGATTTTAGAGACTCTACACCGCAATGCTCACTGCTTCCAGTGGATAGTGGCGAAGTTTGACGGTCGTGATCCTGGACCACCTCCTCTGGACACACCTGAGCCTGAGAGAGAGGATCCAACAGCTGAAGCTGGCCAGGCAGATGACCCTCAGGAGCAGACAAGAGCAGAGGCCACTGTGGAGGAGCCTGCAGATCACATGGTTGAGGAGCCGGCAGCTGTAGCCGAGCCAATTGTTGAGACCATATCAAAGCCAGCTAGGCAGACATCTGAGGAGCCTAGGCCCGAGCCCGTCAGCTGTCCGTCTACCGACATCATTGTCTACCATCGTCATCACCACCCACCACCGCCAGGCGGTGGAGCTGCATAGAGTTGATCACCCCGGTCTGTTTGGGCACGGAATACCGTGCTTCATCTAAGTGTGGGGGAGGATCTTCTATTTTTGGGTGTAAATATTCTCTTCCGAACACTTATCATTTAGTTTATTTTCAGTTTTTATTACGCTTTTGTGGATGCCTTTAGTACTTTGACTTATGCACTTTTCACTTTGGTACATATAGTAGTTGCTTTTGGTTATATATATAGTATTGCACTTTTGTTTCGATATATCTATATATTTGTTGCATTTTATATTGCATGGTACATAGTTTAGATATAGATTGTGAATGGATGATGTGAATAGCTTATGTCTAGCTCATTTTGATCCTAATTATTCATGTTACTTTTTGCTTGTTGAAAATTAGGAGAAGAACTAGGAAATTTTTGAAAAATTTTGCATCCATCACAACATACATACATACATATATAGGAAATAATTTTGGTAAAAAACAACAAGAACTTTCCAAGGATTTTGGGCTTTCTATTGAAATTGGTTGGAAAATTGTTTTCAAACTTGCTTGAACAATTTTTATGGAATATAGAAGAGTAATGAACAAAATACCTTGTGAATTTTTGAGCTTTAAAGAGTGGTTACACATTTTAACCACTAATTTTGTTCATTGTGTGTTATATCTCTTCTATGATTGTAATCTTGGTTTTGCTTGATTCTTTATTTCCAATGGTTGATGTTTTGAATTGCATTGAGCATGATTGAGGCCATCTTTGTTTAAAGCTTACTTTTCCCATATAACCTACCCTTGGCATTCATCATTGTTAACCTCCCTTGAGCCTTAATTACCCCATTGTTCTTGATTTTAGCACATCACAATCCTAAGCGGAAAACTATGAAATACCTTGGATTGTGTCATTGATTAGCTTAGATTGAAGGAGTGTGTTATGTTTAAGTGTAGGAGAATTTTGGGAAACATTGGTAGTGAGTGACAATGTTTAAATTGGGCATTTTATTGAAAATTTTGGAAAATAGGAACAATCATGTATGAATTACTTAAACTATATGCAATTCTAAAAAAAAAAAAGAAAAAAAAACTCTTCATCATAAAAAGGGCACAAAGTCACCATGAAGAGTAGAGAAATAAATAAAGGAATTGCATATGTGATGTATGAGAAAAGCATACATGAGTGTTAGTAAACAAGAAATGATGGAAGGTTAGGATTGCACTTCTTTGTTTTGATTTGGTCAATATAGGTTGATGTGGAGACTTAAACTAATCAAGGATACAATTGCATTAGTCCACTTGGCCATATCTATCCCACCTTACCCTAACCCCATTACAACCATATGAAGTCCTCATGATAATTACATCCATGCATCACTTGTTGTTGATTGTTAGATGAAAAGCAAATCCTTGAAAGCATGATTGGAAGGAGATTTGAGTGAATTAACCCTAAACACCGAGTGATTAGAGTGTATACACACCTAGTGAGGGTTCAATTACTCAACTCTATGCTTCCACTTCTCTTTAACATGCATTTCTGCAAGTTTCTTAATTTTGATAAGTGAATCAATTCTCTAGACCTTATTTGCATTGAATTAATTCTCTGCTTATCCCTTTCATGTTTATACTTTCTTGGAATTGGATTGCTTGCTTGTTTCATCAAATTAATAGGACATTATAGATAGATAGATATATAGCATATATATACTTGCATGCATATAGATAGTTGCATTCAATAAGTTAGTTGTCTCCTTTTGATCATTTTTCTTGTTGATTTAGCATAAGGACATGCTATTGTTTAAGTGTGGGGAATTGATGAGTTCATCTTTTTCGATATATTTTGCTTTGATTTGAATGAATTCTAGCATATGAACTCACACTTAAGCACCCAAATAGCATACTTTTGTGTTTGATCCCTAATTTGATCTTACATGTGAAAACATGTAATTTTGTGCTTTGATAGAGCGATTTAATTCCACTTTTATTTCATTCGATGTCATGATATGGTTTGTGAGTGATTTTAGGCCTTGAAGGCAAAAATGGATGGCCAAAAGTGGAAGAAAGCATGTGCAAGGGAGAAAACATGAAGAAAACAAGGAAAAGCACACACAGCAAAGTGTGTGTGCGAACAGCCTTGCGTGCGTACGCACAAGCAAGAATTTCCATGTGTGCGTGCGCACAAGCACCTGTGCGTACGCACAGGTTAGTTTTCAGCCGAGTGTGCGGACGCACATCCGCACAGGTCCCTGCACATGATTTCATTAATGAACCATGTACTGCGTGAATTTGCAGGCCTCTTGGCCCATTTTGGAAGGCTTGAAGGCTGAATTTGGATGCTATATGAAAGGGAATTAAACACATTTGAAGGCATTAGGACTTATATTAATTTTCTATAGTTTCATATAGTATTAGGAGTAGGAGTAGTGTAGAATAGAGAGCTCTCCTAGGGTTTATGTAGTTTCATTTTTCATTCTCATGTAGCATTTTATAGCAAGCTTAATTATGGATTTTGATCATCTTTAATTGTAAGTACTCTTAATTTCCTCTTTAATTACATTGTCTTTACTTTCATTTCCTTTTGGTTCAAGTTACTTGTTTATATTTGCAATTTTATGTTTCTTGAAGTTTTGATCAATGAATTTAATGTTTCATGCTTTCTTTATGCTTGATTGCTTGTTTATATTTGGTTTTGTTGATAGTTGGTTATAGTTCTTTAATTTTTCTTGCAAATTTCCATGTTTGGGTTTTATGCACACAAGGTGTTTGTGAAAATGCCAACCTTAGATTTTGAGTAGATTTTCACACCTTGACTTATGGTTTGTGTAATACCCTACCATACAGAGTCTTATGCTTAAGTCATAATTCAGAGATGGCAAGGTATTACGACCTCTAAAATAAAAATTTAGTACATATAGTAGTATGAATGATTGATTATAACTAGGAGCCTTTGTAGAAAAAGGGGTAAACAAAAACCGCAACTCGAAAGCGCAACACTCCGATCGATAACGTAACGAACAAGGATAACCAGCGCGTGATTATGTATATATACAAAGGAGTGTCAAAAACAGGAATATCAAGACTCAAGATCCGGCTGCGAAGATAACCGGTCCGAGCATAGCAATATATACATATGATAGAAATAAGGAAAACCCCAAAGGAAACCCAAAGGGACACAAATACATAAAACCTATTCTCCAAAATCTCCCATAAGAGGAGTCATCACAGTTTGTATTATTTAATGGAGATAAAAGTATCTAAACAAAACATATAAACCAAAACATAGCCTCGAGAACAAAGGATCTTCGCAAATCTAGAAGTCTCCAGCATGCCTCAACGGGAAACCACACGTCCTGCATCTGAAAACCACAAAACCCGCATGGGTGAGAACCAAAGGTCCCCAGCATGGTAACAGCTTCCACATATATAATACATAATAATGGAGGAAAGCCGAAGGCAATCCTAGAACTTCCTCCAAATAATATCAAAGCTTATAAACAAACTAAACCATAAAGGGCATCTGACTAAAGATTCTTCAGTCTAACTAATACTTCCCTTTCCAATTCCTTCAGACCTCCCAACCACCAACAGGAGTATAAAGTAGCAAACACAGTTATATCAAGCAAGAAATATACAATTAGGAACAAGTAAGGCATTTAGACAATTAGCAAGTAATATGCAGTCAAATAGGCAATCTCAAACAATTCATATAGTATGCATATGATGAATGCCTGTCCCTAGTGGCTGATGATATCATCTTGTCGGTTATAGAGCCAACCCGACAAGTCCTGGTAGCTAACCATTGGACTGTCCCTCTGTCATGCATCCCCAACTCGAGTTATACTCGTCATAAACTTGATCATAATCATGATCTATATCCATCACCCTCACTGGTGAATATATACGGGGGCGAGCTCATCCGGGTCTTTCACAGTGCTCGGCCACACTTATGACATAGGGTCAAAAGAGTATCAAGTCTCAACCTGGAGCACGTGGTGGCTAGCCACTGCTACTACCCAGGGAAACTCGTAACTCCGATAGTGGAAGTGCAAATCACAATTATCAATAATTCAGCATAAACATGCATGAATTCTCATCCATGGATCAACATCCATATCAGCCATCCGGCTCACGGTTAAATCCATAACCAGCCAATATCCATAGCATACACAGCTATCCCGGCTCACGGTTCAATCCAGAACCAGCCAATATCCATAGCATACACAGCTATCCCGGCTCACGGTTCAATCCAGAACCAGACAATTCATAAACAATTACGGCCCTTCGGCCAATGGCATAACAAGCACTTCCACCACCATCCTCCACATCTCACATAATCATCAATGATCCTCATTGATTATTCATTTTCCCTTGCTTTACTCGCAAGTTACCACATCCACTAGCTCCTTCTCTCATGGCTAGGCATATCATAATGATTTAAGATATAAGTGGTGAGATCGGAGGCTTAGAAGTATGAAATTTGGCTTTTAAAACTCAAAAATCAACTTTGGGATGAAAACAGGGCCACGCGTACGCGCACTCCACGTGCACGCGTGAATGGCCTCAAAACTTCATCGACGCGCAAGCGTCATGCACGCTAACGCGTGGATTAAACATTTGCCAATTGACGCGTACGCGTCAACCACGCGTACGCGTGGGTGTTCTCGTGCCCCAGGCACAACACTGGCACAGTTCTGGCATGACTCTCTGGAAAATGGCTGGGCATTGGGTGCAGCACAATCGGCGCGCCCACGCACATCACGCTCACGCGTGGATGGCATTTTCGGGAAGAACGGCGCGCACGCGCCAAGTGCGCCCACGCGCAAGGGGTCATTCTGCTAAAAATTTTCTATGTTAAAAGCTACAGAATTCACCAATTTAAACCCCAATCTTCCAACGGACATAACTTTCTCATTTTAAATCGTTTTTCACCCGTTCTTCGAACGGCATGGACATCCCGGATCCAATTTCATTTCTAAATAGATTTGGCACAAAACAGAGATCCGTAGTCCAAGTTATGTCCCACCAAAGTATGCCCAAAAATCATATTTTTCATAAAAACCACAAAGTGCCATTTTCAAAACAAGCCATTTCCACTCTTTTCAAAATCAATCAAAACATGCCAATTTCATCCATTTTCTTTGAAATCAATCAATATATGTCAAATTCAACATCAAGCCTCCTCAACTCACACATTGACACATTACCACATTTACCAAAATCACTATCTCATCATTTTACCCCACTTCACCCAAGTGGTTCAAACTCAAACACATTGACATATCATATACTATTCCTCTTGCCAATTATCAACCACACCAATTCCAATAAATCACTATTGTACACAATCAACATCATACTCACCATCAACATGGTTCAACCCACAATTCAACCATAACCAATCATCAAGCATATATCACAACATGCATATTTCTCATACATCATACCACCAAGGCATCAATAATCATCATCACATATATGACCACATCATATATATCAATAATTCAACAACATCAACAATTCAATGCCTATCTTAGGGCCTCTAGCCTAAGTATTTCCTACCACATTACATATTAGATACGGGAAACCGAAACCATACCTTAGCCGATTTTCCCAAGCTCACCCGGAGCACTTCCAAACCACTTATCCACAAGCTCTCAAGGCCTCAATACCTCCAAGAACAGATTTTTCACCACCAAGCCCTTTCCAAGCTTTTCAAAATCACCAATCAAGCTCCAATATCCACACATACACAACCTAAGCCACAACCATCATACCCATACACAACATCTCAAAACCCAAACATCATAAAATAACAAAATTACACTAGGGTTAAGAACCTTACCACACCCAAGGTCCAAGGAGACAAGATTAACCTTCTCCTTCAAGAGAGTTGGGTCCTATAACATCAAAGAACCCAAAATCTCAACATTTCACCCATGAAACTCGAAAATAAGGGCTGAGATTTCGAACAGCAACACGTGGCTTACCTCAAGATTGGTTGTATGGGTTTTGTAGAGCTCTCCGCGGTGAACGCATGGCCGCAAACGGAGCGGCAATCGGAGCTCTAGATCAAAAGTTATGATGGTTTGAAGATCAACCAAGGGAGAGAACTTGAGAGAGTGTTCTTCCTCCATTTCTTTCTAATTTCAGCTTGTGTGTGTAACAAATGAGGAGAGAGAGTGCTGAAAACTAGGGTTTTGGTTAAGTTATCTTGGGCCAAGGGCCCACTTTGGGTCCAATTGGCCCGGTTTGGCCCGTTCGGTCCAATCTTAGTCCGAATTCTATGAAATTGGTACCAAAATTCTCGTCTCAATCTCCTCTATCATATTTAGCCATAAAAATCACATTTTAGGCTTTCCAAAATAAATTCTCATTTATGGGTTAATTAGCCGTTAATTAACCGGGTTTTACATTCTACCCACCTAATTGGGAATTTTGCCCACAAAATTCAAATGCAATTACCTGAGAATAAATGCGGATAATCCGTTCGCATCTCCGACTCAAGTTCCCAAGTGTGTTCCTCAGCACCGCCTCGACTCCAAGCCACTTTGACTAATGAAACCTCTTTTCCACGCAACCGTTTGATACTAGTATCATCAATTCTGACCGGAGCCACTGGGAGCGTCAAATCTTCCCTCAACTGAACCGACTCAGGTTCTAACACATGGCTAGCATCAGGAGTGTACTTCCGAAGCTGCGACACGTGAAACACATCGTGCAGATTCGAAAGATGAGGTGGTAGAGCCATCCGATACGCCACCGGTCCAATCCTCTTTAGGATTTGAAATGGACCAATGTATCGAGGATTCAACTTCTTTGCCTTAATCGCCCTACCTACTCCCGTGGTCGGAGTAACCTTAAGGAAAACATGATCTCCTTCCTCAAATTCTAAGGGCTTTCGCCTCTGATCGGCGTAACTCTTTTGACGACTCTGCGCCGTAAGCATCCTATCACGGATTTTCTTGACTTGTTCTGTAGTCTCAGCTATCATTTCCGGCCCCAACAAGCTTTTCTCTCCAGCTTCATACCAACATAGTGGAGATCGACATTTCCTCCCATACAAGGCCTCATACGGAGCCATTCCGATGCTCGCATGATAACTATTATTGTATGCAAACTCCACTAATGGCATATACCGATCCCAACTCACCGGTTGGTCCAAAACACAAGCTCTCAACATATCCTCTAGTGTTTGGATTGTCCTTTTAGATTGACCATCTGTTTGAGGATGGTAAGCCGTGCTCAAGCTTAATCGGGTTCCAAAAGCTTTTTGAAATGCACCCCAAAACCTTGAAGTGAAACGAGGATCTCTATCAGAGATTATAGTAGCAGGTACACCATGAAGTCTCACAATCTCCTTTATGTATAACCATGCTAGCTCCTCAAGGGTGTAAGTCATACGAATGGGTAAAAAGTGAGCTGACTTCGTCAGTCGGTCCACAATCACCCAAATAGCATCAAAACCAGCCCTAGTCCTTGGCAATCCCGACACAAAGTCCATTGCAATACTTTCCCACTTCCATTGTGGAATCTCTAAAGGTTGCAACATCCCGGAAGGTCTTTGATGTTCAATCTTTACCTTTTGACAAGTTAAGCACTTTGATACACATTCCGCCACATCATTCTTCATACCCGGCCACCAGAACATTGCCTTTAAATCATGGTACATCTTAGTACTTCCCGGGTGAATGGAGAATCCGCTTTTGTGTGCCTCCTTTAGAATATCTTGTCTCAAAGTGCCAACATCCGGCACAATGATCCTACCCTTGAATCTCCATAACCCATCTTTTTCTTCCGACACTCTCCACCGTTTTCCTTGCTCAATAGCCGGTAATACCTTCCATAACGCTTCATCATTTTGATGAGCCTTTAGGAGTTCGGACTTAAAATTACTTGAGATCTCTAATCGGCTCAAACACAAGGTTCCGGATACTTCTTGAGCACCAATTTTCAGACTCTCGAATCCCTTGAGCAACTTCTCCTCTTGAAGCATCATCCAAGCCGCATATAACGACTTCCGACTTAACGCATCCGCCACTACGTTCGCCTTTCCCGGATGGTAATGCAACTCAAAGTCGTAGTCCTTCAACAATTCCATCCACCTTCTCTGCCTCATATTAAGCTCTTTCTGATCAAAGAGATACTTCAAGCTCTTATGATCAGAGAAAACTTGGAACTTAACCCCATAGAGATAATGCCTCCACACCTTCAAGGCAAACACAACCGCAGCGAGTTCCAAATCGTGCGTAGGGTAACTAACTTCATGCGGTCTCAACTGTCGTGAGGCATACGCCACCACATTACGATGCTGCATTAGCACGCACCCTAGACCCTTCAATGGGGGATCACAATACACCTCAAATGGCTCGTTCGCCTCGGGTAACACTAACACAGGTGCAGTGGTCAACTTTTTCTTCAATGTCTGAAAGCTCTCCTCGCACTCAGGAGTCCAAACAAATGGAGTGTCTTTGCGGGTTAACTTTGTCATTGGCAAAGCTATCTGTGAAAAGCCTTTGATAAACCTTCGGTAATAGCCAGCTAAACCCAGAAAACTCTTTATCTCTGTTACGGTGGTTGGTTGCTTCCAATCCATTACAGCCTCCACCTTAGTTGGATCTACGGCTATTCCCTTCTTACTCACCACGTGACCCAAAAACTTCACCTCACTCTTCCAAAACTCGCACTTAGACAGTTTTGCATAAAGTTTCTTCTCCTTTAGAATCTGCAACACGGTCCTCAAGTGTTCCGCATGCTCTTCTTCAGTCTTGGAATAAATCAGTATGTCATCAATGAAGACAACAACGAATTTATCCAGAAACGGACGGAAAACTCTATTCATGTAATCCATAAACACTGCAGGAGCATTCGTCAACCCAAAAGACATTACAGTGTACTCGTAATGACCATAACGAGTCCTGAAAGCGGTCTTAGGGATATCCTCACCCCTCACCCTTATCTGGTGATAACCGGATCGCAAATCGATCTTGGAGAAAACTCCAGCTCCTTGTAACTGATCCATGAGATCATCAATTCTTGGCAATGGGTACTTATTCTTTATTGTAACCTTGTTCAGTTGCCTGTAATCCACACAGAGCCGCATACTCCCATCCTTTTTCTTCACCAGTAACACTGGAGCACCCCACGGAGAGACACTTGGTCGTATAAAATTCTTTCCCAACAAATCCTCTAACTGAGACTTTAGCTCGTTCATCTCTAATGGTGACATCCTGTAAGGAGCACTTGAGATTGGTCCCGCTCCGGGCACCAATTCAATAGCAAACTCAACCTCTCGGTTAGGTGGAAACTCATCAATATCATCAGGAAACACTTCCGGAAACTCACACACAACCGGAATCTGTTCCAACCTTTGATTATCACCCAAAACACCCGCGGTTAACAACATGATACCCTGACATTTGGTTCCGGAACAATTCACCATCATCGAATTCAAGTAATAATTATTCACCACGACCGGCCCTTCAGTATCCTCCGGCATAAAGTACACCGACTTTGTAGAACAATCTAGCAAAACATGGTTCTTAGATAACCAGTCCAATCCCAAGATAAGATCAAGACCAACCATCGGTAAGCAGACCAAATTATGAACAAAATCACGCTGCTTGAATCTAAAGGAAACTTCCGGGCATCCTAGCCTAGTTACCATGGCTTCATGGGTAGCATTGTACACTCTTAGATCATAACCTAAAGTTACAATCTTCAATCCTAACTCATGGGCTTTCTCAAATGCAATGAATGAATGCGATGCTCCCGAATCAAATAAAGCATTTAAAGTTTGTCCAGCCATTTCACAGTTACCTCGAATAAGTGTCTCGGATCCCTCAGCTCCTACAGCTGAAGTGGTGAACACCCGACCAATCTGTTGTGCCTTCCCAGCACCTTGTTTCTGCTTCTCAGGACAATTTGCGGCTTTATGCCCCGCCTTTCCACAAGTGTAGCACAAACCCCATCCGGCCTTGCATGGTATTCCCGGATGGTGACTTCCACACCTAGTACAAGCTTGATCATTCTGAGGCTGCTTCCCAAACTTCCTCCCTTTTGGGCCTCCTAAAAGAGCTTCCTCTCTTGAAAGACGAACCTCTAGGTGCAAAGCTCTTCCCTCGGTTCTGTGGGAATGATCCTCTTTGACTCCCTTTCTCAGCGGTTGCCCTCTTCACACACTCTTCAGCAACCCTACACTTGTTCACCAATTCGGAGAAAGTCCTAATCTCCATTGGTCCCACTGAACTGAAAATATCACTCCGGAGTCCTCCTTCATACTTAACACACTTCCATTCCTCATATTCCACCGGAGTTCCTTGGCACATACGAGAGAACCTGAACAACTCCTCAAACTTGTCAGTATACTCTAATATGGACATAGTACCCTGCTTCAGCTGTAACAATTCAAGTTCCTTGGCCGTCCTAGCAGAAGTCGGAAAGTACTTCTTATAGAATTCCTCTTGGAAGACATTCCAAGTGATATAGTCATCACCCTGCTGCAGTAGACGTCGGATACCTTGCCACCAATGCGACGCTTCACCTGTGAGCATATAGGTAGCAAACTTGACACGCTGCCCTTTAGGTACCACTTGTGCCTGCAGTGCTCGCTCTATAGCCTGAAACCATGTATCAGCCTCAGTTGGGCTAGCAGTTCCCTTGAACTTAGGTGGATTAACCTTCAGAAAGTTTGCCAGTGTCATCGGGCCCTGAACTCCACCTCCAACATTACCATGGTTGTTCATCTGTTGGCCAAGAGCCTCAGCAGTGGCTTGCATAGCAGCAGCCATGTTCTCCAACGCAGTCATGAAGTTCACCGGGTCATTAGGGTTATTCTCCGGTGCACGAGCATTCGTACGACCTCTCGCACTACCTCTACCGCGTCCACGAGGCGCCATCTGGTTCCTCTACATACCAAACAATCGATATTAAGTTGATCAGTCTCAATATCGGAAGTCTAGTACTTCAAAGTCCCAAATGCATGCTCATGAACGTTTATGCCAACTATATCAAGCAGATATACTAATAGCACATAACACACACACAGAGAATGCACAGAAGCATAATCAGTCCATCCCTCAGGCCCTACAGGAACGAACTGCTCTGATACCATAATGTAATACCCTACCATACAGAGTCTTATGCTTAAGTCATAATTCAGAGATGGCAAGGTATTACGACCTCTAAAATAAAAATTTAGTACATATAGTAGTATGAATGATTGATTATAACTAGGAGCCTTTGTAGAAAAAGGGGTAAACAAAAACCGCAACTCGAAAGCGCAACACTCCGATCGATAACGTAACGAACAAGGATAACCAGCGCGTGATTATGTATATATACAAAGGAGTGTCAAAAATAGGAATATCAAGACTCAAGATCCGGCTGCGAAGATAACCGGTCCGAGCATAGCAATATATACATATGATAGAAATAAGGAAAACCCCAAAGGAAACCCAAAGGGACACAAATACATAAAACCTATTCTCCAAAATCTCCCATAAGAGGAGTCATCACAGTTTGTATTATTTAATGGAGATAAAAGTATCTAAACAAAACATATAAACCAAAACATAGCCCCGAGAACAAAGGATCTTCGCAAATCTAGAAGTCTCCAGCATGCCTCAACGGGAAACCACACGTCCTGCATCTGAAAACCACAAAACCCGCATGGGTGAGAACCAAAGGTCCCCAACATGGTAACAGCTTCCACATATATAATACATAATAATGGAGGAAAGCCGAAGGCAATCCTAGAACTTCCTCCAAATAATATCAAAGCTTATAAACAAACTAAACCATAAAGGGCATCTGACTAAAGATTCTTCAGTCTAACTAATACTTCCATTTCCAATTCCTTCAGACCTCCCAACCACCAACAGGAGTATAAAGTAGCAAACACAGTTATATCAAGCAAGAAATATACAATTAGGAACAAGTAAGGCATTTAGACAATTAGCAAGTAATATGCAGTCAAATAGGCAATCTCAAACAATTCATATAGTATGCATATGATGAATGCCTGTCCCTAGTGGCTGATGATATCATCTTGTCGGTTATAGAGCCAACCCGACAAGTCCTGGTAGCTAACCATTGGACTGTCCCTCTGTCATGCATCCCCAACTCGAGTTATACTCGTCATAAACTTGATCATAATCATGATCTATATCCATCACCCTCACTGGTGAATATATACGGGGGCGAGCTCATCCGGGTCTTTCACAGTGCCCGGCCACACTTATGACATAGGGTCAAAAGAGTATCAAGTCTCAACCTGGAGCACGTGGTGGCTAGCCATTGCTACTACCCAGGGAAACTGGTAACTCCGATAGTGGAAGTGCAAATCACAATTATCAATAATTCAGCATAAACATGCATGAATTCTCATCCATGGATCAACATCCATATCAGCCATCCGGCTCACGGTTAAATCCATAACCAGCCAATATCCATAGCATACACAGCTATCCCGGCTCACGGTTCAATCCAGAACCAGCCAATATCCATAGCATACACAGCTATCCCGGCTCACGGTTCAATCCAGAACCAGCCAATTCATAAACAATTACGGCCCTTCGGCCAATGGCATAACAAGCACTTCCATCACCATCCTCCACATCTCACATAATCATCAATGATCCTCATTGATTATTCATTTTCCCTTGCTTTACTCGCAAGTTACCACATCCACTTGCTCCTTCTCTCATGGCTAGGCATATCATAATGATTTAAGATATAAGTGGTGAGATCGGAGGCTTAGAAGTATGAAATTTGGCTTTTAAAACTCAAAAATCAACTTTGGGATGAAAACAGGGCCACGCGTACGCGCACTCCACGTGCACGCGTGAATGGCCTCAAAACTTCATCGACGCGCAAGCGTCATGCACGCTAACGCGTGGATTAAACATTTGCCAATCGACGCGTACGCGTCAACCACGCGTACGCGTGGGTGTTCTCGTGCCCCAGGCACAACACTGGCACAGTTCTGGCATGATTCTCTGGAAAATGGCTGGGCATTGGGTGCAGCACAATCGGCGCGCCCGCGCACATCACGCTCACGCGTGGATGGCATTTTCGGGAAGAACGGCGCGCACGCGCCAAGTGCGCCCACGCGCAAGGGGTCATTCTGCTAAAAATTTTCTATGTTAAAAGCTACAGAATTCACCAATTTAAACCCCAATCTTCCAACGGACATAACTTTCTCATTTTAAATCGTTTTTCACCCGTTCTTCGAACGGCATGGACATCCCGGATCCAATTTCATTTCTAAATAGATTTGGCACAAAACAGAGATTCGTAGTCCAAGTTATGTCCCACCAAAGTATGCCCAAAAATCATATTTTTCATAAAACCCACAAAGTGCCATTTTCAAAACAAGCCATTTCCACTCTTTTCAAAATCAATCAAAACATGCCAATTTCATCCATTTTCTTTGAAATCAATCAATATATGTCAAATTCAACATCAAGCCTCCTCAACTCACACATTGACACATTACCATATTTACCAAAATCACTATCTCATCATTTTACCCCACTTCACCCAAGTGGTTCAAACTCAAACACATTGACATATCATATACTATTCCTCTTGCCAATTATCAACCACACCAATTCCAATAAATCACTATTGTACACAATCAACATCATACTCACCATCAACATGGTTCAACCCACAATTCAACCATAACCAATCATCAAGCATATATCACAACATGCATATTTCTCATACATCATACCACCAAGGCATCAATAATCATCATCACATATATGACCACATCATATATATCAATAATTCAACAACATCAACAATTCAATGCCTATCTTAGGGCCTCTAGCCTAAGTATTTCCTACCACATTACATATTAGATACGGAAAACCGAAACCATACCTTAGCCGATTTTCCCAAGCTCACCCGGAGCACTTCCAAACCACTTATCCACAAGCTCTCAAGGCCTCAATACCTCCAAGAACAGATTTTTCACCACCAAGCCCTTTCCAAGCTTTTCAAAATCACCAATCAAGCTCCAATATCCACACATACACAACCTAAGCCACAACCATCATACCCATACACAACATCTCAAAACCCAAACATCATAAAATAACAAAATTACACTAGGGTTAAGAACCTTACCACACCCAAGGTCCAAGGAGACAAGATTAACCTTCTCCTTCAAGAGAGTTGGGTCCTATAACATCAAAGAACCCAAAATCTCAACATTTCACCCATGAAACTCGAAAATAAGGGCTGAGATTTCGAACAGCAACACGTGGCTTACCTCAAGATTGGTTGTATGGGTTTTGTAGAGCTCTCCGCGGTGAACGCATGGCCGCAAACGGAGCGGCAATCGGAGCTCTAGATCAAAAGTTATGATGGTTTGAAGATCAACCAAGGGAGAGAACTTGAGAGAGTGTTCTTCCTCCATTTCTTTCTAATTTCAGCTTGTGTGTGTAACAAATGAGGAGAGAGAGTGCTGAAAACTAGGGTTTTGGTTAAGTTATCTTGGGCCAAGGGCCCACTTTGGGTCCAATTGGCCCGGTTTGGCCCGTTCGGTCCAATCTTGGTCCGAATTCTATGAAATTGGTACCAAAATTCTCGTCTCAATCTCCTCTATCATATTTAGCCATAAAAATCACATTTTAGCCTTTCCAAAATAAATTCTCATTTATGGGTTAATTAGCCGTTAATTAACCGGGTTTTACAGTTTGAGTTCCTAGGATACTAGAGTCATAATGTCTGACATTTAGTGGTAATTCTTGGGTAGTTAGTTGGCTCTTGTTTCCATTGACGCTAGCCTTTTATCAACTAGTTTTGTAAATTGGCTAGGACTTATGGATTAAGGTCAATTATGCTTGCTTGACTTACTCCTTGATGGTTGGGGTTGACTAGGTGAGACTAACTCATGACAATTACCATAGTTGTGGTTATGGCGATGATAGGATTCCTTGGATCCTCACTCCCAAGTCAAGGCTCTTTTATTGCATTTATAGCATTTTTGCTAGTTTTGATCTTGTTTCCTTTCACTTGCATTAATATTAATTTTGATCATATTAATTAGTTCTTTTATTTCATAAGTTCTTTTAATTTTTCATTTCTTGCTTGAAACCCCCCTTTTTTTGCCTTAACAACTGAGGAAGTAACATTTTAATTGCATCCTAGGTAACAACGACTCGAGATTTAACTACTCTCGGTTTTAATTAGAAATTCTAAACATTTGATTAAGAGAATTCATTGTTGGTTTGGACTATGCTACCAATGAATTGATGCTTATATTTTGATTAATTCCAAACCATGCAATAGTTCTTCTTGTCACCTTGGTTCAGCTAAAACTACCTCAGAAGCTGCCGATCCCGGATGCTTCCTGATTTCCTGTACCATAGGCACCATTACCTTTGATAAGGCTCTATGTGACCTAGGGTCAAGCATAAACCTTATGCCACTCTCTGTAATGGAGAAGTTGGGAATGTTTGAGGTGCAAGCTGTAAGAATCTCACTAGCGATCACAGACAAGTCAATGAAAAAGGCTTATGGTCTGGTAGAGAATGTCTTAGTTAAGGATGAGAACCTTTACATCCCTGCAGATTTTACAATCTTGGACACTGGGGAGGAGGAGGATGATTCCATCTTCCTTGGAAGACCTTTTCTAGACCCTACCAATGCCATCGTTGATGTAGCAAAGGGAGAACTAATTATACAGTTTTGGGAGGACCACATCTTGTTCAAGATACATAACCCTAACTCTCCCTCTGACAAAAGAGAAACAGTTATGCAACACATAGTGTTCCAACCCTCTCTCTCTCAGTGCAGAGCTATACAGAACCCCCAAACACCAACTCTAAGTTTGGTATTGGACAGCCATTATTAAGCACTGAAAACACTGGTACTAAAAAAAAAGTACCTAAAGGCTGAAGGGACAAAAAAATCCCCACTGAAGGCCTCTCACCTGGCATGAGAGTTGTCTTCCCTGACAACCTAGTCATTCCATAAACTGTGAAATAGATCCTATCTATAGAACATGTGGAATTTATCCATAAGAGCACAGGCAAGAAGTTCACTGTAAGGGGCAAAATTCTGAGCCCCTATCCATCTCCGTAAGGAGCTAATCGTCAAGCTAGTAACGTTAAAGAAGTACTTGTTGGGAGGCAACCCAACCCTAATTAAAGTTATTTCTATTTTTTCATTAAGTTTATTTCAGTTATATCAGATTAATTTTCATATTTGTTTAAGTTTGTGATCATGTGCAGCAGTTAGAACAAAAACAGAAATAGTCAGAGCTAGAAACAAAACACCCTGGAGTAGAGACCTTGCTGGCGTTGAACGCCAGCCAGGAACGCCAATCAGGGGGCAGAACCTGAGCGTTCAACGCCCCAACAGAGGCATAGACCTGACATTGAACGCTAGGTAGGAACACCCTAATGGGCGTTCAATGCCCACTAAAAGGCACATTGCTGGCGTTGAACGCCAGCCAGGAGCATGAGCTGGGCATTCAATGCCCACAAGGAGGCATGAAACTCAAATTCCCTAGCCCCTTATGACTAGTGGGTCCCACAGAATCTCCACCTACCCTACCTTCTTCTCTCTCTTCCTTTCACTCTTTCCCACATACTTTTTCCTATAAACCCTAACCCAATCACATCCATACTTCTTTCCAAAACCATCATAACTCCCACAAACCCCCACCCACTTTAAGTTCAAGATTTTCCACCCAATTCCCACCCATTCATTCGAACGCTTACCTATCCCACTCCTATAAATACCCCTTCTTCTTACCCTTCATACACACACCATTCATACATTAAAGCCCTACTTGGCCGAATCCACTATCCCTCTCCTTCTCCTCTATTCTCTTCTTCTTCTACTCTTTTATACTCTTTTCTTCTTATTTTTCTCTAGGACAAGCAAAGCTTTTAAGTTTGGTATTGAAAAAGCCTTGCTTTTGCTTCCCATTCACATTTATGGCACCCAAAGTCGGAGAATCCTCTAGAAAGAAGAAAGGAAAAGCAGTTGCTTCTACCTCTGAATCTTGGGAGATGGAAAGATTTATCACCAAAGCTCATCAAGACCACTTCTATGAAGTAGTGGCAAAGAAAATGGTGATTCCTAAAGTCCTCTTTAGGCTAAAAAAGAATGAGCATCCGAAGAGAAATTTGGAGGAGAGGTTAGGAAGTCCTAACCAATCCTATTCCGGAAGTCGGAATCTTGATGGTGCAAGAGTTCTATGCTAATACATGGGTTACTAAAAAACATAACACTAGTGTGAACCCAAATCCAAAAAATTAGAGCACCATGGTCCGAGGGCGACTTTTGGATTTCAACCCGAAAAGTGTAAGGTTGGGACTCCAATTGCCAGTAATGCAAGGAGACCCACATCCTTACATTAGGAGAGTCAATTTCGACCAAAGGTTGGACCAAGTCCTTTCAGACATTTGTGTGGAAGGATCTCAGTGGAAGAGGGATACTCAAGGCAAGCCTATCCAACTGAGAAGGCTTGACCTCAAACCCATAGCTAGAGGATGGTTGGAATTTATCCAACGCTCTATCATCCCGACTAGCAATCGGTCGAAAGTGACCATTGACAGAGCCATTATGATTCATTGCATCATGATTGGAAGTGAGGTGGAGGTACATGAGGTAATACCTCAAGAGTTGTACAAGAAAGCTAAAAAGCCTTCCACCTTAGCAAGGTTGGAATTCCCCCACCTTATCTGTCATCTATGCAATTCAGCTGGAATTGTCATAGAAGGAGACATCTCCATTGAAGAGGACAAGCCCATCACTAAAAGAAGGATGGAGTAAACTAGAGAGACAGCACATGGACCACTGTAAGAGCATGTGGAGCTGCCTCAACAAGAAATCCCAGAGATGCCTCAAGGGATACATTTTCCTCCCCAAGACTATTGGGACCAATTACACACTTCTCTAAGAGAATTAAGCCCCAACATAGCTCAACAAAGGATGGAACATCAAGAGCATTCCACCATCCTCCATGACATAAAAGAAGATCAAAAGGCCATGAGGAAAGAACAACAGAGGCAGGGGCGTGACATAGAAGAAATCAAGCACTCCATTGGACGCTCCAAAAGGTGAATTCCTTCCCTTTAGTTCCCTGCTGCCTATGTTATTTTTTTCTGTTTTCTATATATTTTGTTTTATTGTCTATTTCTGGTGCATGATCATCTGTCTTTATGTCTTAAAGCTATGAAATATTCCATATATCTCTCACCTTGCTTAAAATAAAATTTTTAATTGAAAAAGAGAAGTAAGATGCATGAACTCAAGTTATATAATAAGAATAGTCAATTATTTGATGTGGTGCATTGCTTTTGTTTTCTGAATGCATGAATAAACAGTGCATATTTGATGTTGGAGTTAAGAATGTTGGCTCTTGAAAGAATTATGATAAAAGTGAAATATTTTTGGTAATCTAAAAAATTCAAAAATTGATTCTTGAAGGAAGAAAAAGCAATATAATATATATATATATATATATATATATATATATATATATATATATATATATATATATGCTTATGGAAAAAAAAAGAAGCAAGCAAAAAAGAAAGAAATAGAAAAAGCCATTAGCTCTTAAAACCAAAAGGCAAGAGCAAAAAGCCAATAGCTCTTTAAACCAAAAGGCAAGAGCAAGGATCCAAGGCTTTGAGCATCAATGGTTAGGAGGGCCTAAAAGAAATAAAATCTTGGCCTAAAAAGTTCAAATGAACTCCTCTCTAACTATATGCTTGTGGTGTGAAGGTGTCAAGTGAAAAGCTTGAGACTGAGTAGTTAAAGTTGTGATCCAAAGAAAAAGTTGTGCTTAAGAACTATGGACACCACTGGCTGGGAATTCTAGCAAAGCTGAATCACAATCCTAAGGGGTTCACCCAGTTAAGTGTTTGTGGCATTTATGTATCCGGTGGTAATACTAGAAAACAAAGTGCTTAAGGTCACAGCTAAGACTCTAAAGAAGTTGTGTTCAAGAACCAAAAAGAACTAAACTAGGAGAGTCAATAATATCATATGAATTCTAAGTTCCTAAAGATGCCAACTATTCTAAGCTTCAATAGAAAGTGAGATGCCAAAACTATTTAGAAACTAAGCTTCATAAAAACTCTGAGATTCATTGTATCCTTCTCTTCTTTTTATCCTACTTTGTTTTTAGTTGCATGGGGACAAGCAACAGTTTAAGTTTGGTGTTCTGATGACGGATATTTTATACGCTTTTTGGCATCATTTTCATATAGTTTTCAATATATTTTGTTTAAGTTTTATTATGTTTTCATAGGTTTTAGTGAAAAATTGACATTTTTGGATTCTACTTTAAGTTTGTGTGTTTTATGATGATTTCAAGTATTTTCTTGCTGAAATTGAGGAGCTTGAGCAGAAGTCTGATTCAGAGACAGAGAAAGCACTGCAAATGCTATCAGGATCTGACCTCCGTGCACTCGAAGAAGCTTTTCTAGAGCTATAGAAGTCCAAATGGCGCGCTCTCAATGACTATGGAAATCTAACATCCATGGATTTCCAGAAATATATAATAGTCCATAATTTACTTCAGAAATAAAGGCCCAAAACTGGCGTTCAACGCCAGCCACCAGCCCCATTCCTGGCGTTCAACGCCCACAAGGGGGTGGCTGGCATCCAACACCCAAAAGGGGATCCCTAGCCAGCGTTCAACACCCCCAAGGAGTCCTAGCTCGTGGGACACACTCAAGCAATGCCTAAACACTCACCAAGTGGGCCCTAGATGTGAATTTTCACACTATAAGACTAGTTTATCTTATTTTCTATAATCCTTAGTTATTATACTAGTATATATAGAACAAAGATCACCCTTGTTAGAGATCTTTGCCCATTCAAACCTTTCACTGTATTTTTCAGTCAGTATGAGTCACTAACCTCCTAAGGTTAAGGTTAGGAGCTCTATTGAGTTTCATGGATCAATAATATTATTTTTCTTTCTCAATATGTCTGATTTTATTCTTTTATGCATTCTTGTTTTTCATCTTATGAATTGAGGGTGACCCGTGACAATCATCCTTGTTCTACTTGGGTTCCGTGCGAGTCCTGACCCATATAACATTGAACCAAAGCTAGAGATTGCATTGTGGATTCCAATACAGCATCTGAGCAACTTTGGATACGTGACATAAAATTCTGTTGACTATGGGTGTGTGAGGTTTCTGTGGCATTAAGGCTAGAGTAAAAAAAGTAGCACTTTCTGATCCAGAAGATCTGCCTTGTCTGTGGTACCTTGAGTATGATCGTGAAAGAGAGTGGATTGCTTAGAGCTTCATCTTCTGCTGCTGTAAGAAACCTAGAGGTGGCTTGATGAGAGGACATGAGTCATCTCAACGTGGTAGATTGTTGTATTGGAGGAGGTTAACTTGATGAGAGGACATGAGTTAATCACTTACGGTTACCATTGAAGGAATCAGAAGGTTATTGAAGAAGACAGTAAGAAAAGTTAATCCGAAAAGACAAAGCATCTTTGATGCCTTAACTGTTCTATCACCATTAATTTCATATTTATCTAGTAACGTTTTATTTATCTATTTGTTTTATGCATTTTCCATGACAAACTCTATTTTCTATCCACCTAACTAAGATCTGCAAGATAACCACTGCTTGCTCAAACCAACAATCTCTGTAGGATCGACCCCCACTCACCTAAGGTATTACCTGGACGACCCGGTATACTTGCCGGTCTATCTATGCGAAATGTGCGGAGCCAGTTTCGTGCACTAGAACTTCAAGAGGAAAACTCAGATAACAGATTCATAGTCAATGGCCATAGGGTGAAGCATTATCTAGGTGGTGAGGTTGATCGCTAGAGGTCCACCCATATACTGACATAACAGAAATGACTATCATGCTAATGACAGAAAAGAAGCGCTTGTTTGGAGGCAACCCAACCATAAGTATCTTTTAGTTTTATTTTTAGTTTGGTTTTCAATTTTTAGTTTTTCATTAATTTTCATAGTATTTCTAGGTTTACTTTTGTTTGTGATCTTGTACAGTGCTTAGAATAGGGACAGGAAGACTTGGTGCACGAAATTGCAATCACACTTTTGCAATCTGCACAACTAACCAGCAAGTGCACTGGTTTGTCCAAGTAATACCTTACGTGAGTAAGGGTCGAATCCCACGGAGATTGTTGGCTTGAAGCAAGTTATGGTTATTTTATTATTCTTAGTCAGGATACCAATAGGGTTCTTTAGTTTTAATTGCAAAAAGTTAAAGTGCATAGAGTAAGTAATTGTTATGCAGTAATGGAGAATATGTTAGAGTTTTGGAGATGCTTTGTCCTCTGAATCCCTGCAACATAATGCTTACTCACTTTCATAAATGCAAGGCTCCTTCCATGGCAAGCTGTATGTAGGGAATCACCGTTGTCAACGGCTACTTCCCATCCTCTCAGTGAAAATGGTCCAAATGCTCTGTCACAGCACGATTAATCATCTGTTGGTTCTCGATCATGTCGGAATAAGATCCATTGATCCTTTTGCATTTGTCATCACGCCCAACAATCGCGAGTTTGAAGCTCGTCATAGTCATTCATGAATACCGCCATCAATTCTAGCTTATACCACAAAGATTCTGATTAAGGGATCTAAGAGATACTCATTCAATCTGATGTAGAACGGAGGTGGTTGTCAGACACACGTTCATGGATTGAGGAAGGTGATGAGTGTCATGGATCACCACCTTCTCCATAGTTAAGCGCGAATGAACATCTTAGATAGGAACACGCATGTGTGAAAGGAAAACATAAATAATTGCATTAATTCATCGAGACGCTGTAGAGCTCCTCACCCCCAACAATGGAGTTTAGAGACTCATGCTGCCAAAAGGTACAAATTTCAGATCTAAAAATGTTATGAGATCCAAAATAAGTCTCTAAAAGTTCTTTAAATACTAAATTAGTAACCTAGGTTTACATAAAATGAGTAAACTAAGATAATTGGTGCAGAAATCCACTTCTGGGGCCCACTTGGTGTGTGCTGGGGCTGAGACTTAAGCTTCTCCCATGCCTGGGCTGTTTCTGGAGTTGAACGCCAGGTTGTAACGTGTTTTTGGCGTTGAAGTGCAACGAATATCTTAGAATAGGAATAAGTTGAATTAAATAGAAAATAGTAGTAATTGCATTGAAACTTGAGGTACAACAAAGCTCCACACCCTTAATCTATGGTGTATAGAAACTCCACCGTTGAAAATACATAAGTGATAGAGGTTCAGGCATGGCCGTGAGGCCAGCCCCCAAAACGTGATCACGGGATCAAAAATACAATCCAGGATCCAAGATCGGTCAAAAGACGTCTAATACACTAGTAAAAAGTTCTATTTTTACTAAACTAGCTACTAGGGTTTACAGAAGTAAGTAATTGATGCATAAATCCACGTCCGGGGCCCACTTGGTGTATGTTTAGGCTGATCTTGATCTTTACACGAGCTGAGGCTTATCTTGGAGTTGAACGCCAAGTTGTAACGTGTTTTGGGCGTTCAACTCTGGTTCGTGACGTGTTTCTGGCGTTTGACTCCAGAATGCAACATGGAACTGGCGTTGAGCGCCAGTTTACATCATCTAATCTCAAATAATGTATGGACTATGATATATTACTGGAAAGCTCTTGATGTCTACTTTCCAACGTTGTTGAGAGCGCGCCATTTGGAGTTATGTAGCTCCAGAAAATTTATTTCGAGTGCAGGGAGATCAGAATCCAACAGCATTAGCAGTCCTTTGTCAGCCTTCTTATCATAGTTTTGCTCAGGTCCCTCAATTTCAGCCAGAAAATACCTGAAATAACAGAAAAACACACAAACTCATAGTAAAGTCCAGAAATATGAATTTAGCATAAAAACTAATGAAAACATCCCTAAAAGTAATTACATCATACTAAAAACTACCTAAAAATAATGCCAAAAAGCGTATAAATTATCCGCTCATCAAACTCCAACTTGTAACCTGTTTCTGGCGCTGGACACCAGACTGCAACATGGAACTGGCATTGAACGCCAGTTTACGTCGTCTATCTTCGCGCAAAGTATGTACTATTATATATTGCTGGAAAGCCCTGAATGTCTACTTTCCAACCCAATTATGAGCGCGCCAATTGGACTTCTATTGCTCCAAAAAATCTATTCCGAGTGCAGAGAGATCAAAATCCAATAGCATCAGCAGTCCTTTTTTAGCCTAAATCAGATTTTTGCTCAGCTCCCTCAATTTCAGCCAGAAAATACCTGAAATCACAGAAAAACACACAAACTCATAGTAAATTCCAGAAATATGATTTTTGCTTAAAAACTAATAAAATTCTATTAAAAACTAATTAAAACATGCTAAAATCTATATGAAATTACCCCAAAAAGCGTATAAAATATCCGCTCATCACAACACCAAACTTAAACTGTTGCTTGTCCCCAAGCAACTAGATAAATAAAATAGGATAAAAAGAAATTAAGAAGCAATAATATTTTAGAGTTTTAAGTGAAGCTTAGATTCTAATTAGATGAGCGGGGCTAGTAGCTTTTTGCTTCTGAACAATTTTGGCATCTCACTTTATCCTTTGAAATTCAGAATGATTGGCATCCATAGGAACTCAGAATTCAGATAGTATTATTGATTCTCCTAGTTTAGTATGTTGATTCTTGAACACAGCTACTTTATGAGTCTTGGCCGTGGCCCTAAGCACTTTGTTTTCCAGTATTACCACCGGATACATAAGTGCCACAGACACATAACTGGGTGAACCTTTTTAGATTGTGACTTAGCTTTGCTAGAGTCCCCAATTAGAGGTGTCCAGAGTTCTTAAGCACACTCTTTTGCTTTGGATCACGACTTTAACCACTCAGTCTCAAGCCTTTCACTTGGACCTGCATGCCACAAGCACATGGTTAGGGACAGCTTGATTTAGCCGCTTAGGCCTGGATTTATTTTCTTGGGCCCTCCTATCCATTGATGCTCAAAGTCTTGGATCCTTTTCACCCTTGCCTTTTGGTTTAAAGGGCTATTGGCTTTTTCTACCTCTTTTGCTTTTTTTTTTCGCAAGCTTGTTTTTCACTGCTTTTTCTTGCTTCAAGAATCAATTTCATGATTTTTCAGATTATCAATAACATTTCTCTTGTTCATCATTCTTTCAGGAGCCAACAATTTTAACATTCATAAAATTCAATATAAAAAATATGCACTGTTCAAGCATTCATTCAGAAGATAAAAAGTATTGCCACCATATATAAATAATTAGAATTTTCCTTATTAAGAACTCGAAAAAAATTAAATTGCCTCTTTATTCTAAAAATCTACTATTTTATTCATGTTTGATGATGATGAGAAAAATAAATTATAACTTAATTGGAAATAAAATCAAAATAGAGATACTAATTACTATATAACTTCTAAGGTAAATACATAATAAGAACCATTATCACAGAGTTAAGGCAAAGATTAGGACTCAACAACCTTTATTTTGGGAAGTGGATGTTCCTCTAGTCTGTGGGGTGCTTGGTCCTTCAAGAGATAATTTCTGACGCTTCAGTTCCTTCAAGTTACATCCTTGCTCTTCCTGTTCCCTTAGTTGCCATGATCTTGATGAGTTTTAGCTCAGTGATCATGGCAAATCACACCAAACTTAGAGGTTTGCTTGTCCTCAAGCAAAAGAAAGGAAATGAGAGGAATAGAAGGAGAGGCAATTTCGAAATTCAAAAGATATGATGAGTTGAAAAAAGATATGAGGAGAAATTAAAAAGATTTGAAAAGAATTCAAAAAGATAGATGAGTTTTGAAAAAGATTTGAAAAGAAATTAAAGAAAAATCAAGAAATATGTTTAGGAAAATTTTTTTTTTTGAAATTGAAGTTGAAAGATGAGAGTTTGTAACATGTTTATGCAAGAAATCATGAATTGAAACATGAAAATTGGAAAAAAATTGAATTGAAAACGAAATTACCTCCTCCCCACAATCCTGGCGTTAAACGCCCAAACGCTGCATGTTTTGGGCGTTTAACGCCCATGTGCAGCTTCTCCTGGGCGTTCAACGCCCAGCTGTTGCTTCTAGCTGGCGTTGAATGCCAGGAACTCCTTTGTCACTGGGCATTTTTCTGAACGCCCAGGACGCTGTAAATTTGGCATTAAACGCCCAGAAGGTTATCTCTACTGGCGTTGAACGCCCAGTAGATGCTTCTTTTGGGCGTTCAACGTCCAAAATAGCTCTTACTGGCTTTTTCGTACCAGTGATCTTCCCTTTTTTGCTGTTTTATTCTCTGAATCCTTCTGTAACTCTATGAACTTAAGCAGTTGCTATTTTACCTTGAAGATACTTGACATATATCTGTAAAAATCAATTAATTAACAAATAAGCTTTGTAAATGGCTGGGTTGCCTCCCAGCAAGCACTTCTTTATTGTCTTTAGCTGGACTATTACTGAGCTTTAGTTAAGTCTCAGTTTTGAGCATTCTTGCTCATAATTACTGTCAAGATAATGTTTGACTCTTTGTCCATTAACAATGAACTTTTTGTTAGAATCATTATCCTGGAGCTCTACGTATCCATATGGTGACACACTTGTAATCACATATGGTCCTCTCCACTGGGATTTCAATTTTTCGGGGAATAATCTGAGCCTAGAATTAAATAGCAGAACTTTCTGCCGTGGCTCAAAGACTCTGGATGACAATTTCTTATCATGCCATCTTTTTGCTTTCTCTTTGTAAATTTTTGCATTCTCGAAAGCATTGAGTCTAAATTCCTCTAGCTCATTTAACTGGAGCAATCATTTTTCTCCAGCTAACTTGGCATCAAGGTTCAGGAATCTGGTTACCCAGTAGGCCTTATGTTCCAGTTCCACTGGCAAGTGACATGCCTTTCCATACACAAGCTGGTATGGAGAGGTCCCTGTAGGGGTCTTGAATGCTGTTCTGTTTGCCCACAGAGCATCATCCAAGCTTCTTGCCCAATCCCTTCTACGGTTAATCACAGTCCGTTCCAAGATTCTTTTAAGTTCTCTATTAGAGACTTCAGCTTGCCCATTTTTCTATGGATGATATGGAGTGGCCACCCTGTGGCTAACTCCATATCGAACCAAAGCAGAGTAAAGCTGTTTATTGCAGAAATGAGTGCCCCCATCACTGATTAATACTCTAGGGGCACCAAATCTGCTGAAGATGTGTTTCTGGAGGAATTTTAGCACTGTCTTAGTGTCATTAGTAGGTGTTGCAATAGCTTCCACCCATTTGGATACATAATCCACTACCAACAGAATATAAGTATTTGAGTATGATGGTGGGAAAGGCCCCATGAAGTCAATACCCCATACATCAAACAACTCAATCTCCAAGATCCCTTGTTGAGGCATGGCATAACTATGAGGCAAATTGCCAGATCTTTGGCAACTGTCACAATTAAGTACAAACACTCGGGAATCTTTATAGAGAGTAGGCCAGTAGAAGCCGAATTGGAGGACTCTTGTGGCTGTTCGCTCACTTCCAAAATGTCCTCCATACTGTGATCCATGGCAGTGCCAGAGGATCTTCTGTGCTTCTTCTTTAGGCACACATCTACGGATTACTCCGTCTGCACATCTCTTGAAGAGATATGGTTCATCCTAAAGATAGTACTTTGCATCCGTGATCAGCTTCTTTGATTACTGCCTACTGTACTCTTTGGGTATGAATCTCACTGCCTTGTAGTTTGCAATGTCTGCAAACCATGGCACTTTCTGGATGGCAAAGAATTGCTCATCCGGAAAGGTTTCAGAGATCTCAGTAAGAGGGAGGGACGTCCCTCCTACTGGTTCTATTCGGGACAGGTGATCTGCTACTTGATTCTCTGTCCCTTTTTTGTCTTTTATTTCTATATCAAACTCTTGCAGAAGCAACACCCATCTTATGAGTCTGGGTTTTGAATCCTGCTTTGTGAGTAGATATTTAAGAGCAGCATGGTCAGTGTACACAATCACTTTTGATCCTACTAAATAGGATCCGAACTTGTCAATGGCGTAAACCACTGCAAGTAATTCCTTTTCTGTGGTTGTGTAGTTCTTCTGCGCATCATTTAGAACACGGCTAGCATAATAAATGACGTGCAGAAGCTTTTCATGCCTCTGTCCCAACACTGCACCAATGGCATGATCACTGGCATCACACATTAATTCAAATGGTAATGTCCAGTCTGGTGCATAGATGACTGGTGCTGTGACCAGCTTAGCTTTCAGAGTCTCAAACGCCTGCAGACACTCCTTATCAAAGATAAATGGCGTGTCAGCAGCTAGCAGATTACTTAGATGTTTTGCAATTTTTGAAAAATCTTTTATAAACCTCCTATAGAATCCTGCATGCCCCAGAAAGCTTCCGATTGCCTTAACATTGGTAGGTGGTGGTAATTTTTCAATTACCTCTACCTTAGCTTGATCCACCTCTATTCCCTTGTTCAAAATTTTGTGCCCAAGGACAATTCCTTCATTCACCATAAAGTGACATTTCTCCCAGTTTAAAACCAAGTTAGTCTCTTGGCACCTCTTTAGAACAAGTGCTAGATGGTCAAGACAGGAGCTAAATGAGTCTCCAAATACTGAAAAGTCATGCATGAAGACTTTCAAAAAATTTTCCACCATATCAGAGAAAATAGAGAGCATGCACCTTTGAAAGGTTGCAGGTGCATTGCACAGGCCAAATGGCATCCTTCTGTATGCAAATACTCCGGATGGACATGTGAATGCTATTTTCTCTTGATCTTGAGGATCTACTGCAATTTGATTATAACCTGAATATCCATCCAGGAAGCAGTAGTATTCATGACCTGTAGTCTTTCTAACATCTGGTCTATGAATGGTAAAGGAAAATGATCCTTTCTGGTAGCTGCATTGAGCCTTCTGTAATCAATACACATACGCCACCCTGTAACTGTTCTTGTAGGAACCAGTTCATTTTTTTCATTATGAACCACTATCATGCCACCCTTTTTAGGGACGACTTGGACAGGGATTACCCAGGGGCTATCAGAAATGGGATAAATAATCCCAGCCTCTAGTAATTTAGTGACCTCCTTCTGCACCACCTCCTTCATGGCTGGATTTAGCCGCCTCTGTGGTTGAACCACTGGCTTAGCATCATCCTCTAATAGCATCTTGTGCATGCATCTGGCTGGGCTAATGCCCTTAAGATCACTGATGGACCACCCAAGAGCTGTCTTGTGTGTCCTTAGCACTTGAATTAGTGCTTCCTCTTCCTGTGGCTCTAAGATAGAGCTTATGATTACAGGAAAAGTGTTACCTTTTCCCAGAAATGCATATTTTAGGGATGGTGGTAATCGTTTGAGCTCGGGTTTAGGAGGTTTCTCCTCTTCCTGAGGGATTTTCAGAGGTTCTATTATTCTCTCTGGTTCCTCCAGATCAGGCTGAGCATCTTTAAAGATATCCTCTAGCTCTGATTCTAGACTCTCAGTCATATTGACCTCTTCCACCAGAGAGTCAATAATATCAATGCTCATGCAGTCGTCTGAGGTGTCTGGATGCTGCATAGCTTTGACAACATTCAACTTAAACTCATCCTCATTGACTCTCAGGGTTAATTTCCCTTTTTGGACGTCAATGAGGGTTCGTCCAGTTGCTAGGAAAGGTCTTCCTAGAATGAGAGTTGCACTCTTGTGCTCCTCTATTTCCAGCACCACAAAGTCAGTGGGAAAGGCAAATGGCCCAACCTTGACAATCATGTCTTCAATCACGCCTGATGGGTATTTAATGGAGCCATCAGCAAGTTGGAGACATATCCAAGTTGGTTTGACTTCTTCAGTCAAACCAAGCTTTCTGATAGTAGATGCAGGTATTAGGTTGATACTTGCCCCAAGATCACATAAAGCTTGCTTGGTACAAGTACCCTCTAATGTGCATGGTATCGTAAAGCTTCCGGGATCTTTAAGCTTCTCAGGTAAGCTTTTCAGAATGACTGCACTGCATTCTTCAGTGAGGTAAACTCTTTCAGTTTTCCTCCAATCCTTCTTATGACTTAAGATCTCTTTCATGAATTTAGCATAAGAGGGTATTTGCTCAAGTGCATCTGCAAACGGAATCTTTATTTCAAGAGTCCTGAGATAGTCTGCAAAGCGGGCAAATTGCTTATCCTGTTCCGCTTGGCAAAGTTTCTGAGGATAAGGCATTTTAGCTTTATATTCCTCAACCTTAGTTGTTGTAGGTTTATTTCCTACAGATGTGGGTTGAGAAGCCTTTTTAGAAGGGTTGCTATCAGCACTTGTATGTGTCTGATCTCCCACTGGCATTTGAATGCCAGGGGTGGAAGCTGGAATGGCGTTAGACGCCAGCTCCTTACCTGCTTCTGGTGTCTGAACGCCAGAACTGTGCTCCCTTTGGGCATTCAACGCCAACTCCTTGCTAGTTTCTGGCGTTGAACGCCAGGACTGAGCATGGTTTGGGCGTTCAACACCAGCTTTCCACCCATTTTCCGGTGTTTGAGTGCCAGAATTATTCCTCTCTGGGCTCTTACTGTCCTCAGATGGATTTTGGGTAGTTTGCTCATTCCTTGGCTTCCTGCTACCTTGTAGTGAGGTATTTAATGTTTTCCCACTTCTTAATTGAACTGCTTGGCATTCTTCTATTATTTGTTTTGATAACTGCTGTTCTGTTTGCTTCAATTGCACTTCCATATTCATATTAGCCATTCTTGTTTCTTGTAATATCTCTTTGAATTCGGCTAACTGTTTTGTTAGAAAATCCAATTGCTGATTGAATTCTGTAACTTGTTCTGTAGGACTCATTTCAGCAGTTACTGTTTTAGCCTCTTCTTTCATGGAAGGTTCACTGCTTAGGTACAGATGCTGATTTCTGGCAACTGTATCAATGAGCTCTTGAGCTTCTTCTATTGTCTTTCTCATGTGTATAGATCCACCAGCTGAGTGGTCTAGAGAAATCTGAGCTCTTTCTGTAAGCCCATAGTAGAAGATGTCTAACTACACCCATTCTGAAAACATTTCAGAGGAGCATTTTCTTAGCATCTCTCTGTATCTCTCCCAGGCATCATAGAGAGATTCATTATCTCCTTGTTTGAAGCCTTGGATGCTCAGCCTTAGCTGTGTCATCCGTTTTGGAGGAAAATAGTGATTCAGGAATTTTTCTGACAGTTGTTTCCATGTCCTTATGCTGTCCTTAGGTTGGTTATTTAACCACCTCTTAGCTTGGTCCTTTACAGCAAATGGAAATAGTAATAATATGTAGACATCATGATCTACTTCCTTATCATGTACCGTGTCAGCAAGTTGTAAAAATTGTGCTAGAAACTTTGTAGGTTCTTCCTGTGGAAGACCGGAATACTGGCAACTTTGCTGCACCATAATAATGAGCTGAGGATTCAACTCAAAACTATTAACTCCAATGGAGGGTATACATACACTACTCCCATATGAAGCAGTAGTGGGGTTAGCATATGACCCCAGAGTCCTTCTGGACTGTTCATTTTCACTTATGTCCATGTTGGAGTAAAGGAGGTAATGTGGATTTAAATTTTTATTTTATAAATAAATAAATAAATAAATGATTTTCAAAATAAAATAAAATAAAATAAAAACCAAAATAAAAATAAGATAAAATAAGAAAATTAAAATTAAAAAAATTAATAAGAATTTGAAAATATTTTATGAAGATTTTCAAAAAAAATGAGGAGAGAGAAAATGGTTAGGATATTTTCGAAAAAGATATAATAAATTTTTTTTGAATGTTAAAAGGATAAGATTTGAAAAATTTTGAAATTGAAATCTGAATTTTTATAAAAAATTTCGAAAATATAGCTTGAAAATAGTTAGAAAAGATAAATTTTTTTGAATTTTAAATTTTATGATGAAAGAGAAAAACGCACAAAAGACACAAGACTTAAAATTTTTAGATCTAATACTCCTTGTTTTCGAAAATTTTGGAGGAAAAATACCAAGGAACACCAAACTTAAAAATTTTCAGATCAAAACACAAGAAAAACACAAGAACACTTGAAGATTCACAAGAACAACAAGAAAAAAGAAAGAACACCAAACTTAAAATTTTTAGAAAACTTCAATAAAATTTTCGAAAATTATAAAAAGATTAACAAGAAAACACCAAACTTAAAGTTTAGCACAAGATTCAATCAAAGAAAATTTATTTTTGAAAGAGATTTTAAAAAGGAGATACCCAATTACCAAGAGCATAGACCAACCCTTTAGCCAATTGGGTAGTAAAGGTAACACTTGTTTTGAAGAGGTATATTCCTTTTGGAAGACTAATGCTTTGGAATAGCACAAGAAAAACAAGAAAAGACACAGAGCAAGAAAATCTAAAGATCAAACAAGAAAAATAAAACAAGAACAACTTGAAGATCAAAGAACACAACTTCGAAAATTTAAAAGAAAAATATAAAATATGCAATTGACACCAAACTTAGAACAAGACACTAAACTCACGGAAAAAAATTAAAAATTGATAATAAAAATAATATTTTTGAAAAATTTTTGAAAAGGAAATAAAGGACTCAGAATTTAATGACTCTATAGCAACAAAAATAAATTATTCCTAATCTAAGCAATAAAATAAACCTTTAGTTTTTCAAACTCGAACAATCACCGGCAACGGCGCCAAAAATTTGGTGCACGAAATTGCAATCACACTTTTGCAATCCGCACAACTAACCAGCAAGTGCACTGGGTCATCCAAGTAATACCTTACGTGAGTAAGGGTCAAATCCCACGGAGATTGTTGGCTTGAAGCAAGCTATGGTTATTTTATTATTCTTAGTCAGGATACCAATAGGGTTCTTTAGTTTTAATTGCAAAAAGTTAAAGTGCATAGAGTAAGTAATTGTTACACAGTAAAGGAGAATATGTTGGAGTTTTGGAGATGCTTTGTCCTCTGAATCCCTGCAACATAATGCTTACTCACTTTCATAAATGCAAGGCTCCTTCCATGGCAAGCTGTATGTAGGGAATCACCGTTGTCAATGGCTACTTCCCATCCTCTCAGTGAAAATGGTCCAAATGCTCTGTCATAGCACGACTAATCATCTGTTGGTTTTCGATCATGTCGGATTAAGATCCATTGATCCTTTTGCGTTTGTCATCATGCCCAACAATCACGAGTTTAAAGCTCGTCACAGTCATTCAATCCCAGAATCCTACTCGGAATACCACAGACAAGGTTTAGACTTTCCGGATTCTCATGAATGCCGCCATCAATTCTTGCTTATACCATGAAGATTCTGATTAAGGGATCTAAGAGATACTCATTCAATCTGATGTAGAACAGAGGTGGTTGTCAGACACACGTTCATGGATTGAGGAAGGTGATGAGTGTCATGGATCACCACCTTCTCCATAGTTAAGCGCGAATGAACATCTTAGATAGGAACACGCATGTGTGAAAGGAAAACAGAAATAATTGCATTAATTCATCGAGACGCTGCAGAGCTCCTCACCCCCAACAATGGAGTTTAGAGACTCATGCTGCCAAAAGGTACAAATTTCAGATCTAAAAATGTTATGAGATCCAAAATAAGTCTCTAAAAGTTCTTTAAATACTAAACTAGTAACCTAGGTTTATAGAAAATGAGTAAATTAAGATAATTGGTGCAGAAATCCACTTCTGGGGCCCACTTGGTGTGTGCTAGGGCTGAGACTTAAGCTTCTCACGTGTCTGGGATATTTCTGGAGTTGAACGTCAGGTTGTAACATGTTTTTGGCGTTGAACTCCAACTTGTAACCTGTTTCTGGCGCTGGACACCAGACTGCAACTTGGAACTGGCATTGAACACCAGTTTACATCGTCTATCTTCGCGCAAAATATGGACTATTATATATTGCTGGAAAGCCCTGAATGTCTACTTTCCAACTCAATTGAGAGCGTGCCAATTAGATTCCTGTAGCTCCAAAAAATCCATTCCGAGTGCAGGGAGGTCAGAATCCAACAACATCAGTAGTCCTTTTTCAGCCTAAATCAGATTTTTGCTTAGCTCCCTCAATTTCATCCAGAAAATACCTGAAATCACAGAAAAACACACAAACTCATAGTAAAGTCCAGAGATATGATTTTTGCTTAAAAATAATAAAATTCTATTAAAAACTAATTAAAATATGCTAAAATCTATATGAAATTACCCCAAAAAGCGTATAAAATATCCGCTCATCAAGACTCAAACAAATGAATAGAATACCTTGGAGCAAGGCAGGTTCTAGTGCTAAACGCCAGGCTGGGCATTTAGCGCCAGGATGGGGCAGTGAGGTTCTGGCGTTAAATGCCAGGAGAGTGTTTAACGCTCAGAGTGGAGTATGGATTGGGCATTTAACGCCCATAAGGGGCTTCCTTCACAAAATTTTATCCCCTTTAGGGCATTTAATGCCCATAATAGGCGTTTAGTGCCACTTGTTGGGCCTCAAAAAATAAATTTCAGTTGGCATTTCATGCTAAGGGTGGTATTTCACACCACCAAGGGGATGCAAGTGGTGTTTAGCACCAACAAAGGGGGGTGGGTTTCAAGTATTTTCTTATCATATCTCATCAATTCCTCATCATATCTTCTCATATCATATCTTCATCAACCAAAATTCACTCCCTTTTTTCACCCATTCCCTATGACCGAACCCCCACCCTATAAATACCACTCTCCTCTTCTCTTCCCCCCACACCTTTCCACACCACTCTTTTCCTTTCTCTCCTTTCTATATCCAAAATTTAGCTCACCCCCTCTCCCCCTTCTTTCCCTAACCCCTTTCTCTTTTTTTTTTCGCTTGAGGACGAGTAGGAGTTTTAAATTTGGTGTTGGGACGCTCCGTTTTTCACTTTCTTCACATTTCCTATGGCACCAAAGGTTAGAGAATCCTCTTTAAAGAAGAGGAAGGAAAAGGCTCCCTCTACAATTCCACATGAGGTCCACCATTTTTACTCCAAGGTCCATGAGGAGCATTACTATAAGATTGTTACCAAGAAGAAAGTGATATCAGAGGTAAAGTTCGATTTGAAAGCTAACAAGTATCCAAAGATTCAAGAACAGATTCAAAGCAAGGGTTGGGAAGTTTTGACAAGTGAATGGGGTTGAGTTGTGATGAATGGTCATTAGTTTGGGTTTATATATGTTGGGCTTGGGCCCAACCTGGACCCGGTTCACATATATGGCTTCTTTGGCCTAACTTTGAGCCAAAACCTTTAGGATTAGTGTTTTAATTTGTATTTTAGATATTTTCACTTCTAAATCATAAATTTTAACTTTTTAACATTTTCACTCATAATTAATTTTCTCAGCCACAATACTGGACAAATCTCAGCTAGTACTTCCGGTCAAATCCCAGTGCGCATTTTTACGCAAAAAAAACTATCTTTTCTGACTCAAAAAATCCACTGAGTCCAAATATCATATCTAAATTGTCAAATTAAGATTACTAAATTTTCTAACCTTTTATGTCCATATTTAATTAATTACTTAATTAATTACGGTTGACCAGGTTTACATCCTTGGCCCACCATGATGACCGATGCTAGTGAATACGTGAAGAGGTGCCTCAAATGCCAAAAAATGCAAACTTTCATAAGGCACCGGTAGAGGAGATGAGCTCCATCATGGTCTCTCGACCTTTCTCCCAATGGAGAGTCGATCTGCTGAGTCTATTCCTGCCGGTTCCAAGATAAGTCAAATACCTAATTTTGGCCATTGACTACTATACCAAATGGGTAGAAGAAGAACATTTGGCAAGTATATCATCTGCAAACTACCAGAAATTCTTGTGGATGCAGGTGGTCACAATGTAACATCCTTACTTTTAACACATCATGATCATAATAAAAGTTCAGACATTACTTACCTCTAATCTTTTAATTTTCATACTATACTTATTTCATATTGAGCCTTCACAAATATAAACCAAATCCTTAGTTACGAGATCAAAAAGTCTTTACTTTAATTTCCTTAATCACATATTAATATCCACATAATAATAAATACATAGACTTAATCAAATCTCCTCAAATACAAGTCCTGCCACTCTAAAATCTCAAATTGAGAAATGGCGAGGGGTAAAACCTCAACTAAACTAACAAATAGAAAATACAACATATATAAACAAAGCTATGTAGATCGGCCGCGGCTTCACGCCAAAGCTTCCTGAACCTGTCACTGAAAAAAAAATCTGTAGGGGGTGAGAACATCGTCCTCACAGGTTCTTAGTAGGGAAGGAAATACCATCAAAGCAAAGTGATACTTGCAAATAGAATTAATTTTGTTATAAAACAGTTTATCCTTGAAATGACCTTTTGGAAGAGATTTGTGAAATCTTATTTTGAAAAGTTATAAAGAAACTTCTTTATTTTACAATTTAGTAAGGCAAATAGTTTAAAGAAATGAAAAGAACCAAGGACGTGCCTAAGGGCTTCCTACCCAACTTACATCACTCACTCCTAACCAACCAATACATAAATTAGAGTAATAAAGCAACGTCTAGTCCACCTACCTCAACCTCCATTACCACATATCATAAACAACCCTGAGCATCACCACCGCTAGCATGAGGGATCTCTTAGTTGTCAAAAACAGGCAAAACAATGCAAAGCATACATGAATAGAGAGTACAGATAGAACAATTAGATCAAATAGCAGATAGATGTGATAAACCACTATTTTATGGTTTATATTGTATTTAATTGAGTGGTTTTATCAAGCTTTTCACCCACTTATTCATATGATTTGCATGATTTTATAATTCCTTCCTAGTTTAGTTCTATGATTGAAAACATGATTCTTTGGTCTTAATTTAGCTAATCTTAATCCTCTCCTATTACCATTCGATGCCTTGATTTGTGTGTTAAGTGTTTCAGGCTTCATAGGGCAGGAATGACTTAGAGAATAAAGAGGAAGCGTGCAAAAATAGAAGGAACACAAGGAGTTGAGGAGATGACCAGCGAGAAGTCACGCGGTCGCATGGCTCACGCGACTGCGTGAAATGAAAGAAATCAAGTGACGAGATCGCGTGCTTGACGTGACCGCGTGGATTGGAAGCTGCATAAATGATGCGAATGGGTGGACGACGCGCACGCGTGATACGAAAAACGCTGAGTGATGCGATCTCGTGAACGACGCGGATGCGCATGCGCGATCTGCAGAATTACAAAAGTCGCTGGCAGAGATTCTGGGCCGCATTTCAACCCAGTTTTTGGCCCAGAAATACAGATTAAAGTTAGGAAACATGCAGAGACTTATCATGCTTTCATAATTCACTTTTCATAGTTTTAGATGTAGTTTTTAGAGAGAGAGGTTCTCTCCTCTCTCTTAGGAATTTAGGATTAGGATTTTTAGAAATTAGGAATATTACTTTTTCATCACAGGTTCAATGTTCTTTAATTTATGTTTCTCTTCTACTTTGGATACTCTAATACTTTTATCTGTTTATTATTTATGTTGCCCATTTGATTTATGAATCTTTCCATGTCAGGACTTAAATTTATGTTTAAATGTAGTTTGATTGTTCCAGATTTATGACTTTTCATTTGGCTTTCTTTTATTATTGGCTTTAATTGATTAACTAGAAGCTCTTGAGTTATCAACTACTCATGATTGATTGTTATGTCGGCTAATTAACTTGAATTCCACTAACTCTAGTCTTTCCTTAGGAGTTGGCTAGGACTTGGGAATTCTAACCAATTGGTTCACTTGACTTTCCCTTGCTTACGCAGTTTCCCCACACCACATTTTCCTTCACTTCACTTAACACCACAGTTTCCCCACATTTATTTTACCTCCCCACACTTAATCATTAGCATGTCCTCATGCTAAGCTCAAGGAAACAAAATAAATAAGTAGGAAAAAGCAAGACTCATGCAATGCAACCTATGAATGTGAATGCAACTACATGCTAAAATTATTCTACCTACTTGGTGAAAAAGTAAATAAATCCTTCAAGAATAAATATGAACTAGATTTCTCTAATTCAAATCACAAAATATAATATAAATAACTTGCAAGAAGAAGATAGCTCATGAAAGCAGGGAACATAGAATTAAGCGCTGAACCCTCACTGGTAGTGTATATCATTCTAGTCTCTCAAGTGTCTAGGGTCAATCACTCTACTCTTTCTGAGTCATGCTTTCTAAACCTTGTTCTTCATCCAACCAATCAACAAATATTTAATGTATACATACAAACATCATGAGGTCTTTTTCAAGGTTGTAATGGGGCTAAGGTAAGGGTAAGGGTATATATATAAGGCTAAGTGAGCTAATAATTGAACCCTTGATTAGTCTAAGTTGTCACTTAACATATACATACTCTATATAATCTAGAAATCTTGCCTAGCTGCCCAATTTTCCCACTTGTGTGTTACATACTCATGCATCAATTTTATTTTTGATTTTATCCCATGTGCATTGATTTTTCAATTTTTGCATTGGGGTAATTTTTGTCCCCTTATTTAATTACTTACAATTTTTTTTTGAAATATAAGAATAATATATCAATGCATATAGTGTTTTAATTATTTTGATTTCACATGAGCATGCTCCCAAATTTTCAAATAACTTATTCAATTCAATTCCCTACTTTTTTTATCATCCCATGTTCCCATAAAATTCCCCACACTTAAATTATACACAATATCTATCTCAAGCTAACCAAGGATTCAACTTGGGATTTTTAATTTATTTTTCTGCTTAAGGCTAGTAATGTGGTTATAAAACAAAAGGGGATTAAAAAGCTCAAGGTGGCTAACAAGGGTGACATAAAAGGGTAAGCTTTATTTGGGATAAGTGAGTTAATAATCAAATATGGCCTCAATCATATGCAAGCATGTAAATACACTAAATAATAGACATATAGAATGGAACAAAGCAAAGATTGCAGTTATAGAGAAGAAAACACACAAGAATAAAATATTTATGGTTAAATCATATAACCATGTAAATAAGCTCAAATCTCACAGGTTGTGTGTTCTTTGGCTCAAAAAGCCATGTTCCAAATACAACTTCAAACAAATTTAACACATAGAAAATTTTAATTTTAATTTTTTTAATTTAAATTAGTAAAATTTTTCAAAAATAGGGTCTTAAAAAGAAACTTATTATTTTTCAACCAAGTAGTACTTAAATGCAAACAATCAACTACACATGCAATCTATTATGCAATGCAACAATGAACAAACAAAGAAAATAGAATATTGGTGTTGAGAAGAGAAGAACTAACCCGTGGAGATCGGTATCGACCTCCCCACACTTAAAGATTGCACCGTCCTCGGTGCATGCTAAGATGTGCAGGTGGACGGGCTGTTCCAACTGATGTTTTTCTTCAAAGATTGAGCAGATGAACTTGTTTGTCTCCTCAGTAAGATACTTTTCCTCTCCCTTCGTGGTGGCCATCCTGAAAGAGGAGGGAAAAGAAGAAAAAGTAACCCAGAAATAAAAATAAGAAAATAAAAAAAATCTGGGTAGGTTAATGCCAAATAATGAGGGTCCCAATTACATGGTAGCTACAACATGCAAATGAGAAAATAATAGAAGCACATGGCATACCAGTGGTGCAAAAGTTGCAACAAAGGGGAAGAGAGTGCAAGACAATATAAATTCATGTCAATGCAAAATTAATACAAATATCATAAAGGATTAGCATTGACTTAAAAAATATTACCCAACAGCGTAAAACAAGTCACTGAGCACCAAAATAATACCAGAAAAGATACAACAGTTGAATAAGAGCATTTAACACCAATGGAAATAAGGAAAATAGGATGTGAGTGAAGAAGGATGAGAAGTTAAAGGGATGAAGAAAGAGAAAGGAAGAATGGAGGAAGAAAGAAATAAGAGGAAAGAAATAAGAAGGGAGAAGTAAAAATTAGGATTAGGGAAGAAAAGATAAGATATATTGGCAATTTAGGGTAAGCTGTGCAGCGCAAGCGATGCAGACGCGTGGGGGGATACGGTTGCACAACTTGCACTTAAATTAATCGACGCGGTCGCATCGGTCACGCGGACACGTGACGCATTTTGTGCTACTGGCGAGAGGACAGCCTCGCATTCGCACAACTCTCTATTCAAAATTCATTATTGCCAAATTCCAGAGCGACGCGGTCGCGTGGTCGACGCAATCACGTGAGTGGCCATTATAGGGATATGACGTGGACGCGTTAGTCATGCGTCCGCGTGGTAAGGCTTGCGCGTTCAGCACTAATCCAGCACCACTCCAGCACAACTTTCGGTCGTGCACCCTTTCTTATGTTGAATTTTAGGTCACGCGTCCACGTGGGTGACGCGAACGCAGTCGCGTGGGATGAGTTGTGCCAAAGGCACGCCTCCAGCCACGCTCTCGCGTGACTCTCTGTTCACTTTTCTTTTCTTTCCAATGCACTGGTGACGCGGACGCGTCAGCGATGCTGCCGTGTCGCGTGCGTTTTTTTTTTTTTTTTTGTAGTATGCAAATGCAATGCTAATATGAATGTTATGCAAAATTCCAGGTTCAATAAAAATTCAAAAGCTAACAAAATAGACTAGAATTAAAACTGAAAAGGGACGATTATACCATGGTGGGTTATCTCCCACCTAGCACTTTTAGTTAAAGTCCTTAAGTTGGACATTTTATGAGCTTCCTGCTATGGTGGCTTGTGCTTGAATTCGTCCAGAAATCTCCACCAATGTTTGGAATTCCAACAGCCTCCGGGGTCCCAAACAAGGCATGTAAAGCCTTTGAGCAGTTTCAAACAGGTTTCCAGGCCCCCGGGGTGTTGAATGTCAGAACAGACTCCAGGATCCCAAACTTTTCTTCTACACCCGTCTTTGTCTTTATCTACATTTTTCCAGCCGGGTGGTGAGTAGGCTGAATTCTCACTACAGTGACCAAACAGCTTCCGAGATCCTTTCAATTGAGCTTGACACCAATTCCTGCACCTCAAATCGAAGTGCGAAACCTCATTGAATCTTGCATACCAGCGCTGAGTGCGAGTCATTTCCCTTTTACTCTCAAAGCCGTAAAAAGCTCTAAGCTGGCCATCTGTTTCAAGTAAACCATATTCAAGTGGAAAAGTAAAGATAAAAGCTAAGGGTTTTACCCACTTGAGGTTTGTATAGGGTGTTTCCAGTGGTTCTGCAAGCTCTACTCCCTTGTGGTCTTCTATGAATTTCTCCACTTCTTTGCAAACTTTTTCTATTCCAGCCATGTCCTAGTCAAAGTCTTCCATATCTTCTTCATCACTTGAGTCATAATTAGGAGGTTGAAAAAAGTCAACCTCTACATCATCTTTGTATTCACTTGGGGAAGATTCTTCTGTCTCAAAGAATTCACTTGCGGATGCAAGTTCGTTACTAGGAGGACTTGACTGGTGACTATCATCATCAAGAAAACATGTGTCTTGGGTTACTCCGTCCAGTTCTTCATAAGATACTTGCATTGGAGGCTGTGCACTATCCTTCTTAGCATCAATTGTAACGTCTTCGACGGAGTTCTCCACAACTCTGGATTCCTGTGGAGGTTCAGCATCTCCTAAATCTTCAACCAACTCTTCTTCTTTTAAAATGACATCGTCCTGTACTTGTTCCAGTACGAAATTATGCTCTTTGCTGTCTACTGGAGTCTCTAGTGTCTTTTTCGTGCTGCGTTCTTCATTAGATTCTCCACATGAAGCCATGTGAGTTTGTTGAGGGGTTGAACGTCTGAAAGATAATTGATTTATTGCTTGCTCCAGTTGATGAAGGGTTACATTAAATTGTTTTACTGATTCTTCGAGGCGAACCTCTGATTCTTGGCTTGATGGATATGGACATGGTGTATAGGGGAGCGGTGGTTCTTGGGAGTAATCGGATTGGCGTTGGGGCGGATAAGGATCATATGGTGGCGAATGGTGAAAAGAAGCTTGTGAGTATGGTGGTTTGAGGTTGTGTTGAAAAGATGGTCTCTGAGCATAGGGTGGGGCTTGTTGGTAGCTACAAGGCGGTCCACCGAATCTATCAGTTGGGTATGCATTGTAGAATGGTCTTTGTCCATGATATCTAGGATGATGTTGTTGCCTAAAGGGTTGATCGGATCCTTGTGGCTCCATCCATCTTTGATTGCTTAGACCTTGATGCATAGTTCTGTTATAGCTTCCATTCCTTGCAACAAAATTAGAACCAAACTCAAAGCGAGAGGGGTGAGAATTCATAGTAGCTATCAGAAATAAGAGGGAAGAGAGAAAACAAATAAACAAGTAAGAAAAATATTTTATATTTTTTTTATGAAAAATATTTACAATAACCAATAATAAGGCACACGTTTGCAATTCCCCGGCAACGGCGCCATTTTGAAGAACTGAAGATTGATGGTTTAGAAGTTATAGTAAACTCTCGTTGTAAGTATAGTTACTAAACCAAGCAATCAACCTTTCTTACAAACGTTTTGGTTGTCACAAGTAACAAACCCCTAAATAAATTGATAACCGAAGTATTTAAACCTCGAGTCATCTTCTCAAGGAATTGCAGGGAGGTATGACTTATTATTGGCTATGAAAAAGGTAAAATTCTGGGGGTTTTGAGAATGAGGAACAAGTATGATAAATGATAAGCGAAATAAATAAATAACTATAAAATAAACTCTTGGCAAGATATGAAAATTCGGAAGTCCTATCCTAGTTACTTCTATGAGAATGGAAGTTAATCCCACTTAGTTAACCTTTGCGTAAGTAAGGGAAAGTCAAGTGAACCAATCGGTTAGATTTCCCAAGTCCTAGCCAAATCCTAAGGAAAGACTAGAGTTAGTGAAATTCCAGTTAATTAGCCGACATAACAATCAATCATGAATAGTTGATAACTCAAGAGCTTACAGTTAATCAATTAAAGCCAATAATATAAAAAGTTAAATAAGAATCATAAATATTTGGAATACCTCAAATAACATTCATTCAAAGCGGTAAAATCTAACATGGAAAAGTTCATAAGCCAAGGAACATATCCTCATGCTAAGCTCAAGGAAACAAAATAAATGATTGATTATGTATCAACTAAGTGTGGGGAAACTGGGGGAACATGGGTTAATAAAGGGAATGTATCATGTTGCTAATTTTGAAGATTGAGAAATTTGGGAACCTACTCATGTAAAACAGAAAATCAAAAATTCCATATGCATTGATATGATATTTCAGTTTTTACTTTTCAAAAAAAAAAGAAAAAAAAGAGAAAAAAAAATATATTCAATAAATAAATAAATAAATAAGGGGACAAAATTACCCCAATGTTAAGTCTAATGAAAAATCAATGCATATGTGATACAAGTTAAGAGAAAAGTTGATACATGAGTATGTGAAATATGCAAAAGTGGGAAAATTATGGGTAGCTAGGCATGAATTAGAATTATATAGAGTACCCGTATGTTGGGTGGAAGTTTAGGTTAATTAAAGATTCATATTATAGCTCACTTGGCCATACATATGTCCTCACCCTTACCTTAGCCCCATTACAACCTTGAAAAGACCTCATGATGTTTGCATTGGTACATTAAATATTTGTTGATTGGTTAGATGAAGAACAAGGTTTAGAAAGCATGATTAGAGAAGAGTAGAGTGAATTACCCTATACACTTGAGAGATTAGAGTGCATATACGCTACCAATGAGGGTTCAATGCTTGATTCTATGTCCCCTGCTTTCATGAGCTATCTTCTTACAAGTTTACTTGCTTTTTATTGTATGATTTGAATTAGTGGAATTTGAATTACTGTTGTCTTGAAGAACTTATTTACTCTTAACTATGTAAGTAAAAGCATTTAGCATGTTGTTACATTCATAGGTTGCATTTCATACATTCTACCATTCCTCTTCACTTTTATAGCTTCTCTTGAACTTAGCATGAGGACATGCTAATGTTTAAGTGTGGGGAGGTTGATAAACCACTATTTTATGGTTTATCTTGTGCTCATTTGAGTGATTTTTATCAACTCTTTACCCACTTATTCATATGATTTGCATGTTTTATATTTTCCTTCCTGATTCTGTGCTATGATTGAAAACATGCTTCTTTGGCTTTTATTTCCTTTTATTTAATCCTCTCTTATTACCATTAGATGCCTTGATATGTGTGTTAAGTGATTTCAGGAATTACAGGGCAAGAATGGCTTAGAGGATGGAAAGGAAGTATGCAAAAGTAGAAGGAATACAAGAAGTTGAAGGAACTACAAAGCTGTCAATCTGACCCTCTCGCACTAAAATGATCATAACTTGAGCTACAGAGGTCCAAATGATGCGGTTCCACTTGCATTAGAAAGCTAACATCCGGGGCTTAGATTTGATATATAATTCGCCATAGTGGCCGTATAGATAGGTGTGGACGTGTGGACGACGCCTCCGCGTCACTTTGCCGCGACCTGTACGGACCAGATTTCACAATCAGCGACTTCTGGGCTGTTTCATGATTGTCGGCTAATTAATTTGAATTCCACTAACTCTAGTCTTTCCTTAGAAGTTGGCTAGGACTTGGGAATTCTAACCAATTGGTGGGAATTCTAACCAATTGGTTCACTTGACTTTCCCTTGCTTACGCAAAGGTTAACTAAGTAGGATTAACTTCCATTCTCATAGGAGTAACTGGGATAGGACTTCTGAATTTTCATATCTTGCCAAGAGTTTATTTTATAGTTATTTATTTATTTCGCTTATCATTTATCATACTTGTTCCTCATTCTCAAAACCCCCAAAATTTTACCTTTTTCATAACCAATAATAAGTCATACCTCCCTGCAATTCCTTGAGAATACGACCCGAGGTTTAAATACTTCGGTTATCAATTTATTTAGGGGGTTGTTACTTGTGACAACCAAAATATTTGTAAGAAAGGTTGATTGCTTGGTTTAGTAACTATACTTACAACGAGAGTTTACTATAACTTCTAAACCATCAATCTTCTGTTCTTCAAGATGCAATTAATCAATTAGGAAAATCAAGAACAAGGTTCACACTCAAATAATACACATAAATGCAAATAATGCATGCATGTCCTATGGCTAATGAACTCATATGTCAGTTATATAGCCAACTCGACATATCGTGGTAGCTAAACATTGGACAGTCCTTGCATGCGCACATCCCCAAGTCCAAAATTCATATTCATATATCAAATGCATTGGGGGAACCATCTGGAAAGGTCTAAGTGTCTGGCCACATCTTGCGACAGAGGGTCAACAGAATCTTAAATCTCAAACTGGAGTAAATGGAGCCGACCTACTGCATCTACCTAAGGAAATCCAAAACTCAGATAATTTCTTAAATCTCATATAATTCTCGACCGAAAGCAAGTGGGGGTGAACCACTGCATCTATCCTAGGAGACTCAATCCAAACTCGAAGCAAGTGGATCAACGTCACTGCATCTACCCATTATATATATATATATATATAATCAGAATCAATTTCAATATCAAATTCATGATCACTTTTCATTATCCATCTCATCATCGATCTCATTATCAATCTTGTTATCAATCACATTCTCAAGCTCATCATAAATATCATTCTCAATCTCATATTCAATAGTATTTAAACTTGCTCATCATCATCTTTTATCATCATATTTAATTACTACTCATCATCACAACCACCCTCATCATATATTACTTCCTATTTTTTTTCATATCCCTCTAATTCACTAACCCAACACATCAAGTTTTGTTCTTAACACTTTATCCTTAGTTACACTAACTATAGACACGTATCAAAATTTATAAAAGTTTAGAAGGCTCGTGGAATGGTTGAGAACTCAAAAATTCACTTTCATAAAACAGGGATGGTCCCGTACGCATGCACATACTCACGTACGCATGGGTGTAAATTTACAAAACTCGCCTACGTGGACCATCTTCGCGTATGCAAAAGGTTTGGACAGTGAAACTCGCTCGCGTACGCAAGACTTGCGTCGCGTATGCATGAGCATAAACGTGACAAAATCGCATACGCAGCCCATGTTCATGTACGCATGAGTATTGGCAGTGGCTAACTCTTGCGTATGCACGATGAGTTTCGCGTACGCATTACATATCAAGACTTGAAAATTTTTGATATATTGTAAAAACCAGTTTTTCAGCCCAAAGTTCAAACCATCATAACTTTTTCCAGAAAACTCATTTTTAAACCATTCTTGAACCGTTGGAAAGATTGACAAATGAATTCTCAAAAAAATTAAATTTTGAAAAGTTTTCAACTTCGTGGACTGAGTTACAGCCCGCCAAAGTTGGCCAAAAATTAGTTTTAACTAAAAATAGAATTTGTCAACTTCCAAAGGTTCATAAGTCAAAAAATTTTTTAACTCAACAAAACAAACCCATACCACTTTAATCCACTCATTCACAATTGACCAAAATTAGGCCTACTCAAAATCATCATTAGTCATCACCATACCTCGATCGTACTCAATCATTATTCTCTTCCTTATTATCAAAATCATCATCAAAACTCCATCAAAACCATTTGTCACTAATCACATCTTAATTCAAGCATAAACTTCGAGCTTACTCTCTTATTCCCAAACCCTTGAATTTATACTTAATTTACTATTTTAAAGTCTTTAGCTAGTTAATCAAATCTCTCTTCATTATTATTAAGAAGCAAATGGGTTAAAATCACAATTCAACTAAATCATGAAGATCTGATTCTCTTTAAAATCCTTAAAAGTATTCAAGACTTATTTCTTTCGAAATTATAACCAAAACTCCTTCAAATTCTTAGAAAAATTTTGGCAGCATCTCCCCTAAAAACTGGAGTTTTCCACCCATCACGGGTCCCCTCTTTTCAACCTCTACTCAACCAAACCAACATTTTAAATTCACATTTTTAAATTCGTCATTTAAGACCAATCATTATCGATTTAAATCAAAGAAAACCAAAATCCACATATTCAATCCATTTCACCAGAAATCCAAAAATCAACCAACTTAATAACCAACACAACATGTCAATATCAACAGAAAACCATTTACATCACATATTCATCCATTTGCATTAACCTACTAAACTTATCAGGAATTCAAAGTCCAAAATATTTTCTTATTAAAACAATACCCTACCTCGAGGAATCAAGCCCGTAGCGATTCTTAACATAATAAATCTCTTTCTCCCCCAGCCCGCAACAGCGGCAGCTACATCCACAGCTCCACTTACGTCCACAACAATAAGAAAGGACATTAATCGTAACATACAACCTCGATAACTCAATCCTAAATGATCAATGTCATGAAATCCTTAATAACATATAATAGAATACTAATGATGAGCGGATATTTTATACGCTTTTTGGGGTAATTTCATGTAGATTTTAGTATGTTTTAGTTAGTTTTTAATAGATTTTTATTAGTTTTTAGGCAAAAGTCATATTTCTGGACTTTACTATGAGTTTGTGTGTTTTTCTGTGATTTCAGGTATTTTCTGGCTGAAATTGAAGGAGCTGAGCAAAAATCTGATTTAGGCTGAAAAAGGACTACTGATGCTGTTGAATTCTGACCTCCCTGCACTCGGAATGAACTTTTTGGAGCTACAGAAGTTTGATTGGCGCTCTCTTAAATGGGTTGGAAAGTAGACATCCAGGGCTTTCCAGCAATATATAATAGTCTATACTTTGCATGAAAATAGACGACGTAAACTAGCGTTCAACGCCAGTTTCATGTTGCAGTCTGGCGTTCAGCGCCAGAAAAAGGTTACAAGTTGGAGTTCAACGCCAGAAATAGGTTACAACCTGGCGTTCAACTCTAGAAACATCCCAGGCACGTGAGAAGCTTAAGTCTCAGCCCCAGCACACACCAAGTGGGCCCTAGAAGTGGATTTCTGCACTATCCATCTTAGTTTACTCATTTTATGTAAACCTAGGTTAGTAGTTTAGTATTTAAAACAACTTTTAGAGACTTATTTTGCATCTCATGACATTTTTAGATCTGAATTTTATATTCTTTGACGGCATGAGTCTCTAAACTCCATTGTTGGGGGTGAGGAGCTCTGCAGCGTCTCGATGAATTAATGCAATTATTTCTGTTTCCCATTCAAACATGCTTGTTCCTATCTAAGATGTTCATTCGCGCCTCACTATGAAGAAGGTGATGATCCGTGACACTCATCACCTTCCTCAATCCATGAACGTGTGTCTGACAACCACCTCCGTTCTACATTAGATTGAACGAATATCTCTTAGATTCCTTAATCAGAATCTTTGTGGTATAAGCTAGCATTAATGGCGGCATTCATGAGAATCCGGAAAGTCTAAATTGTGTCTGTGGTATTCCGAGTAGGATTCAAGGATTGAATGGCTGTGACGAGCTTCAAACTCGCGAGTGTTGGGCGTAATGACAGACGCAAAAGGATCAATGGATCTTATTCCGACATGATCGAGAACCAACAGATGATTAGCCGTGCTGTGACAGAGCATCTGGACCATTTTTACTGAGAGGATGGGAAGTAGCCATTGACAACGGTGACTGGTGCACGAAATTGCAATCACACTTTTGCAATGCCGCACAACTAACCAGCAAGTACACTGGGTCATCCAAGTAATACCTTACGTGAGTAAGGGTCGATCCCACGGAGATTGTCGGCTTGAAGCAAGCTATGGTTATCTTGTAACTCTTAGTCAGGATATCAATAATTATCAGGTTTAATTGTGAAAAGTAGAAGAACATGAAATAAATACTTGTTTTGCAGTAATGGAGAACAGGTTGAGGTTTTGGAGATACTCTATCTTCTGAATCTCTGTTTTCCTACTATCTTCTTCTTCATACACGCAAGGCTCTTTCCATGGCAAGCTGTATGTAGGGTTTCACCATTGTCAATGGCTACCTCCCATCCTCTCAGTGAAAATGTTCAACGCGCTCTGTCACAGCACGGCTATTCATCTGTCAGTTCTCGATCATGTCGGAATAGAATCCAATGATTCTTTTGCGTCTGTCACTAACGCCCCACAATCGCGAGTTTGAAGCTCGTCACAGTCATTCAATCCCTGAATCCTACTCAGAATACCACAGACAAGGTTTAGACCTTCCGGATTCTCTTGAATGCCGCCATCAATTCTAGCTTATACCACGAAGATTCTGGTTAAGGAATCCAAGAGATATCCACTCAATCTAAGGTAGAACGGAGGTGGTTGTCAGGCACACGTTCATAGGTGAGAATGATGATGAGTGTCACGGATCATCACATTCATCAAGTTTAGGAACAAGTGATATCTTAGAATAGAAGCAAGCGTGATTGAATGAAAAACAGTAGTAATTGCATTAATCCATCAAGACACAGCAGAGCTCCTCACCCCCATCCATGGGGTTTAGAGACTCATGCCGTAGAAGGTACAATGTGAAACGTGTGAAGTGTCAGGAGGTCCAGATACAATGTCAAAAGGTCCTATTAATAGTGAACTTCCGGGTCCACTTGGTGTGTGCTTGGGCTGAGCATTGAAGCTTTCATGTGTAGAGACTTTTTCTGGAGTTAAACGCCAGCTTTTGTGCCAGTTTGGGCGTTTAACTCCAATTTTTGTGCCAGTTCCGGCGTTAAACGCCGGGAATTCTGAAGGTTATTTGCAACGTTGGTTTGGGCCATCAAATCTCGGGTAAAGTATAGACTATTATACATTGCTGAAAAGCCCAGGATGTCTAATTTCCAACACAATTGAGAGCGCACCAATTGGGCTTCTGTAGCTCCAGAAAATCCACTTCGAGTGTAGGGAGGTCAGAATCCAACAGCATCTTCAGTCCTTTTCAGCCTCTGAATCAGATTTTTGCTCAGGTCCCTTAATTTCAGCCAGAAAATATCTGAAATCACAGAAAAACACACAAACTCATAGTAAAGCCTAGAAAAGTGAATTTTAACTAAAAAATAATAAAAATATAATAAAAACAAACTAAAACATACTAAAAACATACTAAAAACAATGCCAAAAAGCGTATAAATTATCCGCTCATCACAACACCAAACTTAAATTGTTGCTTGTCCCCAAGCAATTGAAAATTAAATAAGATAAAAAGAAGAGAATATACTATAGACTCCAAAATATCAATGAAACTTAGCTCCAATTAGATGAGCGGGACTAATAACTTTTTGCCTCTGAACAGTTTTGGCATCTCACTTTATCCTTTGCAGTTTAGAATGATTGGCATCTATAGGGACTCAGAATTCAGATAGTGTTATTGATTCTCCTAGTTAAGTATGATGATTCTTGAATACAGCTACTCTATGAGTCTTGGCTGTGGCCCAAAGCACTCTGTCTTCCAGTATTACTACCGGATACATACATGCCACAGACACATAACTGGGTAAACCTTTTCAGATTGTGACTCAGCTTTGCTAGAGTCCCCAATTAGAGGTGTCCAGGGTTCTTAAGCACACTCTTTTTGCCTTGGATCACTTTTTATTATATATATATATATATATATATATATATATATATATATATATATATATATATATTGCTTTTTCTTGCTTCAAGAATCAATTTGATGATTTTTCAGATCCTCAATAACATTTCTCCTTTTTCATCATTCTTTCAAGAGCCAACAAGTTTAACATTCTTTAATCAACAAATTCAAAAGACATATGCACTGTTCAATCATTCATTCAGAAAACAAAAAGTATTGTCACCACATCAAACTAATTCAACTAGTTTCAGAGATGAATTCGAAATCCTGTACTTCTTGTTCTTTTGTGATTAAAGCATTTTTCATTTAAGAGAGGTGATGGATTCATAGGACATTCCTAGCTTTAAGACATGAACCTTAAATTTTAATAATCATGAATTAAGAACAAGACTCAAAAATAGATATAAGATAGGACTAATAGTAATAGAAAACAAAATTTTAAATGACTCTAAAATAGACTCCTAATGATAGAGGTTATCACAGAGTTATGACTCAACAACCTTGATCTTGAGAAGTGGATGCTCCCTCAACTTGTGGGGTATTTGACCCTTCAAGGGAGAGCTTCTGGCGCTTCAGCTCCTGTAGCTCACGTCCTTGCTTCTCTTGTTCCTTCAGCAATTTGTAGAGCATGCAGTTTTGATTCTGCTATTCTTCCTTAATTTTTTCCATAGCTTCTTGCAGCTTGGCAACAGATGCTTCTAGGCGAGTCCAGTAGTCAATTTCAGGAAGTTCAGGGAGGAACTCCTGCGCCCTCCTTTTGATAGAGTTATCTTTCATTTGTCCTTCCATTGACTTCTTGGTGATTGGGTGTTCAATTGGGATGAATTCATCTACTCCCATCCTCACCCCAGCATCTTTACATAGCAAAGAGATTAAGCTTGGGTAAGCCAGTTTGGCTTCAGTGGAGTTCTTGTTTGCAATTGCGTAAATCTCACAAGCAATCAGATGATGAATCTCCACTTCTTTTCCCAGCATAATGCAATAAATCATCATTGCTCTCTGATGAGCGGATAATTTATACGCTTTTTGGCATTGTTTTCATATAGTTTTTAGTAAGTTTAAGCTACTTTTAGGGATGTTTTCATTAGTTTTTATGATAAATTCACATTTCTGGACTTTACTATGAGTTTGTGTGTTTTTCTGTGATTTCAGGTAAATTCTGACTGAAATTGAGGGATTTGAGCAAAACTCTGAAGAAGGCGGACAAAAGGACTGCTGATGCTGTTGGAATCTGACCTCCCTGCACTCGAAATGGATTTTCTGGAGCTACAGAACTCCAATTGGCGCGCTCTCAACGGCGTTGGAAAGTAGACATCCAGGGCTTTCCAGCAATATATAATAGTCCATACTTTATTCGAAGAATGACGACGTAACTTGGCGTTGAACGCCAAGTACACGCTGCTGTCTGGAGTTAAACGCCAGAAAAACGTCATGATCCGGAGTTGAACGCCCAAAACACGTCATAACTCAAAGTTTAACGCCAAGAAATGCCTTAGCACGTGAATTCATCAAGCTCAGCCCAAGCACACACCAAGTGGGCCCCGGAAGTGGATTTATGCATCAATTACTTATTCATGTAAACCCTAGTAGCTAGTTTATTATAAATAGAACATTTATCTACTGTATTAGATGTCTTTGACCAGATCCTGGATTGTATTCTGAATCCTGTGATCACGTTAGGAGAGGGCTGGCCATTCGGCCATGCCTGAACTCTTTGCTTATGTATTTTCAACGGTGGAGTTTCTGCACACCATAGATTAAGGGTGTGGAGCTCTGCTGTACCTCAAGTATTAATGAAATTCTATCTTCTTTTATTCAAATCTCTCTTATTCTTATTCCAAGATATTCATTCGTACCCAAGAACATGATGAATGTTATGAGTCAGATTACCCTCATTATCATTCTCACTTATGAATGCGCGTGATTGACAACCATGTCCGTTCTACATGCAACAGAGCTTGAATGCGTATCTCTTAGATTCCCCAACAGAATCTTCGTGGTATAAGTTAGATAGATGGCGGCATTTATGAGGGTCCGGAAAGTCTCACCTTGTCTGTGGTATTCCGAGTAGGATCCTGGGAATCCGGAAAGTCCAACCTTGTCTGTGGTGTTCCGAGTAGGATTCCGGTAATGAATGACCGTGACGTGCTTCAAACTTTAACCTGCTGGGCGTTGGTGACAGACGCAAAAGAGGGATTCTATTCCAGTAGGAGCGGGAACCAACCGGTGATTAGCCGTACTGTGACAGAGTGCGTTAGCATAGTTTCACTGCGAGGATGGGATGTAGCCATCAGCCATGGGTGATGCCTCCAGACTGGTTAGCTGTGCGAGTGACAGCCGCACAGGTTATTTCCCCGTGAGGAATGAAAGTAGCCACAGTTGATGGTGAACCCCTATACAAAGCTTGCCATGGAAAGGAGTAAGAAGGACTGAGTAGAAGGAGTAAGAGAGCAGGCGTCCAAGAGCTCTACAGCATCTCCATCCGCTTATCTGAAATTCCCACCAATGAATCTGCATAAGTATCTTTATCCCTTTCATTATTTCTATTTTCGAAAACCCATAAAACTATTTTAAATCTGCCTAACTGAGATTTGCAAGGTGACCATAGCTTGCTTCATACCAACAATCTCTGTGGATTCGACCCTTACTCACGTAAGGTTTATTACTTGGACGACCCAGTACACTTGCTGGTTAGTTGAACGAGATTGTGAAGAAAATAAACAATGCCCTCAGAGTATAAATCCAATTACAAGAAAAAAGGGAATCACAATTTCGTCCACCACTCTCTTGATAGTAACCTCAGAACGGTTACTAGTGGGCAAAATAGAACGCCCAATGAAGTCTAACCAACCTCTTGCAACTGGTTTGAGATCTCCCCTCTTGAGTTGGTTTGGGACACCTTTTGAATTGGTCATCCACTTGGTTCCAGGGAGGCATATGTCCTCTAGAACTTGATCCAACCCCTTATCTACTCTCACCATTCTCCTATTAAAGGATTCAGGATCATCTTGTAGTTGAGGCAATTTGAAGACCTCTCTTTTTTTGTCCAGATGGAAGTAAATAATTCTCCCTCTGACCATGGTTCTGTAGGTATAAAAAGCAGTTCCAGTCATTCTCTGCTTATCAGTCAGCCACAGATTTGAGTAGAATTCCTGAACCATGTTTCTTCCAACCTTTTGTCTCAGGGTTGGTTAGAACTTCCCATCCTCTGTTTCGAATTTGCTCTTGGATCTCTGGATATTCATCTTCTTTCAGATCAAATTTAACTTCCAGGATCACTGACCTTAGACCCATTATTTTGTGGTAATGGTCTGCATGTTCTTTGGTTAAGAACCTCTCTTGACTCCAAAGATCCTTTGGAGCATTCTCTTTCTTGCCTCTTGAATTGGTTTGTTTTCCTTTGGGAGCCATGATCTTGATGAGCCTTAGCTTAGTGATCACGGAAAAACACACTAAATTTAGAGGTTTGCTTGTCCTCAAGCAAAAGAAAGGAAATAGGAGAGAGAGGAGGAGAGCAAATTCAAATGGTGGGGAAAGGGGGATGGCCAAACGTGTATTTATAAGGGAGGGGGAGAGATTTCGAAAATTTTGAAGGAGATTTGAGAAGATATGGAAAGAATTTGAGAAGATATTTGAGTTTTTGAAGAAGATTTGGAAAGGATTTGAAAGAGATTTGAAGAATGATTTTAATTTTTTTTTGAAATTTGAAGGTGAATGATGAAAGTTTGTAATGTGTTCATGCAGAAAATTATGGATCAAAACAAGAAAGTTTGAAAAAAATTGAAGTGGAAAACAAAATCTCTGTCCCCTACCTTTCTGGCGTTTAACACCCAATTGGTGGCCATTATGGGCGTTTAACGCCCAGCCAAGTACCCTGGCTGGCGTTAAACGCCAGAAACCCCTTTATCACTGGGCGTTTTTCTAAACACCCAGGATGCTGCAATTCTGGCGTTAAACGCCCAGAATGGTACCCATTTTGGCGTTTAACGCCCAGAATGGTACCTTTACTGGCGTTAAACGCCCAGAATGGTATCCATTCTAGCGTTTAACGCCCAGAGTTCCCTTTACTGGCATTTTTTCGCCAGCAAGCTCCTTTTCTCTGCTTTTTGCACTGAATCCTTCTGTAACTCTGTGAATTGCTTCAATTTTGATGATCAACCTTGGAGAATATGTATCAAACTTTTATTAAATAAAACAGATAATCTGCTAATGACTGGGTTGCCTCCCAGCAAGCGCTTCTTTATTGTCTTTAGCTGGACCTTTACTGAGATTCATTCAAGCCTCAATTTTGAGCATTCTTGCTCAAAATTGCTTTCAAGATAATGTTTGATCCTCTGTCCATTAACAATGAACTTTTTATCAAAATCAATATCTTGAAGCTCAACATATCCATATGGTGACACTCCTGTAATCACATACGGACCCCTCCACCGGGATTTAAGTTTTCCTGGGAATAGTCTGAGCCTAGAGTTGAAGAGCAGAACTTTTTGTCCTGGCTCAAAGACTCTGGATGACAACGTCTTGTCATGCCACTTCTTTGCCTTTTCCTTATAAATTTTTGCATTTTCAAAGGCACTGAGTCTAAATTCATCTAGCTCATTTAGCTGGAGTAATCTTTTTTCACCAGCTAACTTAGCATCCAGGTTTAGGAATCTGGTTGCCCAGTAGGCTTTATGTTCCAGTTCCACGGGCAGATGACAGGCCTTGCCATACATAAGTTGGTATGGAGAGGTTCCGATAGGAGTCTTGAATGCTGTTCTGTATGCCCACAGAGCATCATCCAAGCTCTTTGTCCAATCCTTTCTAAGGGCAGTTACAGTCTGTTCCAGGATTCTTTTTAGCTCTCTGTTAGAGACTTCAGCTTGCCCATTTGTCTATGGATGATACGAAGTTGCTACTTTGAGGCTAATTCCATATCGGACCATAGCAGAGTACAGTTGTTTATTGCAGAAATGAGTGCCCCCGTCACTGATTAGTACTCTGGGAACACCAAACCTGCTGAAGATGTGTTTCTGGAGGAATTTCAGCACGGTCTTAGTATCATTAGTGGGTGTGGCAATTTCTTCTACCCATTTAGATACATAGTCCACTGCCACCAGAATGTAACTGTTTGAGTATGATGGTGGGAAAGGACCCATGAAGTCAATACCCCATACATCAAACAATTCAATCTCTAAGATCCCTTGTTGAGGCATGGCGTACCCATGAGGCAAGTTACCAGCTCTTTGGCAACTGTCACAGTTACGCACAAACTCTCGGGCATCTCTATAGAGAGTAGGCCAGTAGAAGCCACATTGGAGGACCTTAGTGGCTGTTCGCTCACCTCCGAAATGTCCCCCATACTGTGATCCATGGCAATACCACAGGATCCTTTGTGCTTCCTCTCTAGGTACACATCTGCGAATCATTCCGTCTGCACATCTCTTAAAGAGATATGGCTCATCCCATAGGTAGTACTTGGCATCTGAAATTAATTTCTTTCTTTGCACTCTGCTGTACTCCTGGGGTATGAACCTCACAGCTTTATAATTTGCAATGTCTGCAAACCATGGAGCTTCCTGAATGGCAAAGAGTTGCTCATCTGGAAAGGTCTCAGAGATCTCAGTAGAAGGGAGGGACGCCCCAGCTACTGGTTCTATTCGGGACAGATGATCAGCTACTTGGTTCTCTATCCCTTTTCTGTCTCTTATTTCTATATCAAACTCTTGAAGAAGCAGCACCCACCTTATGAGCCTGGGTTTTGAATCCTGCTTTGTGAGTAAGTATTTAAGAGCAGCATGGTCAGTGTACACAATCACTTTTGACCCTACTAAATAAGATCTAAACTTGTCAATGGCATATACCACTGCAAGTAACTCTTTTTCTGTGGTTGTGTAATTCTTCTGTGCGTCATTTAGAACACGGCTAGCATAATAAATGACGTGCAGAAGCTTGTTGTGCCTCTGTCCCAACACTGCACCAACGGCATGGTCACTGGCATCACACATTAGTTCAAATGGTAATGTCCAATCTAGTGCAGAGATGACTGGTGCTGTGACCAGCTTGGCTTTCAGGGTCTCAAGCACCTGCAGACACTTTGTGTCAAACACAAATGGCGTCTCAGCAGCTAGCAGGTTGCTTAGAGATTTTGCAATTTTTGAAAAATCCTTTATGAACCTTCTGTAAAATCCTGCATGCCCTAGAAAGCTTCTGATTGCCTTAACATTGGCAGGTGGTGGTAATTTTTCAATTACTTCTATCTTTGCTTGATCCACCTCTATTCCCTTGCCTAAAATTTTGTTCCCAAGGACAATTCCTTCAGTCACCATAAAGTGACATTTCTCACAGTTTAAGACCAGGTTAGTCTCTTGGCACCTTTTCAGGACAAGTGCTAGATGATTAAGACAGGAGCTGAATGAGTCTCCATATACTGAGAAGTCATCCATGAAGACTTCCAAGAACTTCTTTACCATATCAGAGAAGATGGATAGCATGCATCTCTGAAAAGTTGCAGGTGCATTACACAGACCAAAAGGCATTCTTCTGTAGGCAAACACGCCAGAAGGGCAAGTGAATGTTGTTTTCTCTTGGTCCTGAGCATCTACTGCAATTTGGTTGTAGCCTGAATAGCCATCCAAAAAGCAGTAATAATCATGACCAGCTAGTCTTTCTAGCATTTGGTCTATGAATGGTAAAGGAAAATGATCCTTTCTGGTGGCTGTATTGAGCCTTCTGTAATCAATACACATACGCCACCCTGTAACTGTTCTTGTAGGAACCAGTTCATTCTTTTCATTATGAACCACTGTCATGCCTCCCTTCTTGGGGACAACTTGGACAGAGCTCACCCAGGGGCTATCAGAAATAGGATAAATAATCCCAGCCTCTAGTAATTTAGTGACCTCTTTCTACACCACCTCCTTCATGGCTGGATTTAGCCGCCTTTGTAGTTGAACCACTGGTTTGGCATTATCCTCCAATAGGATCTTGTGCATGCATCTTGCTGGGCTAATGCCCTTAAGATCACTTATGGACCATCCAAGAGCTGTCTTGTGTGTCCTTAGCACTTGAATTAGTGCTTCCTCTTCCTGTGAATTTAAAGCAGAGCTTATGATCACTGGAAAAATGTCACCCTCTCCCAGAAATGCATATTTCAGGGATGGTGGTAGTGGTTTAAGCTCAGGTTTGGGAGGCTTATCCTCTTCCTGAGGAATTTTTAAAAATTCTTTTATTTCCTCTGGTTCCTCCTGAGCAGGCTGAACATCCTTAAAGATGTCCTCTAGCTCTGATTCTAGACTTTCAGTCATATTGATCTCTTCCACCAAAGAGTTAATAATATCAGCGCTCATGCAGTCATTTGATGTGTCTGGATGCTGCATAGCTTTGACAGCATTCAACTTGAACTCATCCTCATTGACTCTCAGGGTTACTTCCCCTTTTTGTATGTTAATAAGAGTTCGTCCAGTTGCTAAGAAAGGTCTTCCTAGGATGAGAGTTGCACTCTTGTGCTCCTCCATTTCCAGCACTACAAAGTCAGTTGGAAAGGCGAATGGCCCAACCTTGACAATCATATCCTCAATTATGCCTAATGGATATTTAATGGAGCCATCAGCAAGTTGGAGACATATCCGGGTTGGTTTGACTTCTTCAGTTAACCCAAGCTTTCTGATAGTGGATGTAGGTATTAGATTGATACTTGCTCCAAGGTCACATAGGGCTGTCTTGGTACAATCACCTTCTAATGTGCATGGTATCATAAAGCTTCCTGGATCTTGAAGCTTTTCTGGTAAGCTTTTCAGAATGACTGCACTGCATTCTTCAGTGAGAAACACTTTTTTAGTTTCTCTCCAATCCTTCTTATGACTTAAGATCTCTTTCATGAACTTAGCATAAGAAGGTATTTGCTCAAGTGCCTCTGCAAACGGAATCTTTATTTCAAGAGTCCTTAGATAGTCTGCAAAGCGGGCAAATTGTTTATCCTGTTCCGCTTGGCGGAGTTTCTGAGGATAAGGCATCTTGGCTTTATATTCTTCAACCTTAGTTACTGCAGGTTTATTCCCTACAGAGGTGGTTGGAGAAGCCTTTTTAGAGGGGTTACTATCAGCACTCTCAGGTGTCTGATTCCTCATTGGCATTTGAACGCCAGGATTGGGTGAGGAATGGGCGTTTAACGCCAACTTTTCCCCCCTTTCTGGCGTTTGAACGCCAAAACTAGGCAAGGAATGGGCATTTAACACCAACTTCCCCCCCCCCTTTCTGGCGTTTGAACGCCAGGAGTATTTCTCTCTGGGCTCTTACTGTCCTCAGAGGGATTTTGGGCAGTGGTTTGGTTATCCTCTGTCAGTTGTTCCTTTCTTGGCTTTTTGCCACTTTGAGCAGTGTTATTCAATGTCTTCCCACTCCTCAGTCGAACTGCTTGGCATTCTTCTGTTATCTGTTTGGATAATTGCTGTTTTGTCTGATTCAACTGTAATTCTATGTTCTTGTTAGCAATTTTAGTTTCTTGGAGCATCTCTTTAAATTCTGCTAACTGTTTTGTCATCAAGTGTAATTGCTGATTAAGCTCAACAATCTGTTCTTGAGGATTAGGATCAGTAGCTACTACCATAGCTTCTTCTTTTATAGAGGACTCATTGCTAGAGTACAAATGTTGATTTTTAGCAACAGTATCTATGAGTTCTTGAGCCTATTCAATCATTTTTCTCATGTGTATAGATCCACCAGTTGAGTGGTCTAAAGACATCTGAGCTTTTTCTGTAAGCCCATAGTAGAAGATGTCTAACTGTACGCACTCTGAAAATATTTCAGAGGGGAATTTCCTTAGCATACCTCTATACCTCTCCCAGGCATTATTAAGGGATTCATTATCCTCTTGTTTAAAGCCTTGGATGTCCAGCCTTAGCTGTGTCATCCTTTTTGGGGGGTAAAATTGATTCAGGAATTTGTCTGATAACTGTCTCCATGTTTTTATACTTGCTGTGGGTTGGTTATTCAACCACCTCTTAGCTTGATCTTTTACAGCAAATGGAAACAGTAATAATCTGTAGACATCCTGATCCACCTCTTTATCACGAACTGTGTCAGCAATTTGTAAGAACTGTACCAGAAACTCAGTAGGTTCTTCCTGTGAAAGACCGGAATACTGGCAATTTTGCTGCACCATGATAATGAGTTGAGGATTTAGCTCAAAGCTGCTTGCTTTAATGGGAGGTATACAGATGCTACTCCCATATGCAGCTGTAATGGGGTTAGCATATAACCCCAGAGTCCTTCTGGACTGCTCACTTCTACTTAGGTCCATGATAGAGGAAGGGAATATGATATGGATTCACAAGTAAAGTAAAAAAAAAAATTATTTAGGAATGACCGAAAATAATAAAATAAAATAGAAAAGAAAATAAAATAAAATTTCGAAAACTAAAAGAAAATAAAATCAAAGCAAATTGAAAACTAGATTAATTAATTAAAAAGATTTTGGAATTAGCAATTAAAAAGATATGATTGAAAATTACTTTGAAAAATATATGATTTTGAAAATTAATGCAAAATTTCGAAGATTTAAAGGAAAATACAAAGAAGACACCAAACTTAGAAATTTTTAGAAAATCACACACAAATTTTCGAAAACCTAAAGGAAAACACAAAGAAGACACCAAACTTAGAATTTTTAAAGATCAAGAAAGGACTAAGAACATACAAAGTCAAAAAATTAAAGGAAAACAAAGGCATGCAATTGACACCAAACTTAAAATATGAAACTAAACTCAAATAAAAGAATCTAAACCAACAAAAATAAAACATTCCTAATCTAAGCAACAAGATAAACCGTCAGTTGTCCAAACTCGAACAATCCCCGGCAACGGCGCCAAAAACTTGGTGCACGAAATTGCAATCACACTTTTGCAATTCCGCACAACTAACCAGCAAGTGCACTGGGTCGTCCGAGTAATACCTTACGTGAGTAAGGGTCGATCCCACGGAGATTGTCGGCTTGAAGCAAGCTATGGTTATCTTGTAACTCTTAGTCAGGATATCAATAATTATCAGGTTTAATTGTGAAAAGTAGAAGAACATGAAATAAATACTTGTTTTGCAGTAATGGAGAACAGGTTGAGGTTTTGGAGATACTCTATCTTCTGAATCTCTGCTTTCCTACTGTCTTCTTCTTCATACACGCAAGGCTCTTTCCATGGCAAGCTGTATGTAGGGTTTCACCGTTGTCAATGGCTACCTCCCATCCTCTCAATGAAAATGTTCAACGCGCTCTGTCACAGCACGGCTATTCATCTGTCGGTTCTCGATCATGTCGGAATAGAATCCAATGATTCTTTTGCGTCTGTCACTGACGCCCCACAATCGCGAGTTTGAAGCTCGTCATAGTCATTCAATCCCTGAATCCTACTCAGAATACCACAGACAAGGTTTAGACCTTCCGAATTCTCTTGAATGCCGCCATCAATTCTAGCTTATACCACGAAGATTCTAGTTAAGGAATCCAAGAGATATCCACTCAATCTAAGGTAGAACGGAGGTGGTTGTCAGGCACACGTTCATAGGTGAGAATGATGATGAGTGTCACAGATCATCACATTCATCAAGTTTAGGAACAAGTGATATCTTAGAATAGAAGCTAGCGTGATTGAATGAAAAACAGTAGTAATTGCATTAATCCATCAAGACACAGCAGAGCTCCTCACCCCCAACCATGGGGTTTAGAGACTCATGCCGTAGAAGGTACAATGTGAAATGTGTGAAGTGTCATGAGGTCCAGATACAATGTCAAACGGTCCTATTAATAGTGAACTAGTAACCTAAGATATACAGAAATGAGTAAATGACGTAAAAATCCACTTCCGGGGTCCACTTGGTGTGTGCTTGGGCTGAGCATTGAAGCTTTCATGTGTAGAGACTTTTCCTGGAGTTAAACGCCAGCTTTTGTGCCAATTTGGGCGTTTAACTCCAATTTGTGTGCCAGTTCCGGCGTTAAACGCCGGGAATTCTAAAGCTGATTTGCAATGCCGGTTTGGGCCATCAATCTCGAGCAAAGTATAGACTATTATACATTGCTGGAAAGCCCAGGATTTCTACTTTACAACGCAATTAAGAGCGCGCCAATTGGGTTTCTGTAGCTCCAGATAATCCTCTTCGAGTGCAGGGAGGTCAGAATCCAACAGCATCTGCAATCCTTTTCAGCCTCTGAATCAGACTTTTGCTCATGTCCCTCAATTTCAACCAGAAAATACCTGAAATCACAGAAAAACACACAAACTCATAGTAAAGCCCAGAAAAGTGAATTTTAACTAAAAACTAATAAAAATATAATAAAAACTAACTAAAACATGCTAAAAACATACTAAAAACAATGCCAAAAAGCATATAAATTATCCGCTCATCAGTGACACCCTACATAGAGCTTGCCATGGAAAGGAACTTTGCATTTATGAAAGTGAGGAAGCATTATGTTACAGGAATTCAGAAGACAAAGCATCTCCAAAACTCCAACATATTCTCCATTATTGCACAATAAGTATTTATTTTACGCCCTTTGACTTTTTACAATTAAAACGAAAGAACCCTATTGGCATCCTGACTAAGATCAACAAGATAACTATAGCTTGCTTCAAGCCAACAATCTACGTGGGATTCAACCCTTACTCACGTGAGGTATTACTTGGACGACTCAGTGCACTTGCTGGTTAGTTGTGCGGATTGCAAAAGTGTGATTGCAATTTCGAGCACCAACTAATGGCAAAGGTTCCAAGACCGAGATACTTACTATAATAAAAGAATGAAATAGTAGTGACCTCTGAATCGGTCCGGCAGCAGCTCTGACAACCATTCCAACCGATAACGGCGACTAGAAGCTTGGTGACGACAACTGTAACAACCGTGCATCAACAATAGTCTTCAGAATTCAAAAGAACAAAAACCAAACTCAAAACCCTTACCGGCAATGGACCTTAACTACAGTAGCACCATTTTTCAGAGACAAAGGCTCGGCAACCCACCTACAGCAGCGGTGACAGAGCGTGCGATGGCAACTATGCACAACAGTAGTGGCAGAACTGGCTTCTCCCCTCATGAGCACGTCACCCTTCCGTCAGTCTCACACTCTCTCTCTCTTCGGCTTCACCATGGATGACGGCGACCCAGGCTTCGCAGTAAGGACGACGGCAGTGATATGGACCCCGCGAAGATCACGACAGACCTGAGGGTAGTGGCTTCTTTTCCTCCCTCGGGTGCGCCCTCTCTTCTTTGTTCTGTGGTTCTTGTTCGTGGCTCTCTTTCCCCTATGATGGTGACACGATGGCACGACAGTGGCTAAATGAGATGGACAACGGCAGGGCGTGGTAGCGACGGCACTGGATGCGGTCTCCCTCTCCCTTTCTCCCGTTCTCGTATCTTCTCCCTTTCTCCTCTCTTGTTGTGTGTGTGTTTTTGGGTTGAGTGTGAGTGTCGTGGGTGAGGAAGGGTATGCGACATGTATGAGTTAGTGTGGGTAGCGGTGAGTTAGGTTACAATTAGGGTTAGGAGTAACGTAAATTCGGATTAGAATTTGTGTATGAAATTGGAGATTTTGAGATTAATTTGGATTTGGATAATTTTATAGGGTATTAATTTGAAATCTAATTTAATCCCTTGAAATTTACTTTTAAAAATATTATTTATTATATCAATTTACTAATTGGCTTTCAATCAAGCACTCTAATTTAAATTAGAGATAATATAATTAATTTTTTTTATTAAAATTAAAGTATTAAATTCTAAAATCTCAATTATTTAAATAAAATCATATAAAATTCTTATTATTTTACAACTACTAAAATTTATAATTTAAATATAAGAAATACTCATTAATTGTAAAATCAGTTAAAAATCTTAATTTATTTTAAACTCAATTTACCAAGATTTGCTTTAATTATATTTAATAAAATAATTTCTAAGATTAAGTCTTTAATGAATAAATAAATTAAATTTAGCTCAAAATAAGATTTTCTAAAAATTCTGGGCCTTACACGCAAGGTTTGGAATCCCTAAGGTCATGATATCAAATAATGGAACACAATTCTCCGATAGGAAGTTTGGGGAGTTCCTATTAGCCATTAGCATCAAACAAAAGTTCTCCTAGAGCATCCTTAGAGTAACGAGCAAGCACAGGCAACGAACAAAGTCATCTTGAAGGGACTAAAGAAGCGTTTGGATTAAAAGAAAGGCTCATGGGCAGACGAGTTGGTATCGGTCCTATGGTTTTATAGGACAATGCCACAATCTTCTACCAGGGAGACGCCCTTCTGACTCACTTATGATATGGATGCCGTGAGTCGAGATAGGAGAATATAGCCCAAGGTTGCTATTAGGAGGAAGTGAAAAGGTGACCGAAAAGACCTGGTAGATAAAACCAGGGCAATGGCCCATTTGTCGGAAGTAGCACTAAAGCAGAGGTTGGCATAACGCTACAACCACAAGCTTTATAAAAGAAGATTCAAAGAGGGAGACCTGGTACTACAATGCAACGACATCAGTCCGCCGACCCCAGAGGAAGGGAATCTCTCCCCTAATTGGGAAGGACCTTACTGGGCGAAGGCAGTGCAAGGCAAAGGCACGTACAAGTTGGAGCTACTGGATGGGAAGGAGATACCGAGGACTTGGAATGTGGTGAACCTCAGGAGATTCTATTCATAACGCCCAGACGGTCTACCGACTATGCCTTGTTTGCCAGTCACGATTCGATTACTTTTCTTTCTTGTGTTCATTTAATGTCTTGTGGTCATTTTTATTTATTTACTTTGTTTTAAATCTTGCAAGCTTACTTGTATTGTCATGACATATGAAAGAAAGGGTACTTGATGAACGGATAATTTATACGCTTTTTGCATTATTTTTAGGTAGTTTTTAGTATAATCTAGTTACTTTTAGGGATGTTTTCATTAGTTTTTATGCTAAATTCACATTTCTGGACTTTACTATGAGTTTGTGTGTTTTTCTGTGATTTTAGGTATTTTCTGGCTGAACTTGAGGGACCTGAGCAAAACTCTGATAGGAGGCTGACAAAGGACTGCTGATGCTGTTGGAATCTGACCTCCGTTCACTCGAAATAGATTTTCTAGAGCTACAGAACTCCAAATGGCGCGCTCACAACGGCGTTGGAAAGTAGACATCGAGAGCTTTTCAGCAATATATAATAGTTCATACGTTATTTGTAATTAGACAATGTAAACTGGCACTCAACGCCAGTTCCATGTTGCTGCCTGGAGTCAAACGCTAGAAACACGTCACGAACCGGAGTTGAACGCCCAAAACACGTTACAACTTGGTGTTCAACTCCAAAAGAAGCCTCAGCTCATGGATAGATCAAGCTCAGCCCAAACATACACCAAGTGGGCCCTGGAAGTGGATTTATGCATCAATTACTTACTCCTGTAAACCCTAGTAGCTAGTCTAGTATAAATAGGATAGTTTACTATTGTATTAGACATCTTGGGACGTTTAGTTCTCAGATCATGGGGGCTGGCCATTCGGCCATGCCTGGACCTTTCACTTATGTATTTTCAATGGTGGAGTTTCTACACACCATAGATTAAGGGTGTGGAGCTCTGCTGTACCTCAAGTTTTAATGCAATTACTATTATTTTCTATCCAATTCGATTTATTCCTGTTCTAAGATATTCGTTGCACTTCAACTTGATGAATGTGATGATCTGTGACACTCATCATCATTCTTACCTATGAACGCGTGTGATTGACAACCACTTCCGTTCTACCTTAGACCGGGCGCATATCTCTTGGATTCCTTAATCAGAATCTCCGTTGTATAAGCTAGAATTGATGGCGGCATTCATGGGAATCCAGAAAGTCTAACCTTGTCTGTGGTATTCTGAGTAGGATTTCGGGATTGAATGACTGTGACGAGCTTCAAACTCCTGAAGGCTGGGCGTTAGTGACAGACGCAAAAGAATCACTGGATTCTATTCCAACCTGATTGAGAACCGACAGATGATTAGCCGTGCTGTGATAGAGCATTTGGACCTTTTTCACTGAGAGGATGGGATATAGCCATTGACAACAGTGATGCCCTACATACAGCTTCCCATGGAAAGGAGTAAGAAGGATTGGATGAATGTAATAAGAAAGTAGAGATTCGGAAGGAACACAGCACCTCTATGCACCTATCTGAAATTCCCACCATTGGAGTACATGAGTAACTTTATCTTTATTTTCTGTTTATTTTATTTATCTTTTAATTATCTAATCCAATCACATTTGAATCCGCCTAACTGAGATTTACAAGATTACCATAGCTTGCTTCATACCAACAATCTCTGTGGGATCGACCCTTACTCACGTAAGGTTTATTACTTGGACGACCCAGTGCACTTGCTGGTTAGTTGAGCGAAGTTGTTGAAAGAAAGTGATGAGTTAATAGATGCACATACCAAAGAGCCATTATTGATGATCACAATTTGGTCCACCAAGTTTTTGGCGCCGTTGCCGGGGATTGTTCGAGTATGGACAACTAACGGTTCGTCTTGTTGCTCAGATTAGGTAATTTTCTTTTCAAAAAGTTTTCAAAAAAAAAATTTTCAAAAAAAAATTTTCTTTATTTTCGTTTTTCTAAAGAATATTTTCGAAAAAAATAATAAAAATACAAAAAAAAATCATAAAACCATAAAAATCAAAAATATTTTGTGTTTCTTGTTTGAGTCTTGAGTCAACTTGTAAGTTTGGTGTCAATTGCATGCTTTAAAAATTTTTCTTGCATTTTTCGAAAATTCATGCATTCATGGTGTTCTTCATGATCTTCAAGTTGTTCTTGACAAGTCTTCTTGTTTGATCTTGATGTTTTCTTGTTTTGTGTTGTTTGTTATTTTTCATATGCATTTTTCGTTTGTTAGAGTCCATGCATTAAAGATTTCTAAGTTTGGTGTCTTGCATGTTTTCTTTGCATAAAAAATTTTTCAAAATTATTTTCTTGATGTTCATCATGATCTTCAAAGTGTTCGTAGTGTTCATCTTGATATTCATAGTGTTCTTGCATGCATCATGAGTTGATATTCATAGTGTTCTTGCATGCATCATGAGTTTTGATTCATAATTTTCATGTTGTGAGTCATTTTTATGTTTTTCTCTCTCATCATCAAAAATTCAAAAATCAAAAAAATATATTTTCCTTATTTCTCTCCAAATTTTCAAAATTTTGGGTTGACTTGGTCAAAATATTTTAAAAATTAGTTGTTTCTTACAAGTCAAGTCAAATTTTCAATTTTAAAAATCTTATCTTTTCAAAACTTTTTCAAATCAAATCTTTTTCATTTTTATCTACTTGATTTCGAAAATTTCAAAATCTTTTTTCAAAAATCTTTTTCTTAGTTTTATTTCAAAATTTCGAAATTACACTAACAATTAATGTGATTGATTCAAAAATTTGAAGTTTGTTACTTTTTTGTTAAGAAAGGTTCAATCTTTAAACTCTAGAATCTTATCTTTTAGTTTCTTGTTAGTCAAGTAATCAATTTTAATTTTAAAAATTAAATCTTTTTCAAAATATCTTTTTCTTAAAAATCTTATCTTTTTATCATATCTTTTTATCTTATCTTTTATCATATCTTTTTCAAAATTTTATCTTTTTCAAAAAAAAATTTGATTTCAAAATATCTTATCTAACTTCTTATCTTCTTATCTTTTCAAATTTGACTTTAATATCTTTTTCAACTAACTATTTGACTTTTTGTTTGTTTCTTATCTTTTTCAAAATCACCTAACTACTTTTTCCTCTCTAATTTTCAAAAATATCTCATCCCTTTTTCAAAATTCTTTTTAAATTAACTAATTGTTTTAAATTTTAATTTTAATTATATCTTATCTTTAATTTTCGAAAATCATTAACTACTTTTTCAAAATTATTTTCGAATTCTCCCTCTCTTCTCTTCTTCTATTTATTTATTTATTTACTAACACTTCTCTTCACCTCTCTTCATCTCCAATCACTGCCTCTATCCTCACCCTTGTGATTGGATTCTCCACTTTTATTCCCTTCTTCTTCTACTAATAATAAGGATTCTCTTTGTCCAGACATAGAGGATTCTTCTTCCTTTTCTTTTTCTCTTCCCTATATAAGTAGGAACAAGGAAAAAGACACTTTTGTTGAAGTTGATCCTGAACCTGAAAGGACTCTGAAGAGGAAACTAAGAGAAGCTAAATTACAACAATCCAGAGACAACCTTTCTAAAATTTTTGAACAAGAGAAGGAGATGGCAGCCGAACCCAACAACAATAATGCAAGGAGGATGCTTGGTGATTTCACTAAACCAACGTCCAAGTTTGATGGAAGAAGCATCTCAATTCCTACCATTGGAGCAACCAATTTTGAGATGAAACCTCAATTAGTTGCTCTAATGCAACAGAACTGCAAGTTTCATGGACTTTCATCTGAAGATCCTTACCTGTTTTTAACTGAGTTCTTACAGATTTGTGAGACTGTAACGACGAATGGAGTAGATCCTGAAGTCTACAGGCTCATGCTTTTCCCTTTTGCTGTAAGAGACAGAGCTAGAACATGGTTGGACTCACAACCTAAAGATAGCATGGACTCCTGGGATAAGCTGGTCACGGCCTTCTTGGATAAATTCTTTCCTCCTCAAAAGCTGAGCAAGCTTAGAGTGGATGTTCAAACCTTCAAGCAAAAAGATGGTGAATCCCTCTATGAAGTTTGGGAAAGATACAAGCAGATGACCAAAAAGTGTCCTTCTGACATGTTTTCAGAATGGACCATATTAGATATATTCTATTATGGTCTATCTGAGTTTTCCAAAATGTCATTGGACCATTCTGCAGGTGGATCCATTCACTTAAAGAAAATGCCATCAGAAGCTCAAGAACTTATTGACATGGTTGCAAATAATCAATTCATGTACACTTCTGAGAGGAATTTCGTGAATAATGGGACGCCTCAGAGGAAGGGAGTTCTTGAAATTGATGCTCTGAATACCATATTGGCTCAGAACAAAGTGTTGACTCAGCAAGTCAACATGATTTCTTAAAGTCTGAATGGATGGCAAAATGCATCCAACAGTACTAAAGAGGCATCTTCTGAAGAAGCTTATGATCCTGAGAACCCTGCAATAGCAGAGGTAAATTACATAGGTGAACCTTATGGAAACACCTATGATTCATCATGGAGAAATCATCCAAATTTCTCATGGAAGGATCAACAAAAGCCTCAACAAGGCTTTAATAATGGTGGAAGAAATAGGCTAAGCAATAGCAAACCTTTTCCATCATCTTCTCAGCATCAGATAGAGAATTCTGAGCAGAGCCCCTCTAATTTAGCAAATTTAGTCTCTGATCTGTCTAAGGCCACTTTAAGTTTCATGAGTGAAACAAGGTCCTCCATCAGAAATTTGGAGGAACAAGTGGGCTAGCTGAGTAAGAAAGTCACTGAAACTCCTCCCAGTATTCTCCCAAGCAATACAGAAGAAAATCCAAAAGGAGAGTGCAAGGCCATTGATGTAATCAATATGGCCGAATGCACAAGGGAGGAGAAGGACAAAAATCCTAGTGAGGAAGACCTCCTGGGACGTCTCTCAAACAAGAAGGAGTTCCCTATTGAGGACATAAAGGAATCTGAGGCTCATATAGAGACCATAGAGATTCCATTAAATCTCCTTCTGCCATTCATGAGCTCTGAAGATTATTCTTCCTCTGAAGAAGATGAAGATGTAACTGGAGAGCAAGTTGCTCAATATCTAGGAGCCATCATGAAGCTGAATGCCAAGTTGTTTGGTAATGAGACTTGGGAAGGTGAACCTCCCTTGCTCATTAGTGAACTAGATACGTGGGTTCAGCAAACCTTACCTCAAAAGAAACAAGATCCTGGCAAATTCTTTATACCCTGTTCCATAGGCACCATGACCTTTAACAAGGCTCTGTGTGACCTGGGGTCAGGCATAAATCTTATGCCACTCTCTGTAATGGAGAAGCTGGGGATCATTGAGGTACATCCTACCTTATTCTCATTACAATTGGCAGACAAGTCATTAAGACAAGCTTATGCATTAGTAGAGGACGTGTTAGTGAAGGTTAAAGGCCTTTACATTCTTGCTGATTTTATAATCTTAGACACTAGGAAGGAAGAGGATGAATGCATCATCCTTGGAAGACCTTTCCTAGCCACAGCAGAAGCTGTGATAGATGTTAACAGAGGAGAATTAGTCCTTCAATTGAATGGGGACTATCTTGTGTTTAAGGCACACGGCTATCCTTCTATAACAAGGGAAAGTAAGCATGCAGAGCTTCTCTCAATATAGAGTCAAACAGAGCTCCCACAATCAAACTCTAAGTTTGGTGTTGGGAGGCCACAACCAAACTCTAAGTTTGGTGTTGAACCCCCATATCCAAACTCTAAGTTTGGTGTTGGGAGTCCACAACAATGACCTGACCACCTTTGTGGCTCCATGAGAGCCCACTGTCAAGCTATTGACATTAAAGAAGCGCTTGTTGGGAGGCAACCCAATTTTTATTTATCTAATTTTATTTTTATTTAATTGTTATTTTATGTTTTAGTAGGTTCATGATCATGTGGAGTCACGAAAAAATTATTAAAATTAAAAACAGAATCAAAAACAGCAGAAGAAAAATCACACCCTGGAGGAAGGACTTACTGGCGTTTAAATGCCAGTAAGGTGCATCTGGCTGGCGTTCAACGCCAGAACAGAGCATGGATCTGGCGCTGAACGCCAGAAACAAGCAACATCATGGCATTTGAATGCCAGTAATATGCCCTGAGGAAAGCTGGCGCTGAACCCAGTAACAAGCATGGAACTGGCGTTCAACGCCAGAAACATGCTGCACATGGGCGTTAAACGCCTAGAACGTGCACCACTTTGGCGTTTAAATGCCAGAATGGTATGCTAAGGCATTTTACATGCCTAATTGGTGCAGGGATGTAAATCCTTGACACCTTAGGATCTGTGGACTCCACAGGATCATCTCAGGATCTGTGGACCCCACAGGATCCCTACCTAACATATTCCCACCTTACCTCCTAATTAATCCTATAACACACTTTCCCAAAAACCCTTCACCAATCACCTCAACCTCTCTTCCCAATTACCTCCTTCACCACTCGCATCCATCCACTCTTCCCCATAAACCCCATCTACCTTCAAAATTCAAAAATCTTTCCCACCCAAACCCACTTTAAATGGCCGAACCTACCCTCTTCCCCCTCCCTATATATACCCCTCCATTCTACTTCATTTTCACATAACACAACCCCCTCTTCTATACCTTGGCCGAAACCTACACCTCCCCTTCTCCTCCATATTTTCTTCTTCTTCTTCTTTTCTTTCTTTCTTGCTCGAGGGCGAGCAATATTTTAAGTTTGGTGTGGTAAAAGCATAAGCTTTTTGTTTTTCCATTACCATTAATGGCACCTAAGGCCGGAGAATCCTCTAGAAAAGGGAAAGGGAAGACAAAAGCTTCCACCTCCGAGTCATGGGAGATGGAAAGATTCATCTCCAAAGCCCATCAAGACAACTTCTATGATGTTGTGGCCAAAAAGAAGGTGATCCCTGAAGTCCCTTTCAAGCTCAAGAAAAATGAGTATCTGGAGATCCGACATGAGATCCAAAGAAGAGGTTGGGAAGTTCTAACCAACCCCATTCAACAAGTCGAAATCTTAATGGTTCAAGAATTCTATGCCAATGCATGGATCACTAGGAACCATGATCAAAGTAAGAACCCGAACCCAAAGAATTATCTTACAATGGTTTGGGGGAAATACTTAGATTTTAGTCCGAAAAATGTGAGGTTGGCGTTCAACTTGCCCATGATGCAAGGAGATGCACGCCCCTACACTAGAAGGGTCAACTTTAATCAAAGGTTGGATCAAGTCCTTATGGACATATGTCTGGAAGGAGCTCAATGGAAAAGAGACTCCAAAGGCAAGCCGGTTCAACAAAGAAGACTAGACCTCAAGCCTGTGGCTAGAGGATGGTTAGAGTTTATTCAACGCTCCATCATCCCCACTAGCAACCGATCTGAAGTTACTGTGGATCGGGCCATCATGATTCATAGCATCATGATTGGAGAGGAAGTAGAAGTTCATGAAGTCATCTCCTATGAATTCTACAAAATAGCTGATAAGTCCTCTACTTTGGCAAGGTTAGCTTTTCCTCATCTTATTTGCCATCTATGTTACTCAGTTGGAGTTATCATAGAAGGAGACATCCTCATTGAGGAGGACAAGCCCATCACTAAGAAAAGGATGGAGCAAACAAGAGAGCCCACTCATGGAGCCCAAGGGACGCATGAGGAAGCTCATCACCAAGAAATGCCGGAGATGCCTCAAGGGATGCACTTTCCTCCCAACAACTATTGGGAACAACTCAACACTTCCTTAGAAGATTTGAGTTACAATGTGGAACAATTAAGGGTGGAACATCAAGAGCACTCCATCATTCTCCATGAAATAAGAGAAGATCAAAGAGCAATGAGGGAGGAGCAACAAAGGCAAGGAAGGGACATAGAAGAGCTTAAGGACATCATTGGTCCTTCAAGAAGAAGACGCCACTAAGGTGGACTCATTCCTTGTTCTTATTTCTCTGTTTTTTTATTTTTATGCTTCATGTCTATTTATGTTTGTATCTCTACTTCATGATCATTAGTATGTAGTAACTATGTCTTAAAGCTATGAATAAATTCCATAAATCCTTCACCTTTCTTAAATAAAAAAATGTTTTAATTCAAAAGAACAAGAAGTACATGAATTTCGAAAATTGTCCTTGAATTTAATTTAATTATATTAATGTGGTGACAATACTTTTTGTTTTCTGAATTAATGCTTAAACAGTGCATATTTTTTATCTTGTTGTTTATGAATGTTAAAATTGTTGGCTCTTGAAAGAATGATGAACAAAGAGAAATGTTATTAACAATCTGAAAAATCATGAAATTGATTCTTGAAGCAAGAAAAAGCAGTGAATAGCAAAAGCTTGCGAAAAAAAAAAGCAAGCAGAAAAAGCCAATAGCCCTTAAAATCAAAAGGCAAGGGTAAAAAGGATCCAAGGCTTTGAGCATCAATGGATAGGAGGGCCAAGGAAATAAAATCCAGGCCTAAGCGGCTAAATCAAGCTGTCCCTAACCATGTGCTTGTGGCATGAAGGTCCAAGTGAGAAGCTTGAGACTGAGTGGTTAAAGTCGTGATCCAAAGCAAAAAGAGTGTCCTTAAGAGCTCTGGACACCTCTAACTGGGGACTCTAGCAAAGCTGAGTCACAATCTGAAAAGGTTCACCCAGTCATGTGTCTGTGGCATTTATGTATCTGGTGGTAATACTGGAAAACAAAGTGCTTAGGGCCACGGCCAAGACTCATAAAAGTAGTTGTGTTCAAGAATCAACATACTTAACTAGGAAAATCAATAACACTATCCAAAATTCTAAGTTCCTAGAGAAGCCAATCATTCTAAACTTCAAGGGAGAAAGTGAGATGCCAAAACTATTCAGAAGCAAAAAGCAACAAGTCCCGCTCATCTAATCAGAATTAATATTCATTGATATTTTGAAATTTATAGTATATTCTCTTCTTTTTATCCTAATTGATTTTCAGTTGCTTGGGGACAAGCAACAATTTAAGTTTGGTGTTGTGATGAACGGATAATTTATACGCTTTTTGGCATTGTTTTTAGGTAGTTTTTAGTATGATCTAGTTACTTTTAGGGATGTTTTCATTAGTTTTTATGCTAAATTCACATTTCTAGACTTTACTATGAGTTTGTGTGTTTTTCTATGATTTCAGGTATTTTCTGGCTGAAATTGAGGGACCTGAGCAAAACTCTGATAGGAGGCTGACAAAGGACTGCTAATGTTGTTGGAATCTGACCTCCCTACACTCGAAATGGATTTTCTGGAGCTACGGAACTTCAAATGGTGCGCTTTCAACGGCGTTGGAAAGTTGACATCCAGAGCTTTTCAGCAATATATAATAGTCCATACTTTATTTGTGATTAGATGATGTAAACTGGCGCTCAACGCCAGTTCCATGTTGCTGCCTGGAGTCAAACGCCAGAAACACGTCACGAACCGGGGTTGAATGCCCAAAACACGTTACAACTTGGTGTTCAACTCCAAAAAAAGCCTCAGCTCTTGGATAGATCAAGCTCAGCCCAAACATACACCAAGTGGGCCCTGGAAGTGGATTTATGCATCAATTACTTACTCCTGTAAACCCTAGTAGCTAGTCTAGTATAAATAGGATAGTTTACTATTGTATTAGACATCTTGGGACGTTTAGTTCTCAGATCATGGGGGCTGGCTATTCGGCCATGCCTGGACCTTTCACTTATGTATTTTCAATGGTAGAGTTTCTACACACCATAGATTAAGGGTGTGGAGCTCTGCTGTACCTCAAGTTTTGATGCCATTACTATTATTTTCTATCCAATTCGATTTATTCCTGTTCTAAGATATTCGTTGTACTTCAACTTGATGAATGTGATGGTCCGTGACACTCATCATCATTCTCACCTATGAACGCGCGTGATTGACAACCACTTCCATTCTACCTTAGACCGGGCGCATATCTCTTGGATTCCTTAATTAGAATCTCCGTGGTATAAGCTAGAATTGATGGCGGCATTCATGGGAATCTGGAAAATCTAACCTTGTCTGTGGTATTCTGAGTAGGATTCTAGGATTGAATGACTGTGATGAGCTTCAAACTCCTGAAGGCTGGGCATTAGTGACAGACGCAAAAGAATCACTGGATTCTATTCCAACCTGATTGAGAACCAACATATGATTAGTCGTGCTGTGACAGAGCATTTGGACCTTTTTCACTAAGAGGATGGGATGTAGCCATTGACAATGGTGATGCCCTACATACAGCTTCCGATGGAAAGGAGTAAGAAGGATTGGATGAATGTAATAAGAAAGTAGAGATTCGGAAGGAACACAGCACCTCCATGCACCTATTTGAAATTCCCACCATTGGAGTACATGAGTAACTTTATCTTTATTTTCTGTTTATTTTATTTATCTTTTAATTATCTAATCCAATCACATTTGAATCTGCCTGAATGAGATTTATAAGATTACCATAGCTTGCTTCATACCAACAATCTCTGTGGGATCGACCCTTACTCACGTAAGGTTTATTACTTGGACGACCCAGTGCACTTGCTGGTTAGTTGAGCGAAGTTGTGGAAAGAAAGTGATGAGTTAATAGATGCACATACCAAAGAGCCATTATTGATGATCACAATTTCGTCCACCAGTACTCTTTCCCCTTTTTGCCAGTATGAAACGGCGACAGGGGGATTTTGATAAGGCCCTTTTTTTGCAAACTACTTATATTTTATTTTGAAATTTATTGCTTGGAAATTATTACAAAGTTACGAGTGCGACTTCCCAAGACTGATCACCCCGGGAGCCCCTACATGACGATACATGGATATCCATCAAGATATGGCTAAGCAACCAAATAAACGAACGATATACAAATAAACGACCAATATCAATCAAACATGAAAATAAATCTACAAGTTCAAAGTACAAAAGCCCTCAAATTGGGAGTTCAAGAAGGCAACGCACTGGTCCAACAACAAAAAGAGTTGGGAATTACAAGTTCAAAAGGGCAATACATCGACCCAACAACAACAAAAAGAGTTAAATATTATTACAAGTCAAATCACTTCCTCGGCACGTCAAAAATCTTGCCATCATAAATCGTCTTGAAGGAACCTATGACAGAAGTGTCGAAGTCGGGGGCAAGCAGCAAAAGCTAGGCCTTGATCGCCTCCTCGGTAGTGGCTATGGCATCCCGGGCATCCTTGATAATCTTCTTGTTTTTCTTCTTCATGTTGGTGGCCTCTAGGTGAGCAATATCTACTGACTTCACGACCTTAACTAGCTTCTTCTCCAGCTCCTTCACCTTGGTCTACGCCGCAGCAGCTTGACCCTGTGCAATGTTGAGTTGTTTGGAAAGGGAGAAGTCTCGGTCAATGAGGCGCTCTATCTCTTCTCCCGCTTCCTTCAACTTGTTATCGGATTCCACCAGCTTGGTCCCATGGTTTTCCCTTTAGCCTTCAATTTTGAAACTTTGTGTTGGGCCGTCCTATACTTCCTTTCCAAAACCTGGCACTGGGCCAAGACTGGATCCACTTTCCTCGTAATAGTGGCGGCTTGGAGAAGGCTGCAATACATCCACCTCGCTTGGGTGGCTAGGTCCTCACCCCAGAAAAAGTTTTCAGTGACCAACAATAGCTGGGAATTGATCAAAAAGCCCGCGTCAATGTTTTTCTCCATCATGGTAAGAACTTGTCCCCTGATAGAGCTTGATTTCCTCTTCTTAGGTTTGGGGATCACGAGCACTTCCGGGTCCTCCACCTGAGCACTTGAAAACTACTTAGCCGCCGCCATTTTGTCGTGGTCAACCTTACCACTAGCACTGTGCCTGAGAAGCAGCCCAAGTGGAAGCTAAGATTGAACCTCCAGCTCATTGGCTTAAGGGATCTCGGCTTGAGGATCGGGGGAATCAGAGTTATCGTCATCATCACCGAGGAAGAAATGTATCATCAAAAAACTAATCAAGGTGTTCCCAACAGCCATTCCAACTACAAAAAAAAAAGAAAACCAAGTTATGAAGTCGGTTATAAAGTAGTAGTATACAACTCGAGAAAACGGAAGAATAATAGTAGGAAGCACGAATTTACCTACGTAATCTCGATCGGCTTCCCGGTCACCCATTAGGAGACGAGGGTTAAGCGGATTGGAACCAAATATTGCCAGTGAGTCATTGGCAATCTACTGGTTCTGCCAACCTAAACTATTGATAAACTATAATTTTATGGTTTATTTTGTATTGAAATTAGTGAATTTTATCAACTTATCCCGCATTTACTCACTTAAAAAGCATAGTTTTATGAATTCCTCCTAAATCTTGCTTAAGATTAGAAACATGATTTTTAGGCTCTTAAATTGCTAAATTTAATTCACTTTAATTCCATTCGTTGCCTTGATGTGTTTGTTGAAGTGATTGCAGGCTTAGAAGGTAAGGACGGCTTAAATAAGTGAGGAAAAAGCATGAAAAGTGGAGAATTCATGAAAAAATTAAGTTTTGGAGCATTTCAGGGTCATGCATACGTACACTACATGCGTACGTATGTTTTGGAATTTTGCAAATTTGTGCATATGCATGCCTCATGCGTACCATGACTACCAACATGTGATTTTACTTAAGTGAACACGTGGGTCACGATTTCAGGCCTTTTCAAGTGCAATCCAACTCATTTCTAAAGAATTTCAAGCCAAACTCAATAAGGATGAAGGGGAGGGCAATTAGGATAGTTTTAGTTGATGTTTTAGGTTCAATTTCTAGCGAGAGAAGCTCTCTTTTCTCTCTAGAATTTAGGATTTTAGGTTTAGTTCTCTCCTAGATTTAGGTTTCAATTCTTGTTTTGATTTAGTTTTCTTTACTTTTTATTATTCTAGCATCGTAATTCTTGTAGTTTTACTTGTTACTCTCTTTATTTTATCACTTTCATGTTTATGAAGTCTTGTGGATTTGGATTATATTTAATGCAGTTTGATGTTTTCATGTTTATTGTTCCTTCTTTTAGTTATTGTTATTGTTATCTTGCATTTGGTAGCGTTAAATTTTATTATTCATGCAATTTACTATGCTTTTCCTTTTATGCCTACCATGAGCTTAATGAAATGTCTCTGGTGGACGAAATTGTGATCAACAATAATTCCAGGCACTGTTAGAGAAGCTTTTTCTTTCCACAACTCCGTTCAACTTTACCAGCAAGTGTACTGGGTCATCCAAGTAATACCTTACGTGAGTAAGGGTCGATCCCATAGAGATTGTTGGTATGAAGCAAGCTATGGTCACCTTGTAAATCTCAGTTAGGCAGATTAAATTGGTTTATGGTGAGTTCGAAAATTAATAAATAAATAGTAAATAAAAAGGATAGAAATACTTATGTAAATCAATAGTGGAAATTTCAGATAAGTGTGTGAAGATGCTGTGCTCCTCTCGTATCTCTATTTTCTTATTACATTCATCCAATCCTTCCTACTCATTTCCATGGCAAGCTGTATGTAGGGCATCACCGTTATCAATGGCTACATCCCATCCTCTCAGTGAAAACGTTCCTATGCTCTGTCACAGCACGGCTAATCATCTGTCGGTTCTCAATTAGGTTGGAATAAAATCCCTTGATTCTTTTGCGCTTGTCATTACGCCCAGCCTTCAGGAGTTTGAAGCTTGTCACAGTCATTCAATCCCAGAATCCTACTCGGAATACCATAGACAATGTTTAGACTTTCCGGATCCTCATGAATGCCGCCATCTATCTAGCTTATACCACGAAGATTCTGTTGGGGAATCTAAGAGATATGCGCCCGGTCTAAAGTAGAACGGAAGTGGTTGTCAGTCACGCGCGTTCATAGGTGAGAATGATGATGAGTGTCACGGATCATCACATTCATCAAAGTTAAGTGTAACGTATATCTTGGAATAAGGATAGAAGAGAATTGAATAGAAAGTAATAATAATTGTATTGAAACTTGAGGTTTAGCAGAGCTCCACACCCTTAGCATTTCAGATAGTGTTATTGACTTTCCTAGTTAAGCATGTTGATTCTTGAACACAGCTACTTACGAGTCTTGGCTGTGGCCCTAAGCATTTTGTTTTCCAGTATTACCACCGGATACATACATGCCACAGACACATGACTGGGTGAACCTTTTCAGATTGTGACTCAGCTTTGCTAGAGTCCCCAGTTAGTGGTGTCCAGAGCTCTTAAGCACACTCTTTTTGCTTTGGATCACGACTTTAACCACTCAATCTCAAGGTTTTCACTTGGACCTTCATGACACAAGCACATGGTTAGGGACAGCTTGATTTAGCCGCTTAGGCCTGGATTTGATTTCCTTGGGCCCTCCTATCCATTGATGCTCAAAGCCTTGGATCCTTTTTACCCTTGCTTTTTGGTTTTAAGGGCTATTGGCTTTTTCTGCTTGCTTTTTCTTTTTCTTTCTATTTTTTTTTGCCATTTTTTTCGCAAGCTTCTTCTTTTTTTTTCACTGCTTTTTCATGCTTCAAGAATCAATTTCATGATTTTTCAGATCATCAATAACATTTTTCTTTGTTCATTATTCTTTGAAGAGCCAACAGTTTTAACATTCATAAACAACAAGATCAAAAATATGCACTGTTCAATCATTCATTCAGAAAACAAAAAGTATTGTCACCACATCAATATAATTAAATTAAATTCAAGGATAAATTCGAAACTCATGTACTTCTTGTTCTTTTGAATTAAAATATTTTTCATTTAAGAGAGGTGAAGGATTAATGGATTTTATTCGTAGCTTTAAGACATGGTTACTACATACTAATGATCATGAAGTAGAGGCACAAAACATAGATAAACACAACATTAAAAACAAAAATAGAAAGAAATAAGAACAAGGAATGAATCCACCTTAGTGGCGTCTTCTTCTTGAAGGACCAACAATGTCCTTAAGTTCTTCTATGTCCCTTCCTTGCCTTTGTTGTTCCTCCCTCATTGCTCTTTGATCTTCTCTTATTTCATGGAGAATGATAGAGTGCTCATGATGTTCCACCCTTAATTGTTCCACATTGTGGCTCAAATCTTATAGGGAAGTGTGGAGTTGTTCCCAATAGTTGTTGGGAGGAAAGTGCATCCCTTGAGGCATCTCAGGGATTTCTTGATGATGAGCTTCCTCATACATCTCTTGAGAACCGTGAGGAGTCTCTCTTGCTTGCTCCATTCTCTTCTTGGTGATGGGCTTATCCTCCTCAATAGGAATGTCTCCTTCTATGATAACTCCACCTGAGTAACATAGATGGCAAATAAGATGAGGAAAAGCTAGCCTTGCCATGGTGGAGGACTTTTCGGCTATTTTGTAGAATTCAAGGGAGATGACTTCATGAACTTCTACTTCCTCTCCAATCATGATGCTATGGATCATGATGGTCTGATCCACAGTAACTTCGGATCGGTTGCTAGTGGGGATGATGGAGCGTTGAATGAACTCCAACCATCCTCTAGCAACAGGCTTGAGGTCCAGTCTTCTTAGTTGAACTGGCTTGCCTTTGGAGTCTCTTTTCCATTGAGCTCCTTCCACACATATGTCTAGGACTTCGTCCAACCTTTGATTAAAGTTGACCCTTCTAGTGTAGGGGCGTTCATCTCCTTGCATCATGGGCAAATGAAACGCCAACCTCACATTTTTCGGACTAAAATCTAAGTATTTCCCCCGAACCATTGTGAGATAATTCTTTGGATTCGGGTTCATACTTTGATCATGGTTCCTAGTGATCCATGCATTGGCATAGAACTCTTGAACCATTAAAATTCTGACTTGTTGCATGGGGTTGGTTATGACTTCCCAACCTCTTCTTCGGATCTCATGTCGGATCTCCGGATACTCATTTTTCTTGAGCTTGAAAGGGACCTCAGGGATCACCTTCTTCTTTGCCACAACATCATAGAAGTGGTCTTGATGGCTTTTGGAGATGAATCTTTCCATCTCCCATGACTCGGAGGTGGAAGCTTTTGTCTTCCCTTTTCCTTTTCTAGAGGATTCTCCGGCCTTAGGTGCCATTGATGGTAATGGAAAAACAAAAAGCTTATGCTTTTACCACACCAAACTTAAAATATTGCTCGCCCTCGAGCAATAGAAGAAAGAAGAGAAGAAGAAGAAGAAGAGAATATGGAGGATAAGGGGAAGTGTAGGTTCGGCCAAGGTATAGAAAATGGGGTTGTGTTGTGTGAAAAAGAAGTAGAATGGAAGGGTAGATATAGGGAGAGGGGGAGTGTATGTTCGGCCATTTAAGGCGGGAATGGGTGGGAAAATGTTTTTGAATTTTGAAGGTAGGTGGGGTTTATGGGGAAGAGTGGATGGATGTGAGTGGTGAAGGGGGTGATTGGTGAGGAGTGTTGGGAAGTGTGACATGGGGAATAGTCATCACAAAAATAGGATTAGGAGGTAACATAGGAATATAGTAGGTGGGGATCCTGTGGGGTCCACAGATCCTGAGGTGAGCCTGTGGGGTCCACAGATCCTGAGGTGTCAAGGAATTCTATCCCTGCACCAAATAGGCATGTAAAATGCCTTTGCACACCATTCTGGCGTTTAAACGCCGTGTGGTGCACATTCTGGGCGTTCAACGCCCATGTAAAGCATGTTTCTGGCGTTGAACGCCAGCCAGATGCATCTTACTGGCGTTGAACACCAGCCTGTGCTTCCTCCAAGGTGCGAATTTTTTCTGCTATTTTTGCTTCTGTTTTTAATTTTTATGATTTTTTTCGTGACTCCACATGATCATGTACCTAATAAAACACAAAATAACAATAAAATAAAATAAAACAAAAATTAGATAAATAAAATTGGGTTGCCTCCCAACAAGCGCTTCTTTAATGTCAATAGCTTGACAATGGCTCTCATGGAGCCACAAAGGTGATCAGGTCAATGTTGTATAGTCCCAACACCAAACTTAGAGTTTGGACATGGGACCTTAACACCAAACTTAGAGTTTGGTTGTGGCCTCACAACACCAAACTTAGAGTTTGACTGTGGGGCTCTTCTTGACTCTGAACTGAGAGAAGCTCTTCATGCTTACTCTCTTTTGTCACAGAGGGATGGCCATGTGCCTTAAACACAAGGTAGTCTCCATTCAATTGAAGGACTAATTCACCTCTGTTGACATCTAACACAGCTTCTGCTGTGGCTAGGAAAGGTCTTCCAAGGATGATGCATTCATCTTCTTCCTTCCTAGTGTCTAAGATTATGAAATCAGCAGGGATGTAAGGGCCTTCAACCTTTACTAACACGTCCTCCACTATTCCATAAGCTTGTCTCAATGACTTGTCTGCCAATTGTAATGAGAATAAGGCAGGTTGTACCTCAATGATCCCCAGCTTCTCCATTACAAAGAGTGGCATAAGATTTATCCCTGACCCCCAGATCACATAGAGCCTTTTCAAAGGTCATGGTGCCTATGGTACAAGGTATTAAGAACTTGCCAGGATCTTGTTTCTTTTGAGGTAGAGTTTGCTGAATCCAGGTATCTAGTTCATTAATGAGCAAGGGAGGTTCACTTTCCCAAGTCTTATTACCAAACAACTTGGCATTCAGCTTCATGATAGCTCCTAAATATTGAGCAACTTGCTCTCCAGTCACATCTTCATCCTCTTCAGAGGAAAAATAGTCTTCAGAGCTCATGAATGGCAGAAGGAGATTTAATGGAATCTCTATGGTCTCTGTATGAGCCTCAGATTCCTGTGGATCCTTAATAGGAAACTCCTTCTTGCTTGAGGGACATCCCAGGAGGTCATCCTCATTAGGATTTTTGTCCTCCTCCTCCCTTGTGGATTCGGCCACATTGATTATATCAATGGCCTTGCACTCTCCTTTTGGATTCTCTTCTGTATTGCTTGGGAGAATACTGGGAGGGGTTTCAATGACTTTCTTACTCAGCTGGCCCACTTGTGCCTCCAGATTTCTGATGGAGGATCTTGTTTCATTCATGAAACTGAAAGTGGCCTTTGACAGATCAGAGACTAGATTGGCTAAATTAGAAGTGTTTTGTTCAGAATTCTTTGTCTGTTTCTGAGAAGATAATGGATATGGCTTGCTATTGCTCAGCCTATTGTGTCCACCATTGTTAAAGCCTTGTAGAGGCTTTTGTTGATCCTTCCATGAGAAATTTGGATGATTTCTCCATGATGGATTATAGGTGTTTCCATAAGGTTCACCCATGTAATTAACCTCTACCATGGCAGGATTCTCAGGATCATAGGCTTCTTCAGAAGCTGCCTCTTTAGTATTGTTGGATGTATGTTGCCATCCATTCAGACTTTGAGAGATCATGTTGACTTGCTGAGTCAACACTTTATTCTGAGCCAATATGGCATTCAGAGCATCAATTTCAAGAACTCCTTTCTTCTGAGGTATCCCATTATTCACGGAATTCCTCTCAGAAGTGTACATGAATTGGTTGTTTGCAACCATATCAATGAGTTCTTGAGCCTCTTCAGGCATTTTCTTTAGGTGAATAGATCCACCTGCAGAATGGTCCAATGACATTTTCGAAAATTCAGATAAACTATAATAGAATATATCTAATATGGTCCATTCTGAAAACATGTCAGATGGACATCTTTTGGTCAGCTGCTTGTATCTTTCCCAAGCTTCATAAAGGGATTCACCATCTTTTTGTTTGAAGGTTTGAACATCCACTCTTAGCTTGCTCAGCTTTTGAGGAGGAAAGAATTTATCCAAGAAGGCTGTGACCAGCTTATCCCAGGAGTCCAGGCTATCCTTGGGTTGTGAATCCAACCATATTCTAGCTCTGTCTCTTACAGCAAAAGGGAAAAGCATGAGTCTGTAGACTTCAGGATCAACTCCATTCGTCTTTACAGTCTCACAGATCTGCAAGAACTCAGTTAAAAACTGATAAGGATCTTCAGATGGAAGTCCATAAAACTTGCAGTTTTGTTGCATTAAAGCAACTAGCTGAGGTTTCAGCTCAAAGTTGTTGGCTCCAACGGTAGGAATGGAGATGCTTCTTCCATCAAATTTGGACGTTGGCTTTGTGAAGTCACCAAGCATTCTCCTTGCATTATTATTATTTTCGGCTGCCATCTCTTTCTCTTGCTCTAATATTTCTGAAAGGTTACCTTTATATTGTTGTAACTTAGCTTCTCTTAATTTTCTCTTCAGATTTCTTTCAGGTTCTGGATCAATTTCAACAAGAGTGCCTTTATCCTTGTTCCTGCTCATATGAAAGAGAAGAAAACAAGAAAAGAAAGAGGAATCCTCTATGTCACAGTATAGAGATTCCTTTATGTTAGTAGAAAAAGAAAGGGGAGAAGAAAGTAGAAGAGGGGATTCGGATATTAGGTGGAGAGAGGTGAAGAGAAGTGTTAGTAATTGAATAAATAAATAGAATAAGAAAAGAAGGGGAGAATTTCGAAAATAATTTTGAAAAAGGGGTTAGTAATTTTCGAAAATTAGAGATAAGATAAGATTAAAATTAAAATTTAAAACAAAAAGGAATTTTTAAAAAAGAGATGAGATATTTTCGAAAATTAGAGAGGTAAAAGTAGTTAGTTGGTTTTGAAAAAGATAAGAAACAAACAAAAAGTTAGTTGAAAAAGATAGTAAAATCAAATTTGAAAGATAAGAAGATAAGAGGTTAGATAAGATATTTTGAAATCAAATTTTGAAAAAGATAAAATTTTTGAAAAAGATAAGATAAAAGATAAAAAGATATGTTTGAAAAAGATTTAATTTTTTTTTAAAATGACTTAACTAACAAGAAACTACAAGATAAGATTCTAGAACTTAAAGATTGAACCTTTCTTAACAAGAAAGTAACAAACTTCAAATTTTTGAACCAATCACATTAATTGTTAGTTAATTTTCGAAAATATGATGTAAAAGATAAGAAAAAGATTTTGAAAATAATTAGAAAAAGATTTTTGAAATTTTCGAAAAATAGGAAAGAATGAAAAAGATATAATTTTTGAAAAAGATTTTGAAAAGATAAGATTTTTAAAATTGAAAATTTGACTTGACTTGTAAGAAACAACTAATTTTGAAAAAAAATTTTACCAAGTCAACCCAAAATTTCGAAAATTTGGAGGGAAATAAGGAGAAGATATTTTTTTATTTTTGAATTTTTAAAGAAAAACACAAAAATGACCCAAAACATGAAAATTTTGGATCAAAACACAAGATGCATGCAAGAACACTATGAATGTCAAGATGAACACCAAGAACACTTTGAAGATCATGATGAACATCAAGAACATAATTTTGAAAAATTTTTGATGCAAAGAAAACATGCAAGACACCAAACTTAGAAATCTTTAATGCATGGACTCTAACAAACGAAAAATGCACATGAAAAACAACAAACAACACAAAACAAGAAATCATCAAGATCAAACAAGAAGACTTACCAAGAACAACTTGAAGATCATGAAGAACACTATGAATGCATGAGATTTTCGAAAAATGCAAGAAAAATTTTTAAATCATGCAATTGACACCAAACTTAAAAATTAACTCAAGACTCAAACAAGAAATACAAAATATTTTTGGTTTTTATGATTTTAAGAAATTTTTTGTATTTTCTTTAATTTTTTCGAAAAACATTATTAGAAAAACGAAAAAGAAAAGAAAAATTTTGAAAAAGATTTTTTGAAAAAAAAAAATTTGAAAAGAAAATTACCTAATCTGAGCAACAAGATGAACCGTCAGTTGTCCATACTCGAACAATCCCCGGCAACGGCGCCAAAAACTTGGTGGACGAAATTGTGATCAACAATAATTCCAGGCACTATTAGAGAAGCTTTTTCTTTCCACAACTCTGTTCAACTTTACCAGTAAGTGTACTGGATCATCCAAGTAATACCTTACGTGAGTAAGGGTCGATCCCACAGAGATTGTTGGTATGAAGCAAGCTATGGTCACCTTGTAAATCTCAGTTAGGCAGATTAAATTGGTTTATGGTGAGTTCGAAAATTAATAAATAAATAGCAAATAAAAAGGATAGAAATACTTATGTAAATCAATAGTGGAAATTTCAGATAAGTGTGTGAAGATGCTGTGCTCCTCTCGTATCTCTATTTTCTTATTACATTCATCCAATCCTTCCTACTCCTTTCCATGGCAAGCTGTATGTAGGGCATCACCGTTGTCAATGGCTACATCCCATCCTCTCAGTGAAAACGTTCCTATGCTCTGTCACAGCACGGCTAATCATCTGTCGGTTCTCAATTAGGTTGGAATAGAATCCCTTGATTCTTTTGCGCTTGTCATCACGCCCAGCCTTCAGGAGTTTGAAGCTCGTCATAGTCATTCAATCCCAGAATCCTACTCGGAATACCATAGACAAGGTTTAGACTTTCCGGATCCTCATGAATGCCGCCATCTATCTAGCTTATACCACGAAGATTCTGTTGGGGAATCTAAGAGATATGCGCCCGGTCTAAAGTAGAACGGAAGTGGTTGTCAGTCACGCGCGTTCATATGTGAGAATGATGATGAGTGTCACGGATCATCACATTCATCAAAGTTAAGTGTAACGTATATCTTGGAATAAGGATAGAAGAGAATTGAATAGAAAGTAATAATAATTGTATTGAAACTTGAGGTACAGCAGAGCTCCACACCCTTAATCTATGGTGTGTAGAAACTCCACTGTTGAAAATACATAAGTAAAAGGTTCAGGCATGGCCGAATGGCCAGCCCCCTGAATGATCAAGAGACCGAATGATCAAAGACTACAAAGTCTAAAGATTAAACTGTCAAAAGATAACTAATACACTAGTAAAAAGTCTTATTTATACTAAACTAGCTACTAGGGTTTACATGAGTAAGTAATTGATGCATAAATCCACTTCCGGGGCCCACTTGGTGTATTTTTGGGCTGAGCTTGATCTATCCACGAGCTGAGGCTTTTCTTGGAGTTGAACGCCAAGTTATAACGTGTTTTGGGCGTTCAACTCCGGATCATGACGTGTTTCTGGCGTTTAACTCCAGACAGCAGCATGTACTTGGCGTTCAATGCCAAGTTACGTCGTCCATTTCTGAATAAAGTATGGACTATTATATATTTCTGGAAAGCTCTAGATGTCTACTTTCCAACGCCGTTGAGAGCGTGCCATTTGGAGTTCTGTAGCTCCAGAAAATCCATTTCGAGTGCAGGGAGGTCAGATTCCAACAACATCAGCAGTCCTTTTGTCAGCCTTTTTCAGAGTTTTGCTCAAGTCCCTCAATTTCAGCCAGAAATTACCTGAAATCACAGAAAAACACACAAACTCATAGTAAAGTCCAGAAATGTGAATTTAACATAAAAACTAATGAAAATATCCCTAAAAGTAGCTTGAACTTACTAAAAACTACCTAAAAACAATGCCAAAAAGCGTATAAATTATCCGCTCATCAGTCTCTTTTAGTTTTAGAGTGGTTTTTCACACTCTTGGCTTGGGATTGAGGACTTAGATGACCTTGAGTCATTGATGTCCAATATTTATTAGTGATTTAGGGTTGTTAGTTGATTTTGTTTTCACTAATACTAGTCTTTCACTAAGCTATTTAGTGAGTTGGCTAGGATTTGTAGATTAAGATCAACTATGCCTATTTGACTTATCCTCGATGTTAGGATTGACTAAGTGGGATTAACTCTTCATAATTGCCATGTTTGTGGTCAATGACTAAGATAGAAAACCTTGACTCTCAACCCTTGCCAAGACCCTTTTTAGCATTTGAATTTGCTTTTATCTTACTAGTTAATTGTCATTTACTTTCTTGCTATTTAATTTTGTGTCAGTTGCTATCTCATCCCCGATTTCTCATAGCCAATGATATGCCCACCTCATTGCAATTTTGTGGGAGAACGACTCGGAACTTAAAACTCCTAATTTTTATTGATTTGAATTATGACAATCCTAATCATTTAAACTTTGAGTAAGGCCATTTGTCGGTTTGGAACTATACTATTGACAAATCAATTCTTTTATTGAGAAACTTCCGAACCGACGTTTGGCACTCCATCAAGTTTTTGGTACCGTTGTCGGAGAATTGCAATATGTGTCATATTATTGCTTATTTTTATTAGTTGTTAGGATTGTGTTTTTCTTGTTTCTTGATATCTTTTGTTTTTATTTTCTCCCTTTTCTATGAATTTTCATCCCTTTGGCTATGGGTTTGGTTACAACTATATTGCAGGAAATGAAAAATTCAATGACATATCGCATCATAGATCCTGGAATCAATTGTGTGAGGAGCTAAGTGCTTATAGACAACCTTCTTGGTAACAAACTCCTCTGGTATCTTATGGTTATAATCAACCCCGTAATGCATGCCAATCTAATGGATATGGTGGGCTTTCTTTTGGTTATCAAGCTCAACTACCATATGCGTATGAACCCCTTTCTTAGCATAGGCCACAACCACCATACTCACAAGCTCCATACCACCAAACACCTCTACATGATCCAAATCCATACCCTCTTTATGAACACCCTTGTGACCATTATGAACAAGCACCCATAAAATCACTACCCTTCCACCACCAATACCCTCAAACCCCTTTTAAACATATACCTCCATACACACCACCTCAACATTCTTACCAATATGAACCACCTTCCATATATGAAGACCCTCTCCCAATTGATGAACCTTCTTTCTCTCCACAACCCTCAACAGAGGAAGCACTCCAACTATTTTTCTAAGAGCAAGAAGAGATACAAGAGAGGCAAGGAAACATCATGGCTACCTTAGCCGAAGCTCTATCTTGCTTAGCCTCAATACACTCCTCCAATAATTCAAGCACTTTCATGGATAAAAGTGAAGAACCAACTTCAATTGAAGCATGTGGAGTGGAAGAGAGCTTGGAACCTCAAGAAAAAGAAGAGGAGTTGAAGCATGACTTGCAACAAGTGGAGGAGGTTGAGATCAAGGAATCAGAATAAATGGTTGAAGAGTTTGGAGAAGTTGAACAAGGAATTGAAATTGAGAAGGCTTGTCAAGAGGTGAAGATCATACAAAAGGAGCAAAAGGGAGCAGAACTCACATTGACAAAGCCATTGGAAGTCTCTCTTCCTAAATCACCATTCATTCCATTATTTAAGTGGGTAAAACTCTTATCCTTAAGTTTTATTATCCCGCTTGAATATGGTTTGTTTAAAATAGATGATCAACTTATGACTCTTTGTAGATTGAAAAGTAAAAGAGAGTTAGATAGTGGTGGAAAACACAATGCAAGGTTCATCAAGGTTAAAAAAGTTTGGTTTCCATGGTGAGTGTAATGGTTAATTGAGTGGATTTCGAAGGATGCTTGGATGTATGAGTGAGAATTCTAAATGCTTGCTATCCGAATAGAATCATGATGATCAATTTGAAGACGAGTGTGAAAACAAGGTTTGGGAGCTCGGATTACAAGATAAGGATCAATTTTAGGAGCTCCGAGTTTATGTGAAACTTCATCATAGCTTGGTGTACTTCATCAAGCATTGGTGGAGGCTCAAAGATGAGTTCAAGCACAAGCCACCTTGACAAAGAGCTTACCAAAATGTCCAACTTAAGGACTTTAAATAAAAATGCTAGGTGAGAGACACTCCACCATGGTAAAACCTTCCAAACTTCACTTCTTTTTATCATTTTTGTAAATATTTTTCTTAGTTGTCAGCTTGATTTGGTAGATTTTTGTTTTGAATTGCATATTTGAAGAGTTGAAATAGTTTTTAGAAGTTAAAAATCTTGTTAATTTTGGAGTTTAATTTGTTTTAGAATGTAAATAGTTAGGTTAAGAAGTCTTGTTTATGTTTAAGTTGCTTTTAAAAAAAATAATTTATGTGTACGCATAGCTTTGTGCGTATGCACACCTCCCCCAACTTTTTTGGTCCATGCGTACGCACACTATTGTTGCGTACACACTCAAAAAATAAATTGCTCTGGTTTGTGCGTGCGCACTCAACGCACCCTTAAGGTAAAAAAAACCACTTGTGCGTAAGAACCCAATCATGCGTACGCACTCCCATATTCAATTCCCTCTGGTCCATGCATACACACAATCTTGTGCATACGCACCTTCCCCCAATTGCCCTAGTCATGCGTACCCTAACAGCTTTCGCACAAATCACCCCCTTCCAACCTCTCTTCTTTCCCAACGTCTCCTTCCATCCTAACCTCCATTACCACTCACCTCCATCCACCATACTCACTGCCATCGACCCCTCTTCTTCTTCCTTTTTTCCATTTTCTTCTCTCGTTTTTCTTCCTCTCCATCTCTCCTTCCCCTGTCTTCCACCCACAGCCACGGTGCAGCTATCACTGCCGGTGCCATCACAGGCGGCCACACCACCACCTTCATCTATTCACCCTTACAATTTCGCATAGCCTCCCCCTTCTTTCTTCTTCTTCCACTTCTATTTCCTCCTTTTCTACGCGAACAGGGCAAGCCCCTGTCTCTTCCTCCGCACGTCAACTGCCGCCAGCGCTGCCTCTCTTAGCAGCCATCACTGTCGTGGTTCCTTCCTTGCCACCCTTTTTCTTTTGTCTTCTCTGCTTTGTTCTACAATTCTAGATTTTTCCATTCCCTTTTTAAATTTTATTAGTTACTTGTTAGTTAATTAGTTAGTTTAGTTAATTTACTTAGATTTGCATTAGTTGGAATTGCATATTTTAGTGAATTTTTAGGTAGTTAGGTAGGTTTGAACATAGTTTATAGTGGATTCTAGGCTTGTTTAATTTTGCTGCTGTGATGTATTTGGAGTGAGCTTATTTTTGTGATTTGTTGCATGATGTTGACTTCCTTATTTTAAGGATTGAATTGTGAATTTCTACTTCACTTAATTTTTTTATTTGTTTGATTCCTATGAAGTGATATCTGAATTGTGTTTGTTTATTTGCTGCATTCATATTGCAACTTATTTGATTGAATGGATTTATGAAATGTGTTAGTTTACTACTAAATTTGTAAACCCCGGTTAAATTAGTTAATAAATTAGTTTTTAATAAGGAGGATTAGAAATGCGAATATTATATCAAAATAGGGTAGAACTCATCGAAACGAGAATTTTGACACTAATTTTGAAGAAAACGGTCCAAGATTGGACCGAAAGAACCGAACCGGTTGAACCGGACCCGAACCGGGCTGTCGGTTCAACCGGACCAGCCCTATTAAATGAACCCAGCTTTGTCTTCTCCCTCATTACTGCAGCAACGAAGCTTTCAGCTTCCAGGGAGAAGAGAAACGAGAAACATTCCCGTAACCCTTACGTTAATTTCCGATCCCCGTAACTTCTCCGTCCGAGCTCCAATCGCCGCACCGTTTGCGGCCACGCGTTCACCGCGTCGAGCTCTACATTTCTATCGGAACAATTTCATAGGTAACTTATTTAATCACTCTCAGCTTCATCTTCCCCCAATTTTCGAATTTTAAGTGGGAATATTGAATTTCTTTGATTTCTGATGTTTTAGAATCCAATTAGCTTGAGAGAAACGTTCACTCTTGCTTATGTGAAGTTTGGGTAAGGTGAGGATACGATAATTCTATTTTATTTTCATTAAATTTGAGCTTTGAGTATTAAATTGGGTATATATGTATTATGAATGTGTATTAGGTTGAAAATAAATAATTGGAGCTTGAAATTGTGAATACTGGAACTTGGAGGAAGCGGATTAGTTGAGTTTTGAGGGGTTGTCTTGGTTTTGAATAAATAGCTTTGGTCGTTACGTGGAAATCGGCTAAGGTATGGTTTAGGTTTCTTGCATTTAATATATAATGTTCTGTGAAAACTTAGGCTAGATGACCATAGGATAAGTTGGAATGCAGGTGTATGTTTAATATTTAGTAATTTGTCGATGAATATAATTGGTTGAAGTTTATTGGATAATTAGTTATTAATGTTGGATGGTGAATGTTGTTATGTTAATTTGGAGAGAATTATAGTTGAATGTTATTGTTGATGAACATGGTTGGTTTAGTGCTTGTTGATTAATTAATGATTCGGTGAATTATTGATTTGAGGTATTTTGTGTTAAAAGCCTAGGATTTGTGAACTATGACTCTCAGTTGAATTTTGGTTGTTGGATTTGAATATTGTATGAGTTTAATTGTTGATCTGAGGTAGATTTTTTGTGGAGATTGTTATGATAATGAGGAAGGATATGTTGAATTGAAAAGGAAGCAGGTTTGGACCCGAAAAGGGTGGCAAAGTCCGAGTTTTAGAGGAGATGCTGCCAAAATTTTATAAAAAATTAGAGATTTTTTTTATACGATTATTTAAAAAGATTTAGATTCAAAGGTTATATGGTTTGATTTAGAGTTATTAAGAAAATGAGTATGTTTTAAGTTTGATTCATTTAGAAAAGAATGAGTTATGTTTTGAATTGGAACTATTGATGGACGGAATGGGAGGTGTGATAATGGAGGATAAGGATTGAATATAATTGATGTATGATGATGAATGAAATGCGATTGAGAATGATGTTGAAGTTGATGAATTATAATTGAATTATTTATATGGCTTATGAATTTGAATAATCTGAGATACGAGATTCCCTGGATTAAGTGCCGTGGCTTGCCACCGCGTGTACCAGGTTGAAAACTCGATACTCTGTTGACCCTACGACGTAAGTGTGTGACCGGGCACTATATAAATTCCCGGGAATATTACCCCCATTGAGTATTATTGATTATTTGAGAAAACCTATGCATAGACTCTTGGGGATGCACGTCGGGGGACAGTCTAAGTACAATTCAGACTTGTCGGGTTGGCTGGATAACCGACAGATGAGCCTCATCAGCCATAGGACAGGCATGCATCATATGCATATTACTTGAACTACTTGCTTGTGTATTAACTGGGTGTGCCTAAATGTACTTGCCATGTTAAATGTATATTTGTTATCTGCAGTACTTGTAACCTTCTTGTGCTTGCCTTTGTTTGTTTACTTGTCTGTGAAAATGCATGATGGAGTTGGAGGTAAGGAGGAATGACAGAATGGGATTTAGATTTAAGGTTAATTTAAGTTAGGTTTAAATATCCTTAGAAAACCACCTTTTATGGCTTCTATTTAATACTTTAAGCTCTATAATCTGAGTGTCGGCGTTCTAGGATTGCCTCTGGCATTCCCAGGACCTTATATATTATGTGTGTGGCACCTTTACCATACTGAGAACCTCCGGTTCTCATTCCATACTATGTTGTTGTTTTCCAGATGCAGGTCGAGAGGCATCTCGTTAGGCGTCTGGACCCTTGAAGCGGAGTGGTTACAGGGTTATTTGGTTATGCTATGATGTGTATATATATACTTGGTTTTCTCTCCGCATAACTTGTTCTTTTGATCCTCCTAGAGGTTTATGGAGAGGCAGGATTGTGTATATGTACTTTTGGGTTCTGGATATATATGTATATATATGTAAATATTCTCCGGCCAGTCTTGACTTCGCAGGATGAGTTAGGAGCTTGTTATTTTGTATCTTTGGTACTCTATTCCTACTTCTGTTATCATATGTTTAATAGTTATGGTTTCCTTAGCACGCAGGTTAACCCGTTCCTTGAGCGTTGCGCTTTTATTTTGCGATTTTGTTTCCTCTTTTCTTCACGGCTCCTAGCATATTATAATTCTTCTGCTATTATATGTACTTATTTTATTTTAGAGGTCGTAATACCAGACCACCTCTGCTTTATGGCTTAAGCGTAAAGCTTAGCGTGGTAGGATGTTACATTATGGTATCAGAGCAGTTCGTTCCTATAGAGCCTGAAAGACGGACTGATTGTACTTCTGTGCATTCTCTGTATATGTGTTTATGTGCTATTAGGATATCTGACTGATATATATGGCATAAACGTTTGTGAGCATGCATTTGGAACTTAAAGCATTAGACTTGCGATATTGAGACTGATCAACTTAATATCACTTGTTTGGTGTATATAGGGACCAGATGTCAACTCGCGGACGCGGTCGCGGGCGAGGTAGAGGTAGGACAGGCACCGTTACTCCTGCCCCCATAGGGACTGATCCAGTAGACTTTATGGCTGCCCTGGGAAATATGGCTGCAGCTATGCAGGCGACAGCCGAGGCACTGGGTAATCAGATAAATCAGGGAAATCATGGGAACAATAATGATGAGGGCGGTCCAATGACACTTGCTACATTTCTGAAAGTTCACCCTCCGACTTTTAGGGGAACCTCAAATCCCACTGACGCAGATAATTGGATTCAGGCTATGGAAAGGGCGTTACAGGCACAACAGGTTCCTGAAGAGCAATGGGTTGAATTTGGAACTTATCAGTTGCAAGGTGAAGCTCAGTATTGGTGGCAGGGAACACAACGTATCCTGCATCCTGATGGTGCTGCGATTCCTTGGGAGGTTTTCCGGACAGAGTTCTATAAGAAATATTTTCCTAATTCAGCCAGAAATGCCAAGGAACTTGAATTAATGCAGTTAAAGCAGGGACAGATGACTGTTGCTGAGTATACTAGTAAGTTTGAGGAGTTGTGTCGCTTTTCTCGTATCTGTCAAGGTGCGCCTGAAGATTTTGCTGAATGGAAGTGTATTAAATATGAAGGAGGTCTTCGGAGTGATATTCTGAGCTTCGTTGCCCCAATGGAGATCAGGGTGTTTTCTGAATTGGTGAATAAGAGTAGGGTGGCTGAGGATTGTGTGAGGAAGGCGGCAGCAGAGAAAGGAAGTTTGAGGGTGCCTTTTCAGAGGCCTTCTGGGAGGAACTTTGCTCCGAGAGGTAGAAATTTCAAGCGTGGAGGTTTTGTTCCGCAGCAGACTCAGGATCAAGGTAATTACAGAAGGCCGAATACCAATGCTAGTCAAGGAAAAAGGTTTGGGAAGCAGCCACAGCAAGATCTGAACTGTCAGAAGTGCAGAAGGTATCACCCTGGAGTTCCGTGCAGATTCGGACTTGGAGTATGCTATTCTTGTGGACAGCCCGGGCATATGGCCACCAATTGCCCGGAGAAGAAGAAGTATGAGACTAGTAGGGTGCAGCAGCCAGGGAGAGTATACACCACTTCTACCATAGGTGCTGAGGGATCTGAGACACTGATTAGAGGTAATTGTGAAATGGCTGGTAAAATCTTAAATGCTTTATTTGATTCAGGTGCAATTCATTCATTTATTGCATTTGAAAAGGCCCATGAGTTAGGATTGAGAATGGTGGTTTTAGGTTATGATTTGAAAGTATATAATGCTACCCATGAAGCTATGGTGACTAGGATAGGATGTCCACAAGTTCCCTTTCGAGTACAACAACGTGAATTTGTGCATGATTTGATTTGTTTGCCTATGACTGGTCTTGATCTTATTTTGGGATTGGATTGGTTATCCAAGAATCATGTTTTGCTTGATTGTTCTGAGAAGTCAGTACAGTTTATGCCGGAAGGGTCAGAAGCACCGGTTGTGGTGAATAGTTACTATTTAAATTCTATGATAGTGACCTGTTCTGGAACTGAATGCCAGGGTATTATGTTATTAACTGCGGGAGTATCAGGTGATGATAAGAGTTTAGAGCAGATTCCGGTTGTATGTGAATTTCCAGATGTGTTTCCGGATGATATTAATGAATTCCCACCTAACCGAGAGGTTGAATTTGCAATCGAGTTGGTACCTGGATCCGGTCCAATTTCGATTACTCCTTATAGGATGTCACCTTTAGAAATGGCTGAATTGAAAGCTCAGCTGGAAGATTTGTTGGGTAAGCATTTCATCCGACCAAGTGTTTCTCCGTGGGGAGCACCAGTGTTACTAGTAAAGAAGAAGGATGGGAGTATGCGGCTGTGTGTCGATTATCGGCAATTGAATAAGATCACTGTGAAGAATAAATATCCGTTGCCTAGAATTGATGATCTAATGGATCAATTACAGGGTGCCGGTGTGTTTTCTAAGATTGACCTGCGATCTGGATATCATCAGATAAGGGTTAGAGACGAGGATATTCTGAAAACTGCTTTCAGAACCCGTTATGGTCATTATGAGTATACAGTGATGTCTTTCGGGTTAACTAATGCCCCGGCAGTATTTATGGATTATATGAACAGGATTTTTTGACCGTATCTGGACAAGTTTGTTATTGTCTTCATTGATGACATTCTTGTTTATTCTAAGACTGAAGAGGAGCATGCTGATCACTTGCGAACTGTGCTGCAAATTCTGAGAGACAGGAAGTTGTACGCTAAGTTATCTAAATGTGAGTTCTGGAAGAGTGAAGTGAAGTTTCTCGGCCACGTGGTGAGTAAGCAGGGAATAGCTGTGGATCCTGCTAAGGTTGAAGCAGTGATGAAATGGGAGCGACCAACTTCAGTGACAGAGATAAGGAGTTTCTTAGGTCTGGCGGGGTATTATCGCAGATTCATTAAGGGATTTTCACATCTCGCCTTACCTTTAACTAAATTGACTAGGAAAGATACGCCTTTTATCTGGACTCCAGAATGTGAGGAGAGTTTTCAAGAATTGAAGCACAGGTTGACTACTGCACCTGTATTGGTATTACCTGAACCAAGTGAACCGTTTGAAGTGTATTGTGATGCATCTCTGAAAGGTTTAGGGTGCGTTCTGATGCAGCACCAGAATGTTGTGGCATACGCCTCACGGCAGTTAAGGCCGCATGAAATGAACTATCCGACACACGATTTGGAACTTGCTGCTGTTGTGTTTGCTTTAAAGATTTGGAGGCACTACCTCTATGGTGTTAAGTTTCTTGTTTTCTCATACCATAAGAGTTTGAAGTATCTTTTTGAGCAGAAAGAGTTGAATATGCGTCAGAGGAGGTGGATGGAGCTTCTGAAAGATTATGATTTTGAATTGAATTATCATCCAGGAAAAGCGAACGTTGTGGCGGACGCTTTGAGTCGGAAGTCTTTATATGCAGCTTGGATGATGCTACGGGAGGAAGAGTTACTGAAGGCATTCCAAGGTTTGAATTTGGGAGTTAGAGAAGAATCTGGAATCCTGTGTTTGAGTCAGTTGCAAATTTCTAGTGATTTTAAATCAGAACTTTTGAAGGCTCATCGAGACAGTGAAGCGTTACGTAAGGTATTACCAGCAGTCGAACAGGGGAAACAGTGGAGAGTGTCAGAAGGACAGGATGGTTTGTGGAGGTTCAAGAACCAGATTATTGTGCCAGATATTGGAGACCTGCGACAGATAATCTTGAAGGAAGCTCATAAGAGCGGGTTTTCAATTCACCCAGGGAGCACTAAAATGTATCAGGATCTGAAAGCGATGTTCTGGTGGCCAGGGATGAAGAATGATGTGGCATTACATGTATCTAAATGTTTAACGTGTCAGAAGGTTAAGATTGAGCATCAGAGACCATCAGGGACCCTTCAGCCTTTGAAGATTCCACAATGGAAATGGGAGAGTATCGCAATGGATTTTGTGATAGGTTTGCCTAAAACTCGATCTGGTTGTGACGCTATTTGGGTGGTTGTGGATCGACTGACAAAATCAGCTCACTTTCTTCCTATTCGAATAAGTTGCACAATGGAGGAATTGGCTCGAATGTATATCAAAGAGATTGTCAGGTTGCATGGTGTGCCTTCTACTATCATATCTGACAGAGATCCTCGCTTTACATCAAGATTCTGGGGAGCTTTTCAGCGTGCATTTGGGACTCAGTTAAGCTTGAGTACTGCGTATCACCCTCAGACAGATGGTCAATCAGAAAGAACTATTCAGACCTTGGAGGATATGTTAAGGGCGTGTGTTTTAGACCAGCCGACGAGCTGGGATCGGTATATGCCATTAATAGAATTTGCTTATAATAATAGCTATCATGCGAGCATCGGAATGGCTCCATATGAGGCTCTGTATGGCAGAAAATGTCAGTCTCCACTATGTTGGTATGAAACTGGAGAAAGGAGTTTATTAGGGCCTGAAATGATAGCTGAAACGACTGAGCAGATAAAGAAGATTCGTAGTCGAATGCTTATAGCCCAAAGCCGCCAGAAGAGCTATGCTGATCAGAGGCGAAAGCCTTTGGAATTCGAAGAAGGAGAACATGTCTTTCAGAAAGTTACACCAACCACTGGCGTGGGAAGAGCTATTAAGACCAAGAAACTGAATCCTCGTTATATTGGACCGTTTGAGATTCTGAAGAGAATTGGACCAGTGGCTTATAGAATTGCCTTACCGCCGTACCTTTCGAATTTGCACGATGTATTTCATGTATCGCAGCTTCGGAAGTATACTCCTGACGCAAGTCATGTTTTGGAACCAGAACCAATCCAAGTAAGAGAAGATCTAACACTCCCAGTAATTCCGGTGAGAATTGATGACTTCAGTATTAAACGATTACGCGGAAGGGAAGTATCGTTGGTAAAAGTAGCTTGGAGTCGAGCTGGTATTGAGGAACATACTTGGGAGCTCGAATCAGATATGCGAAAGGACTATCCAAATCTCTTTTCAGGTAACTAGATTTGAATTTTGAGGGCAAAATTCTTTATTAGGTGGGTAGGATGTAAACCCCGGTTAAATTAGTTAATAAATTAGTTTTTAATAAGGAGGATTAGAAATGCGAATATTATATCAAAATAGGGTAGAACTCATCGAAACGAGAATTTTGACACTAATTTTGAAGAAAACGGTCCAAGATTAGACCGAAAGAACCGAACCGGTTGAACCGGACCCGAACCGGGCTGTCAGTTCAACCGGACCAGCCCTATTAAATGAACCCAGCTTTGTCTTCTCCCTCATTACTGCAGCAACGAAGCTTTCAGCTTCCAGGGAGAAGAGAAACGAGAAACATTCCCGTAACCCTTACGTTAATTTCCGATCCCCGTAACTTCTCCGTCCGAGCTCCAATCGCCGCACCGTTTGCGGCCACGCGTTCACCACGTCGAGCTCTACATTTCTATCGGAACAATTTCATAGGTAACTTATTTAATCACTCTCAGCTTCATCTTCCCCCAATTTTCGAATTTTAAGTGGGAATATTGAATTTCTTTGATTTCTGATGTTTTAGGATCCAATTAGCTTGAGAGAAACGTTCACTCTTGCTTATGTGAAGTTTGGGTAAGGTGAGGATACGATAATTCTATTTTATTTTCATTAAATTTGAGCTTTGAGTATTAAATTGGGTATATATGTATTATGAATGTGTATTAGGTTGAAAATAAATAATTGGAGCTTGAAATTGTGAATACTGGAACTTGGAGGAAGCGGATTAGTTGAGTTTTGAGGGGTTGTCTTGGTTTTGAATAAATAGCTTTGGTCGTTACGTGGAAATCGGCTAAGGTATGGTTTAGGTTTCTTGCATTTAATATATAATGTTCTGTGAAAACTTAGGCTAGATGACCATAGGATAAGTTGGAATGCAGGTGTATGTTTAATATTTAGTAATTTGTCGATGAATATAATTGGTTGAAGTTTATTGGATAATTAGTTATTAATGTTGGATGGTGAATGTTGTTATGTTAATTTGGAGAGAATTATAGTTGAATGTTATTGTTGATGAACATGGTTGGTTTAGTGCTTGTTGATTAATTAATGATTCGGTGAATTATTGATTTGAGGTATTTTGTGTTAAAAGCCTAGGATTTGTGAACTATGACTCTCAGTTGAATTTTGGTTGTTGGATTTGAATATTGTATGAGTTTAATTGTTGATCTGAGGTAGATTTTTTGTGGAGATTGTTATGATAATGAGGAAGGATATGTTGAATTGAAAAGGAAGCAGGTTTGGACCCGAAAAGGGTGGCAAAGTCCGAGTTTTAGAGGAGATGCTGCCAAAATTTTATAAAAAATTAGAGATTTTTTTTATACGATTATTTAAAAAGATTTAGATTCAAAGGTTATATGGTTTGATTTAGAGTTATTAAGAAAATGAGTATGTTTTAAGTTTGATTCATTTAGAAAAGAATGAGTTATGTTTTGAATTGGAACTATTGATGGACGGAATGGGAGGTGTGATAATGGAGGATAAGGATTGAATATAATTGATGTATGATGATGAATGAAATGCGATTGAGAATGATGTTGAAGTTGATGAATTATAATTGAATTATTTATATGGCTTATGAATTTGAATAATCTGAGATACGAGATTCCCTGGATTAAGTGCCGTGGCTTGCCACCACGTGTACCAGGTTGAAAACTCGATACTCTGTTGACCCTACGACGTAAGTGTGTGACCGGGCACTATATAAATTCCCGGGAATATTACCCCCATTGAGTATTATTGATTATTTGAGAAAAACTATGCATAGACTCTTGGGGATGCACGTCGGGGGACAGTCTAAGTACAATTCAGACTTGTCGGGTTGGCTGGATAACCGACAGATGAGCCTCATCAGCCATAGGACAGGCATGCATCATATGCATATTACTTGAACTACTTGCTTGTGTATTAACTGGGTGTGCCTAAATGTACTTGCCATGTTAAATGTATATTTGTTATCTGCAGTACTTGTAACCTTCTTGTGCTTGCCTTTGTTTGTTTACTTGTCTGTGAAAATGCATGATGGAGTTGGAGGTAAGGAGGAATGACAGAATGGGATTTAGATTTAAGGTTAATTTAAGTTAGGTTTAAATATCCTTAGAAAACCACCTTTTATGGCTTCTATTTAATACTTTAAGCTCTATAATCTGAGTGTCGGCGTTCTAGGATTGCCTCTGGCATTCCCAGGACCTTATATATTATGTGTGTGGCACCTTTACCATACTGAGAACCTCCGGTTCTCATTCCATACTATGTTGTTGTTTTCCAGATGCAGGTCGAGAGGCATCTCGTTAGGCGTCTGGACCCTTGAAGCGGAGTGGTTACAGGGTTATTTGGTTATGCTATGATGTGTATATATATACTTGGTTTTCTCTCCGCATAACTTGTTCTTTTGATCCTCCTAGAGGTTTATGGAGAGGCAGGATTGTGTATATGTACTTTTGGGTTCTGCATATATATGTATATATATGTAAATATTCTCCGGCCAGTCTTGACTTCGCAGGCTGAGTTAGGAGCTTGTTATTTTGTATCTTTGGTACTCTATTCCTACTTCTGTTATCATATGTTTAATAGTTATGGTTTCCTTAGCACGCAGGTTAACCCGTTCCTTGAGCGTTGCGCTTTTATTTTGCGATTTTGTTTCCTCTTTTCTTCACGGCTCCTAGCATATTATAATTCTTCTGCTATTATATGTACTTATTTTATTTTAGAGGTCGTAATACCAGACCACCTCTGCTTTATGGCTTAAGCGTAAAGCTTAGCGTGGTAGGATGTTACAAAATTGATGTCGAAAATTGTTTGAATTAGTTTTCACTATTCGTTCTTCATACGGTTGAGTAATTGCATTGGCATTATGTTACTTTTGTTTTGAAATATTGCTAAGCTCAATTAATCAGTTATTTAGCTGTTTGCTTTACTATTTTATTCCTGAAAGCTGAGATTTCCTATTATTTTGTTTTATTAAGCTGTATTCTGTGGATTTGGTGCAACAAGGTTCTATTTGACAGTTTTCTGTGTCAATAGAATCTTGCTTACCAAACGGTTTTGAAAAGTTGCCTCAAAAGAGCTTCACTGCCAATTTTGGTCAATACCGTATAATTCTTTGCTTATTTTCATTCTGATTTATTCATGTGCATTGAATGGCTTGAATTGATTTTAAAATTGACCAAAACTTGGACTATTCCTAATTAGAGTTTCTTTTGCGTGAATTCACAATATTGAGGAATTTTAGCCTATGTAACTAGTTTCATCTGTTTTCATCATACTTAACTGATTTAAGTTACATGTTGCACGAATTTTCTGTTTCTTGTTTCGATCATGTGATTTTAGTGCTGGAATAAATTTTGGTGTTTGAACTTACCTTAATTGCTTTGTTAATCACTGCTTTAGCCTTTTTAACACAAATTGCTTAAGCTTATGCCAACTAAATTGTGACCATTATTCACTTGATTATATGCTTTATACATACGTTTGCATCACTTGTTTTAGCATAATGCTTTGTTGTTAAGTTAAATGTGAGCTTGCTTGTTTTGGACCTTTTGAGATCTTTCAGGATTAAGGACCATTTTTACTATGCACACAACCACTAACTTTTCTTTTCCTTTTCAACTAACTATTTTCTTTTTCTTCGTGAATAGCATCAATGGTTCCTTCCTTTATTTTTGATAAATAGGCAAAATGACTAACTTTGAGTGATTTGATTGATTGGAATGTATTTTTGTTTGATTTTGCTTTGAATTTCATATATGCTTCCAATCAATTTTACATTATCCGTTCACTTAACATTTATGTTGTTATTTACCTTAGTTTTCTGCTTCTTACCTGTTTGTTACATCATTTTGCTCTATGTTCCTTTAGAATACATTTCATATACCAATTTCTTCTATTTTTTCAGGAAGTCTGACAGGAAAGTGAAGGACAAGGCCACAGGCTCCGGTAAAAGGAAAAGAACACAACAAATTGCTGAAACAGCAGATGCGGTACTCTCTGAGAGATGGATCAGGAAGAGAGGTAGAGCTGATCAAAATACACCTCCCATTGATCCGTCCAAGTTCAGCAACCTTTACTCGGAGCTTAAGTTCCCCAATTTTCTTCAGAAGAGGAGCTTCTATATTGAGAGGAAGCTTCAGATACCCGCCGAGCTGCAAAAATTTACTAAGTATCAGATTGCTCAACGGAAATGGAGGTTTCTAGATAGGAAACTTGTGATGGTGAACACTTTGTGTGTCAGGGAGTTCAACACATTGACCGACGATAGAGGAGTTGGACACCCCTCGGAGCAGGAGGAGGGGTGGGACCCACCAGCTGACGGCGACAACGATGATGACGTCTTGCATTCCACATGACTTTATGAGCACCTAGGATGGTGCTAGATCTTAAGTGTGGGGAGGTTGTCTGACCATCGACGTTGTATTTTGGGTAATAAATTTTCATTCCGAACACTTCAGTTTAATTTTTATTATGCTTTTAGATATTTTGTATATATTTTGTTATTTTAAACTCCTTTTTAGTTTATTGTACTTTCTATCTTTGTTTGTACATAATCTAGATTTCTATTTTAATACTACATCTAGTTCAGTTTCCTATATACATGATGATTTGGTTTGATTGAAATTAGGAAATGAACTTAGAAATTTTTAATTTTTTCATCCAATCACATTATATATATAGAATAAGCTTAGTCAAATTAATGAAATTTTTAAGAAAACTTCTTTTTATATAGAGCATTGACATTCTAATTGATTTGAGTTGATATTTTTCATTGAAACTTGCTTGAATTATACATTGTGGAACATAGTTTTTGAGCTAGAACACACAACCTTGTAAGTTTTGAGCCTTAATGTATTAATCACTATTTTTATTCTTTTGTGTTATTCTATTTCTATGATTGCAATTTTCGATTTGTTTGACTCTTTATGTCCATTATTTAGTGTATATATGCATTTATATGATTGAGGCCTTCATTTCAATTAGCTCACTTACCCATATAGTCTTACCCTTTTATTTTTCTTTGTTAGCCAACTTTGAGCCTTATTAATTCCCTTTTGTTCTTAATTTAACACGTTACTAGCTTTAAGTGAAAAATAATAAATATTCTTAATTTGGATCTTTGATTAGCTTAGGCTAGTGAGAATGTATAATATCTTAGTGTGGGAAAATTTGGGAACATGGGTTGATAAAAGTGCGTTTTGTATTTTTATTGAAAATTTTGGGAATTGAGTACATGCTTATATATTAATTGTGTAAACCATATGCATTCATCTTTTGTAGATATTATGTTATTGTTACAAATAAAAAAATAGAAAAATAAAATGAAAGTAATAAAAAGGGGACAAAGGCCCCAAAAATATGATAATAACAATGCATATGGGATGTGAATTGGAAAGAATGTATGAGTATGTGAAAGGTGAAATAATGGGTAGTTAGGCTTGATATTAGAATTGTATAGGTTGTTATATGTTAGGTGAGAGCTTAGGTTAATCAAAGATTCAAATTCTAGCTCACTTAGCCATATGCATCCTTACCCTTACCCTAGCTCCGTTATAACTTTTGAAAAAGTCCTCATGATAATTGTGTGCATACATTGAATAATTGTTGATTATTAAATAAAAAACAAATCTTAGAAAGCATGATTAGATGAGAATGGAGTGAATCGATCCTATACACTTGAGTGATTAGAGTGTATACACATCCAGTGAGGGATTTAATTGCTTATTTCTATGTTTTCACCTATGATTATCTCTTATCTTGCAAGTTTGTAAATTATTTTCTATGGCTCAATTCAATTGTGGATTTGACTTGGTTGCTATTGTCTTTAGCCCTTGATTGTTTACATGATTTCTTGAAAATTGATTGATTTTGACTAAGTAGATACATATAAATAAGTAGATAGTATTAGGTAGAGTAGTTGCATGCATTTAGATAGATTGCATATAGATAGTTTGCATTGAATAAGTGTCGATACCCCTTTTTTATCTTTCTTGATGTTTAGCATGAGGACATGCTATTGTTTAAGTGTGAAAAATTTGATAAACCATAATTTTATGGTTTATTTTGTATTGAAATGAGTGGATTTTATCAACTTATCCCGCATTTATTCACTTAAATAGCATAGTTTTATGAATTCCTTCAAAATTGTGCTTAAGATTGAAAACATGCTTTTTAAACCCTTAAATTGATAAATTTAATTCACTTTAATTCTATTCAATGTCTTGATGTGTTTGTTGAAATGATTGCAAGCTTAGAAGGCAAGGATGGCTTGAAGAAGTGAGGAAAAAGCATGCAAAGTAGAGAATTCATGAAGAAATAAAATTTTGGAGCATTTCAGAGTCACGCATACACACACTGCATGCGTACGCGTTTGGAATTTTGCGAATTTGTGCGTATGCATGCCTTATGCGTACACATGACTGCCAGCACGTGATTGCACTTAAGTGAACACATGGGTCGTGATTTCATGCCTTTTCAAGCCCAATCTAACTTATTTCTGAAACATTTCAAGCCAAACTTAATGAGAATGAAGGGAAGTGTAATTAGGATAGTGATGTTTTAGATTAGATTTCTATAGAGAGAGAAGCTCTCTCTTTTATCTAGAATTTAGGGTTTTAGGTTTAGTTTTCTTCCTAGATTTAAGTTTTAGTTCTTGTTTTGATTTAATTCTCTTTACTTTTTATTGTTCTAGCATCATAATTCTTGTAGTTTTACTTGTTACTATCTTTATTTTGTCACTTTCATATTTATGAAGTCTTGTTGATTTTGATTCCATTCAATGTAATTTGATATTTTCATGTTTGTTGTTGCCTCTTTTAGTTATTGTTATCGTTATCTTGCATTTGGTAGCTTTAGATTTTATTATTTATGCAATTTACTATGCTTTTCCTTTTATGTCTACCATGTGTTTGATGCAATTTCTCTTTTAGTTTTAGAGTAATTTTTCATAAGCTTATCCTGGGATTGAGGACTTAGGTGACCTTGAGTCATTGATGTTCAGTATTGATTGCTGATTTAGGGTTGTTGATGGTTGATTTTCCTTCCACTAACGCTAGTCTTTCACTAAGCTAATTAGTGAGTTAGCTTAGATTTGTGGATTAAGATCAATTATGCCTATTTGACTTATCTTCGATGTTAGGGTTGACTAAGTGGGATTAACTCTTCATAATTCCCATGTTTGTGGTCTATGACTAAGATAAGAAACCTTGACTCTCAACCTTTACCAAGACCCTTTTTAGCATTTGAATTTGCTTTATCTTACTAGTAAATTGTCATTTACCTTTTTGCTTTTGTGTCAATTGTTATCTCTTCCTCGATTTCTCATAGCTAATGATATGGCTGGCCACGTCACTACAATTCTGTGAAAAAATGACTCGGGACTTAAAATTCCCGATTTTTATTGATTTGAATTGTGACAATCGTAATCATTTAAACTTTGATTAAGGCTATTTGTCAGTTTGGAACTATATTATTGACGAAGCAATTCTTTTATATATTGAGAAAATTTTGAATCGACATTTGGCCATCTATCAATCATCATAGGTCATTTTGATTAAGTAGTTGGAGCCAGCGCCGAAGCTCCAATAGGTCGGAATGCGCCCTTCCTTCTCAAGGGTAAGCCAGAAGAGATGACGACCTTGAGCTGGTCTTATTTTGAAAAGAAAAAGTCTCTTCAAAACCATGAAAAGAATCTTTGAAGAGGCCAAATATTCTTCGGTTCTGCACAGTCCGGAAAGAAAGGTACCCCTTTTTTTGCTTACCCTCCTGAGAAGGGTTCGTGAGTAGGAAGAAGAAGAGGAAGACTTCGATGGTGGCCAGGAGCTCTAGGTTTTCGCAGACTATTTCGAAGCACCAGATGACAGTCTAACTGTTCGGATGAAGTTGCGAAAGGCAACGTCACACCAAGTTAAGAGAGCCATAATGAAGGGGGAGAAGGGAAGTTGAACCCCCAGGGTAGTAAGCATGGGTTTGTACACCCCACATCCAGTCAAGGACACAAGGAGCGTTAAGGTTAAGTTGGCAGATGCACTCTTGGGAGCCCGACACCAAGAGTTCGTAATTCACCTCCTCGGGGTCATTTCTGCACAACGCTCATGAGGAGTCACGGAGCTCTTGTAACTCCTCTGCGATTAACCTGAAGGACAAGCTCGTGAAATCAGTAGTACACCAAGCTTAATGATTCATAAGGGGTCATTGCGCCATACCTACAGAGGGGGCACCACTTAAATCGTGAGGTCGGGAGAAGGTTCTAAGCTAAAACTACATTATCCTATAATCTACACTTAAACTAAAATTGTTTTACACTAAACCATTATAGTCTAAACCGTAAAAAAGGAAACCTATGGCACCCCTTGAAAACTATTTAACAAAGCCAATTTTAGATCCAAAAGGTAACAGTGATAGACAAATCAGTGTAACAATGACAGAAAATAAAGCAGAATAACATAAACAAAAGGCCACTTACCAGTAAAAACGAATAGAGAAGGTTGCAAGAGGAAGAGCGATGGCGCTGCAAGGGCAAAGTGAAATCCACAACAATGAAGAAGACAGAGAAGGAATGATGGTGACGATAAAGAAAATGATGGCAGTAATGGTGGTTGCAGTTACAAAAAGGAAAAGGAAATGAAAAAATGAAGGTAACTGTAACTAAAGAGGGAGAAGCGCAAAAGGCTAAGGGTATAATGGACTTTTTCCTGCACTTTTAAATCAGAGCATTAAATGCTCTGGCCACGAGAACCGAAGCGATGTCTCAAGACAACGGTTGGAGGCAACTCACGTGTACGAAAAAAGTGCTAGAAGCATGAGTCCCACCGGCAAAATTGCGATTAGAGGAAGACAACTACATGTGAAGATATGAGTTAAGCTAATGCGCCAGCCGTAAGTCTTATGACTTGACACATTGGGGGCACTGTTCCGATCCATCCGACGGACCCACGACCTGATGCATCTACAACCCGTTTAAACGACAGTGCCCTTCGCGTGACACAATTCCCTCAGTAAAGGTCTGGACAGCTGGCAGAAGTTTTCAGACAAGTGGACCAAAACGAAAGGACACACCCGAGAACAAGGAATAAAGGGGAGGGACCTACCTCTCTCCCCAGGTATGTCACTATTGCCCTAATTAATCGTCTCATGGTACAGACGCTTACTTTAACATCGGAATGTCCTTGCAGGTGACTTCACTCGCTAACCTAACGAGGATTGCGAATACTACACCTTAACTCTCGCGTTCAGATTTCGATCCTCACTCCCAACAACCTCTCTCCAACTGATCCAACGAGCTATCGAACTGTAGTTAATTTTGGTTATTTACTTTAGCGTATAAATAATTTTTTTGGTTTGAAAAATAAGTCAATTTTCAGAAATTAAACATTAAGTTATTAACCTATTATTTGATCTTTAAATTTTGTGATGTCGAACTTGAGCTCAACTTAACTTCAGGCTTAGCCGGCAGGCAGGCAGGCATCAGCCAGTCTGGTATTATAAGGCTTAGTTTATTAAAATTTTTATTTTTTAAAAATAGCTTGTAAAAGCTAGTTTTTAAAATATGACTTTTTAAGAAGTATAGCATTTATATTTGGTAAATTAAATTAAAAATGATTTTCAATAAACACAAGTAACAACAATTACATTTGATAAAATTATTTTTAAAATTTAAAAATATTATAAAAGACATAAAATTTAAGTGTTAAATTTAAAAATTAATTAATATATAAGATTATATTAGACTTTTAAATTTTAAAAAATATAAATTAACTTTAAAAAACTTCACCTTAGTATTTTTAAAAATACTGATCTTTTAAAATCTAAAAACACAAACATGATTTTTTTTATTAACTAAAAACAAAATAAAAAATTCTTTAAAAAAAAACCTTACCAAACAAAGCCTAAATCATGTAAGAATCCTGCGGTCTTTGTAAACTCAGAAAACCGAAAACTGTTTCGCCTGTGCTACGTAAATCCAAAAGTGAGTTTGCTGCAGTTGGGGCTAACAAGAATAGATCATGGATGCAAACAAAGAGCCTCCGGTGGTGCACCCAGCGGTTGCAGCACTGTCCTTCCTTCTCGGCACTTGGAGAGGCCAAGGAGAAGGAGGCTACCCCACCATCAATTCCTTCTCTTATGCCGAAGAACTTCACTTCTCTCATTCTCCCAACAAGGTTCTTCTTTCCCTCATTTTACACAACAATTTTCAACACGAGCATCAATCTTGTTCTTCAGTTTGTGCTATGACTCATGTGTGCAGTGAATAAATATAGGGTTTTAGAACAATTTGATCCTTGAATTGATGTGTGCTTGAAGGATTAAGACCAATTTTTCTAGCAGTTATTCTATTCTTTCTTTTTTCATTTGTTTAGGTGCATTGATTTGGTTTATTTTCTTTGGATGTGTGAAATGGGTGTAGCCTGTGATAGGGTATACTCAAAAGACATGGAAGCTGGGCTCCGGAGAGCCAATGCACGCTGAGAGTGGATACTGGCGTCCTAAACTTGATGGCACCATTGAAGTTGTCATTGCTCAAAGCACTGGTCTTGTTGAAGTTCAGGTACTGTTCTTCTATTAGCTTTCTTCATCAATGACTTGTTATAATTGTATCGCAGAACGTAATCCTTGCTGTGACCTTGTTTGAATGTTTACATTTGCTTGTGTCGCAAATATAAGTGTTCGGAAATTTTCAAGGGCAGGTCAATTGTTAAGATCAATTATTGTTGATGCCTAGACTTTGGCATGAAATATCTTACTTCTCCAGTCTCCCCTTGAACTTTATAGTACCAACAAAAAAAAAATGGAAAATTAAATGGTGGATTTGAAGCTCCATGAAGTCATGAACTCTCTTCATTAGTAAACCCCCCTCTGTCTTCATTTGGAAACAAATCAAACTGAATTGGTAAACAAAACAGTATTCATATGGCAGAGTCCTGATTCCCTAACACTAAACATGCAAACTGTTGCTTTCAGTTCATAATGCCATGTTAGTAATATCATTTGAAATTGCTGACGTTTCTTTTCGGGTTTTATCCTAAAAAAGAAAGAACTTTTTTCCTATCTCCTTCATTAAGAAGTCATGTACTCTGATATGTATGTCTCTTCATGTCACTGCATTGGAACTTGATAATGACTTCTTTGAAACCTGGTCTATTATGCAATATTCATCTTCTGTTCTTAGGATTTTGCGTTATTCTTTACATTCTGCTGCATTTTGCTGCTTCTTACATGCTGTTACTATACTGTATCCAGAAAGGGACATATAGCACTGAACAGAAAGTGATTCAGCTTCAGAGTGAAATGGTTGGGAATGCTTCTAAGGTAATTCATTTAGTGTTCACCGAATGCTGATACGATTATTACCCGCTAATAAATGCTATGTTCACACACATTTTACCAGAAATTGCGTGGTCAATCATTAGGTTGCATTTCAAAGATTTAGAGAATAACCATCATTGTAAGGTGGTTTCTGGTAAGTATGATTGAAACTGATTTTACCAATGAGAAAAGTGTGCAGAAGCTCCATAAACTAGAAAATGGAACTCAGTTGTGGTGACCAATTAATTATTAATTTGATATCTAGATTTCAAAGCAATGAGTATCGAAATAGGAGTAAACAATTTGGCATAAAATAGCAGTTTTATCAAACTAACTAAGGGATAAGTTAGTATAATGTCTTTAAATAAATTGAGGCTTGGAAACTAGAAAAAGGTAAAGTATAATATCAATATATTATTCATGCAAAGTACTAAGCTCTTTATTTTTTGTTTTGTCTACATTAGAAAACACACTGCCTCTTTTTAATTCATACCCATTGGACCACAAATTAGATACGTCATTTCGCTCATCAAACAAATACTTTGCTGCCGGCTTTCCTATGCTGGTTGAAGAAAGTTTGGGACTGAAATTTTTTTGCCTCATCGCCGCCCTTTTTCTACGTTGTTAATTTTTATAGTCTTTTGTGCACTTCTTGCAGGTAAAAGAGATAAGAAGATGCTTTCGGATGGTTGATGGGACTCTTTGCTACGATGTTGAGATGGCTACCAACACGATAACTCTTCAACCGCACTTGAAAGCTGCACTAAAGAAGCTCTGAATAGAACATCTTCCGTGACTGCTAGCAGAAGGGTGCAATGCAATAATCTCTTTGTTCCTTTGAAAGTTGTGCAAGGTTTTCAAGACACTGATTTATGGACAATGCCATGATATAACAGGTTGAATTGCATTAGTATCATGCACTAAGGTAATTGAGTAGTATAGATTTGAGTCGTGATGGATGCCACTTTTTCATTGTTCAAATGTATATTCTACTGAATTACCCGAGTGTAAGATGCTCCAGTTGTAACTTTATGCATCTAAGACGTTTTTCTTGAGGACATTTGATTTGTTGGAAGCACCCTTGTAGAGAATAATGTTTCTCAAAACATATATCTGTATCATGCTACTTGTTTGAAGCTATTATGGTTTAGTAATAACTACTTAAGTATTTATAGAGTTACATACTTGAGTCGAGTGAAATGTTTTTGGGTGTTTTTAGAAGCAGAATGATTTTTTAATTCAATTGAATTGTGAATCAATTATTGCATTTGGAATAAATTATATAAAATGAGATTTGATTGATTTGGTTTTAAAATTTTACATTTTTATTCTTAAGAGCTTGTTTGGAAAGTATTTGAGTGTAAAAAAAGAATTCTATTTTCTTTAGAAAAAGAATTTATTTTTATTTGAAATTTAATTCCATGGTTTGAAATTATTTTAATATACTAATAGAATAGAAATCAATTTTTTGGTTTGGAATAATTCTTACATGAGTTAAATTTTCTTTTATAATTTTATCCTTAACAAAATTATTTTATTAAACATCTACTTATATAAATAAAGATATTTTTTACATTTGACATGTTAAGTTAAACTGGTGTGAGAATTAAAATCAGATTTTTTTTTTTTGTCTGATTTACAAATGAGAAAAAAGTGAGAATTGAAATTGTCAAAAGAATTTAAATAATTCCTTTTTACTTGTTCCAAAACAAGAAAAAGAATTCTAAATTTTGAGTGAATTTTAATTCATAGGTTTCAAACAAACTCTTATTCTCCAATTATATAAAATAATCCACTATCATAATTGTCACCACCTCCCTCCTCAAACCTTCTCTCTTTATACTAATAGCGAAAGAGAAAATCGTTAGTTTTTATTTTTTAAAACCCTCACTAATCCTCTTGATACGTGTTCGAGGATTTTCATTATTCTAGAACTAACAGGTAGAATGATAATCTTGTCTAATTTAAAGATCTGAATATCAAAAAAATTATACTATGTCAATTTTGGATTTTAAAGACATCAAAAATTCGTCTAAAAAACAATGGTGTTGACTTAGTGACTTTTATGCACAAAGAAATACACCAATTATTAACCAAAGAAAAAAAGATACATGGTCATTGGGTTAAGTGAAGATAGTAAAAATTTTAAGAGTTCCTTTCAAGTTTATTGGGAGGCATAAAATTCAAATTGGTTTAGTTTAATTTTTGATTTGTTGTTAGGATTTGTTAAAAAATTTATTTTATGCCGTTTTTGATGAATAAAATTTATGGGTGCTTTATGTACATTTTTCTTTATATATTAAAGTGATGTGAGTGATTTATTTTGCTTCTTACATGAAAAAATTGAACGATCCAGTTTAAAGTAACTCTTAGTATTAATTCTTTTAATTTTATCTCGTTGATTTAGGTTGTCAATAATAGGTTTTTAAAAGTCTAGCAAAAAAAATTCTTCGGATGATCTAAATTAAAAATAATTTTTTTAGAAATTTAGTAAAAAATATTTATCCAACTATCCTCTTATCTTTTTTATTGTGTCGTTGTATCTTTTATTCCTCGTAATTTTTTTCATTATCAGTTCTTTATACCGATTGGTAATTGATTTTTTTTCTATGAATTATTAATTGTAATTAACCAAACCCTACTTTTTTTTAAAAAAAATAGAGAAATTGGAATAATGGATAAAACAAATCTATGAGATTTTTAAAGGTTTAATTATTCTATTAGTCTTCATAATTTTACCAAATTTACGATAAGGTTCTTATTTTTTTTTCCTTTAAATTGAGTCTTTACATTTCTTTTAATTTTATAATTAGGACTTTTTAGTGTAAAAAATATTAGAATTAACTAAATATTTATGCTAATATTAATGTTTTTTACATAAAAAATGACTTAGTTATAAAATTAAAAGTGATGTAAGAATCTAATTAAAAAAAATTAATTATAAATTTAATAAAAGTATAAGGATCAACAGAATAATTAAAGCATTTTTAAATCAAATTCTTTTTTCCCCTTCTAATTCCAAACAAGATATTTGATTTGTACATCAACTCAATTTTAATTTTAAAAGGTTCTAATAAAAAGCACCCTTATTGTTCTTGATTAGTATCTTTTTGGTGTTTTAGATTTGTCCAACTAAGGAACCAACTTGCATCATTGAAGTGTGAATGAACTAATGAAAGTTTTTATATTAAAATAAATAATCATTTTTTTATATTTTTTGTGTTCTTGTCTAGAACTGGATGCTGAGATATAGCTCGTCCACAACAAGAAGATTGTCAGAAAAGTCTTTTTTTATTGTATTGCATTGCTGATTCTTTGTCAGTCTGAGCAATGTAGATAACCTGTAAAAAGGACTCCAACGCTTAAGTCAATGTATAATCTCCAAGTACTAAAAATTTAATATCAGAATGCTCTCTTTATGTTGTATTTTTCACGATGGCCTCTATAGCTCGCATGTGCTCCTATTTATCATCAGCCAACATTAACCATTTTCTTTTGTTTATAACCCGAGATTTGCATAGCAGTTATAGATGTGCAAAACAGTTTTTTATTTTGAATTAGTCATTTTAAGTCTTGACCAGTTAGTTCCAAAGTATAATGTCGTGCTTTCGAGATTATTGGGTACAGATCACAACTCTCAAGTTTGGCTTGCTATTGTTGGTAGCAAGTTGAGCTTTTGCCTAAGGTTCTAACGTTATACTATTATGTAACAAAATCGTGCTAGGATCCAAATCCCCAAAGTTTACCTGCTACTGAGCATATGAATAGTCAAGCTTATATCTGTAAAAATATTAATTGCCAATAAAGTTGTTTGAAAATGTGTGCGTGGTTTTGTGCCATGGTAAATGTTAGCGGTTGGTTAAATCGAGAAAATCTTAGCCATTAATAGTTGGTTAAATAGTTGCTCCATCTAATGGCTAATAATGGTGGATAACTTGAGTCGTGTGGTAGTGGTTTTAGTATCTCTAAAGCTTCTATCCGAGTAAGTACTGGAAAAAGTTACTGGTTACTTGCTATCCATAAAAAAAAGAGGAAAAAATGACTTCGAAAGGTCAGTTTCTTATTCTTCCAGTATTTTTTGAATTTTGTTGCAAAAATGAAAAAGGCGAAAGAGAAAGTTATGGAAATAAAGGATGATTTGTATGAATGGGTTCATGCGGACGTCAAAATGTCGTGCGTCCCTTTATCAGAATGCCAAATCCTTAGCAGAACTTTGCTTAGTGAGTTGGATTCATGAGGGGTGTATTACTTTTGTTGAGCTTCTTCCTTGCAATGGGGAAGAAAGGGTTTTTGAGGGAAGATGTGATTGGGCTTATTTTTATATGTATGCATGTGTGCTTACAGAGCTTAATGTAAGGTTTCCTTTCATAGAGTTTGAATGTAAAGTGTTGACACAGTTGAACTGTGCTCATTTGCAACTCCACCCAAATTTTTGGGCTTTTCTTCATGCGTTTGAGTGCCTGCTGGATTTTCTCGAAACTCTGCATTCTCTGTCTATTTTCTTCTCTTTATTTTAGTCTAAAGGAGTTTGTAAGGAGCTTTGAATAAACTGAGTAGTTATCTTGGTCGTTCGTTGTTTATTTTGGATAATCATCATTTAAAAATTCCAAGAAAATGTTTGTTAAGGTTCGGTCTTATGAGTCTAACTATCTATTTTTCTTGGATGATGAGATGGTAGAGAGTTTTTCTTTGTATTGGTGTCCCGAGCCGATGCAGATTTTGGACGCAATAGTTAGGTCTAAGGATGAGAATTTGATGTTGGATTATTTAATTCAACATTTTTCCGTGGAAAAATTGCTAACAATATCTTATTTGTGAAAATTTGTTTTGAATTTTTGACTTATTTGGGGGTGCTCTACCAAGGAGAAATGGTGTTTTATACGTAAATTATGCATGAAAGAGGTTATCTTTTTGTCAGTAAAATGCCTATAGTTATCGGTGCTGATTTCCGTAGGTAACCTATATCTACAGATAATAAATTTCTAAGTTACTTAAAGGATCAAGATTAGAGAACACCATACATGAGTTACTTGAAGGATGGAATCGTCCCATCCTTGGAGAAAAATTGAGTAACCTTCAGGAAAAAGGCAAGCCGTTATATCCTCATCGGCGATGATCTATATAGAAGGGGCCTTTCCCGACCACTATTGAAATGTCTTGGAGTTGAAAAGTTCGACTTAGATATATCATAAATGCATGAAAGAATTTATGGGACACATACAGGAGGAAGGAGCTTAGCTGCAGAAATCTTGCGGGCAGGGTATTATTGGCCCTCCCTCAAGTCAGACTGCATTGAAAAGGTCAAATGTTGCGATAACTGTCAAAAGTGCTCGCCGGTAATACACAACCCAGCTGAGCAATTGCACACCTTAGAGATCGGATGGTCTTTTCATAGATAGGGGCTTGATATCCTCATACCATTTCCTATATCAAGAGGCCAGGTAAAATTTTTACTCGTCCCAATCGATTATTTCACAAAATGGATAGAAGCACAATCATTGGTGAAGATAATATCGGTCAAAGTAGAATCTTTTCTTTGGAAATTTATTATCTATATATATGGGTTACCTATGAAAATCATCATCGATAATGGTGGCAATTTACTGACCATAAATAACTTCTTTCATGAATAATTTACATATAAAAGACTATTTCTCTTCAATAGAGCACCCATAAAGCAACGGGCTCACTGAAGCTGCTAACAAAACTATTTTGTAGGAGCTAAGAAAGAAATTGGCAGAGGCCAAAGGACAATGGGCCAACTTAATACTCAAAATCCTCTGGAGCTATAACACTACACCACACTCTGCAACTAGGGAGATACCCTTCAGACTTGTATTCAGAGCAACATCAATGATCCCGGCCGAAACCTCATAGAGGTCGGTTCGCACTGACCAATTCAATAATGACCTCAACATACGAGCTTGAAATGCCAAACTTGACACAGTCGAAGAAGACCGAGACTACTAGGATCAAGGTTCTGAAAACCGGTTCGAACTGGCTGGTCGAACCGTTAACTGACAAGAAAGACTGATCGGATAAATAGCATAACCGATGAATTTAAAAATCAGAGTTGAACCATCGAACTGGCTAGGAACCGCCCGATCGAACTGGCTGGTCTGCCTCCTTTTTGGCCGACCTTCCACTGCTGTCTCGCCAAGGTTCTACCGCTCTTCAAGCTCTGTTCCCCCACGCTCCATCCCCTGTCTTTCTGTTCGAGCTGCTTAGCCCTCTGTTCCAACCTCTCCTCGCATGTTAGAGCCGTCGTTCAACCACCGTTATGTTTCTGTTCAACCATCTCCGTCACATTTCAAAGCTCCAGCTCCTTCTCCCTGTTCTGTTCGAATTTCAAAATATGCTCCAGCATAAGGTAATTTATTTTTCTTTACTTGATCTTTCTTGTATTAATTATTCAGTTATTATTTTTTTAATTGTTGTTTTTAATGATCAGTATGTTGTTCCAATTCTTGTTTTGTTGTTGGTTTGTTGTATTTTAAAGCTTTAGTTGTTATTTTGATTTCCGTTCTAATTGATCTTATTAACTTGTTAATTTGATAAATTAATGTTTTAGTGCTGTTCTTAACTTTTAAATTTTAGATTGTTAAGTTGTTATGTTGTTCTTGACCTTTTGATAATTTGTTAATCTTATAAATTGTTCTTATTATGGTTTGTTGTTCTTGATTTAATAAATTGTTCATGTTATTAATGTTGATTTGATAAAGTATTCATGTTGTTGATCTTAATTTGATAAATTGTTCATGATGTTGATCTTAATTAATTGTTCTTGTTATTAGGAAGAGAATGGAATTGAGGGATATCAATTTATATATAGCTATAAATTTAAAAAAAGACACTCATTGGGCAGAGCTCCTTTGTTACTTCATTAAATGTTTTTTTTGGGTTTTTGATGCAACACTTGAGATTAAGAATTGAATGGAAGATGAAAAATATTGACTTTCTTTTTGCTTGTTTGTTTGAATATGAATTCAAGATTCTGTAAAACTGACTTTTATTAGGAATCCTACAGCTTGCTCAATATGTTTCAGTTCCTCCCAGGCTAAACCAACATACTGGGCATGACAGATTCATGTTATGATATCAATATGGAATAGAAGGAATGGTCTCAAATGGTTGATTGGTACTCACCTCATCAGTGGCTTCAATACACCATCTCTCTAATTCACCCAATCCTGCCTTTACATACTCTCTACTGCTGAATGAACAACACTTATGACGCAACAGAAGACTAGCAGTGATCAAATTAAATACATCAAAATGTTAGTATTCTCTATGCAGCAATTTGACATGTAATATGAAGATGGTGAATAATTGAATGGTTTGTGATTGATTTTTTTTTGTTATTTGATTTTTGTGTTTGTATTTGGATGAGATTATAATATTATGGTTGATGTAATACTTTTAATTTGGATAACATTTTAAAGATTATATTAGTCTATAATTATATTTTTGTGTGTTTATTTATATTTTATTTATTATTTTTTTATAAAATAGTTTTTCGGTTCAACCACGGTTGAACCGGTAAAACCTATGAACCAGTGAACCAGTAGCTAGAACGGTTCAATAACCAGTTTGGTTTTCAGAACCTTGGATAGGATTTGGCAGCAAGCAATGCAGCTAGCCATCCAACAAAAATACAATAGAAAGGTGAAAGCAAGGACATTACAATAAGGCGACCTGGTCCAACGCAGACTTGAAGATGTTCGAAAATCTCCAGGACATGGAAAGCTCGCCGCAAATTGGGAAGGCCCTTACATAATATCAACGGTACACGGCCAAGGAGCCTATTATTTACAAACCTTGGAAGGAACCGAGTTACCAAATACTTGGAACATATTGTCACTACGTATATAATATAGTTAGTCTTTTTGCTACAAGTTAGAAAATGGAAGGTACTCTTTTCCTACTTCCAAGGTTTTATCCCAGTATGAATTTTACTTAGGGAGATTATAACGAGGCTGACCATCTCGACAGATCTAAATACAACAACTGTGGCATATACTCATTTTGACCTATTCAAATTTCATTCATAAAAAGCAACAAATGTGCATACTGTTTACCAAAATCCAAACATGACATACCAATACCAGAGAGTCATCAAAGGCAGAAAATGCCATACAAAAGTATCAAAATGATCATAAACATAAAAAATTCAATACTAGAAAATACTTGAAAAAGTTTACAAACAACTACATCAATTCTCCTTGTCTCCAACATTTTCATCTTGAACTTCACCAACAGGTTCATCATCAACTAACTTATCATTCACTACAATCTTGGTTAACTCAAGCTGCCCAACATCAAACTCAGGCGCAAACAGTGATACTTGACTCACATCTCGGTAAAACCTAGCTGCGAACATCTCAAGTCCCTCATCTTCGAGCTCATGTACTTAAGATGTCAACTTTCCCTTTTCCACATCCAATCCCTGCACCTGAGATTGCAATACACGAATCTATTCTTGATGTTTCCCCCACTTCTTCCTCTGTACTTTTCATTTTTCTAGTGACATCCAGAATCACTTCATCCCTTTCACTTAGCAATTTTTCAAGCTTCACCAGTTTCTCCATTTCACTTTTTTCCGAAGTTCCTAGCAATTTAGTAGTACGACCAATACAAAGCATCCTAGTCGCAATCACCTGAACAAAAATATATATAAGTAATAGTAAAAAACAATAAGCCAAGAGATACTTCTTACTTGTAGATACTGTCCAAATAAAAAACAAAAATATATATAAGTAATAGTTGTATGTCGCTTGGATACTGTGCGACCTTATCAGATAGAGCAGCAAATGGAAATTGATCACTCTAGATAGATTCCCTCACTAGCACCACCCACAAGGCCATGAAGCCCTATCTATTTCTTCAACCCTCCCCTGACACTAGAACTAACGACCAAGTTGGCAGCAGAAAAAGTTTTCAAAGAGTTTTTAGACTCAACCCTCTTTCTTTTTTTTTTCTCCTTAAGGATGCGCACTATACTACACAAGTTCCACCGCAACATTCCTCTCTGTTTTATTGGCTGAAACTCTTTACCATCCTTCTTTTTATCAAAGAAACTCCTTATGCGAGCTGAGGACAAACTCGAAACTTTTTCACTTGCAAACCACACAAAACAGCAATTAGAACTGAGATTATCAAATAAGTCAAAAATTCAAAACAAATTTTTTCCTACCTATATAATTTCTTAAACCATCTTCATTCACTTCAAATTTCAACAAATCATATATTGACAGTAATTTTCCCACAAAAAAACATTCAATTAAATAATTCAACATCAGATTCTCATCTTCAGACTAACCATTGCATCCAAAATCTGCATTGGCTCAGGACACCGATACAAAGAAAAACGCTCTACCTGCTCATCATCCAGGAAAAATGGATAGTCAGACTCACAAGACGGAACCTTAACAAACATTTTCTTGAAATTTTTAAACGGTGACTTATACAAAATAAATAACGAACAACCAGGATAACTACTCAAGTTTATCCAAAGCCCTTTACGAACTCCTTTAGACTGAAATAACTAAAGAAGGCGGAGTTTTGTGAAAATCCATCAGGCACTCAAGAACACAAAGAAAAGCCCAAGAATTTGGGTAGAGTTGCGAAAGAGAACAGTTCAACTGTGTCAATACTTTACATTCAAACTCTATGAAAGGAAACCTCATGTTAAGCTTTGTAAGCACACATGCATACATATAAAAATAAGTCCAATCACCTCTTCTTTCACGAACTCTTTCTTCCCCATTACAAGGAAGAAGCTCAAAAGAAGTAACATACCCCCCACAAACCCAACTAACTAAGCAAATTTTGCTAAGGATTTGGCATTTTGATAATGGACGCACGACATTTGACATTCACATGAACCCATCATACAAATCATCCTTTATTTCCACAACTTTCTTTTTCGCCTTTTTTATTTTTGCAAAAAAATTCAAAAAATACTGGAAGAATAAGAAACTGATCTTTTGAAGTCATCTTTTCATCCCTTTTTGATGGATAGCAAGTAACCAGTAACTTTCCCAATACTTACCCAGACAGAAGCTTTAGAGATACCAAAACCACTATCACATGACTTAAGTTATCCACCATTATTAGCCATTAGATGGAGCAACTATTTATTTCTCACAAAAACATTTAATGGCTAAAATTTCCTCAATTTAACCAACCGCTAACATTTACTACGGCACGAAACCACGCGCACATTTTTAAACAACTTTATTAGTAATTAATATTTTTATAGATATAAGCTTGACTATTCATATGCTCGGTAGCAGGATGACCTTGGAGGCTCAGCACGATTTTTTTACATAACAGTATAACGTCGAAAACGTAGGCAAAAGCTCAACTTGCTACCAACAATAGCAAGTCAAGTTTGGGGGTTGCGATCTGTACTCAATAATCTCAGATGACGTTATACTTTGGAACTGACTAGTCAACACTTAAACCAACTAATTCAAAATACAAAAACTGTTTTACACCTTTAGGCTATGTTTATTTTTGTAGACAGGACATGACATGAGATTGAGACAGAGACACTGAGACAAAGACACTAAAAATTACTCTTTATGTATTGTGTTTGGATACAATGGACAAGACACTAATGTAATGTCTAGTATTTTGTTTGGATACATATAAACAAGACTAAAATATAATGTAAAACTACTAAAATAGGCCTATATAATTTTAATTTTCATACCCACCTCTCACCGTCTCTGTCTCTGTGTTGCACTCCTTGGCTGCCACCCTAACTCTTCTCCAGAAACGGTGGAAGAGTGAATGTTGTTCCACCTGCACGACGTTGCCTGTTTCTTGCGTTGCTTCCAACTTGTTTTCTGTTTCTCCCAACTCAGTCTCTCTTCTTTCTCTTCTTGGCTGTTATTCTAAACTTTCTCTTTGTAAGTTCTATCTTGCTTGATTTTCATTAGTTTCACACAACATGTTTCCAAACCCTTGATTTGAGAAAAAAAAGGACAAGTAAATTGATTTTTCGCTTAACCTTGAACAAACATGTCAGAAAAAAGTTTATTTGGGAAAGGAAATTAGGGTTTCAAAAATCTCCCTTTTTGATTATTCTATTTCTGAACTGCTCCTTGTTCACAATTATAACATGAAAATTTCAACCATTTATTACTATATACTCTATAATACATCTCTTTCTCCGTTCTTACTGTTCCTACAACAGAAAAAAGGAACATGCTTGATTCAATTGTCGAATCCTGTTTATGCCTAGATTCAATTGTCCTCTATTTTTTTGTTATTGAAGATTGTGACTGTGTTGTTCTTGTTGATGATTAGTTACACTACTAAAGTTAGATGGAAGAGCCTTACATTGATGTTTATGTTTATATGATATTTTAGTTGGATTTCTCAGTTAATTATGAGTTTATAAAAGCAATGAATTTGATATTTGAGTTAAATGCTCCTACTTCAATAACACATTTTTTGTTTCTATTTTGGAAGCAAAATTTGGTATTACCCTCAATTTCTTGCAAATTATTTTGGCAACTGGAAAACAATGAATAGTTGCTCAATTCATATTTCTCAATTGATATAATATCTTTTATTTCACCTTTCAAGTACCAGAACAACACTGCATTTTAAAAGAACAATGCAAAATTCAAAGGCATGGTTTATATATTCATTATTGTATATCAATTATTGTGTATGAGTTTTATGGAATAAGAATATGCACTATTTGGCCCCCAATATAGTATTGTGGTTGATTAAGGAATTTTTATTATAAGAATAGCTCATTTGTGAATCAAACACAGTTGCGGTGGACCAAACATAGATCTTATATCAAAGTTTTACTTTGAAAGTGTCTTCGTCTCACTTCATAGTTGGAATTTGATGTTTTCTCCCACATACTATATAGCTCAATATTCTGCAATCAAAAGTATTACACAATTAATTATATTTTTAATATTTTTTTGTGGTCATTTGTGTTTTGCAGATTTATACAAAACTATTTATTATGAGATACTGTAACAGTAAATGCTTCAAGAATATGATTTCTGGGTTCAAAAGCAATTGAAAAATATTACTTAGAATCTAGATTCTAGCTATTAAATTATTTATAATTTGTTTTTGGTTACAAAAGATTCATTTTATTCAGGCTTGTAAAGAATGACAACCATATGCAATGAAATATTCTTCATAGTTAGATTTATGCTGTAAATCAATTTATGTCAAAATTTAAACCAATATTACACTAACATAGAATTAGATTTATGCTGTAACTAAATCAATTTCTGATCCCAAATTTTGCCTTAACATAAAATTAAATTTCTGCACTAACAAATCAGTCTCTCTCTGCATCAAAATTGTACACTATAAACTCAATGCAAAATTGAAAAAAAATCCTAAATTCTGCACTAACATAAAGTCAAATTCTGCATTAAAAATCTGCACTAATAAAAACTCAAGGCAAAATTTAAATTAGAACCACATAACTAATAAATGTATCACATGTCACATCCTAACACACAAATTACACATAAGACATAATACTAATTTCCCAAATACAATTTCTATCGCCCCCTCCTATTAAGTGGTTTAATACATTCCGTCTTAAGGGATTAGTATTAATTTCTCTATTCCTAAAATATAAAAAAGCAAACATAAAAACAAATATCGTAACTACTTCAAGTTCAGCCTGAATCATAAAATAAAAAAAATAAATCGTCTAAATTGCTCAGAGCGATCCGATGGTTTCATTCTTCCCTAATCAACAGATAAAAAATAACTTATATAATTAACACATTCTAAAAATTATCAACAACAATAAACACAGCAGCCATAAGAGCAACATCAACATAACTCATTAATTATATTAACTAGAATGAGACCCGTGCGATGCGCGGAACGGTTAATTAATGATAGTATATAATAAATATTAAAAATTATTATGTTTTGTAGAAATAAATTAAATATGTGTAAATTGAAGTTAAATTTATAAGGTATTTTATTTTAAATAATTTGTAGTACAAAAGATTTGGATGTTGAAGTTGTACAAAGTGACATTTTTATTTGGTGGTTTGATCTTTGTATTTGTTTTAGTTGATGGACTTAGTCATCTTATGTGGTGCTCGTCCTCCTTTTTTTCGTAGTTGTTAGAGTTGGTGCTTTCTTCTTTTTGTCGTAGGTTCTTTCGAAGACATGTTCTTTATGAATTGTTGAGTTTGATGCACTTTCTATTGTGTTATTTGGTTCTATCTTTGTATATATGTTCTTCTTCCGAAGATGTATCTTGAATTTGTATGGTTTTCTTTCTCCTTAATCTCTTGATGGGGTGGTGCTTCAATGTCGTTATTTTTCTGAAATGTCATTAGATTTGAAACAGTTGTGCCCAATAAGTTTTTTGCGTCACCATCAAATAGTATAAAAGTTGTTGTAACACTTTGATCTAAAACCTTTAATTGAATTCTGAATCTAAAATAACTATTGGGCTAGCAACTAATAATTTGATAGATGAGATTATGAAAAGTATATAGAGTTACCTTATTGTTGGATATTGTGGTGTTTGATTACATGTACCACAAATGTAGTTATTTCTTTTTTTTTTATAGGCTTTTTTCTAACACTTTTTACATTTAACATAGTTCTATCCTAATTTGTCATCAATTTCGTTTATAGTTGCTAAAATTGTGAAGTATATGGTATTTGAGTAAGTATGAATGTATGATTCATGTTGTGAGTTTTTTTTGTCATACCTAATTATCAGATTCTCATTGCATGGCCATTAGATCTTGGATAGTTATTCGATTTCTAATCGTTCTGCTCTGAAAGAATGATGCTCTATTGAATAAGTTTGAGATGTGCAGTTCGAAAATAAATTTTTTGTGCTAAATTTGATGTTATATGAAGGAATAGTAATAAGAGACTTATATATGTAATTTAAATGGTATGAAATTTAAATACTTATAACGTAAAATTTATTATGATTAATAATATTATTATGAGATTTGTATACCCTTAGTGAGTTATTTATAAAAATTAATAAATTAATTGTTGCGGTTATAAATTTATTGTATTGTTTATAACGGTAAGATATAATAAATATAGGAATATGAATTCAATGTATTTAGAGGTTACAAATTGATTGGATTCTATTTTTTAGTTTGTTATTTTTATATATATATATATATATATATATATATTTTACTGATTTAAAAATAATAGTTAATTTGGCGAGAATTGAGTAATTGAGTCTAAAATTGTGCCAAATAATAATTATTCTAAAGTTGGCAATGCAATTGCGGAGTCAATAGTCTAAACTTATGGAGTTGCGGTCAACATAATTATTGTAATAATTATATATTTAGATTTGTATCCATGCATCTTATATGTACAAATATACGCAACAAAAGCTAAAAGTTAAATATTTTTAGTAAAAAAAAAGAAAATAGTTAATTAGTATTTTGAGGTAAACATGCATGCATGATGCATCTTATATACTACAAATGTATCTAATATATGAAAATGTATGTCTAATATCATATATTTTTTGGTTTCGTTTTGATACTCTTTTAATAAATTTGTTTTTTTCTAGTTTTCAAATATTCTTTTTAAAATTTATATTGGTAAAATAAAATAGAATTTATTTTTAATAATAAGTAAAAACTATAATAATAGTTCTTTGTACCTAGTGTTACTTCTAAAAATTAAAATGATTATTTTTTTACCAAAGATACAGAGACTCGAACTTGCGACCAATATGGGAGACTATGCTATTTGAGGTATAACTCATTGAAAAAAATTAAAATGATTATAATAAACATAATTATAATAATAAAATATATTTTTATTTTTTAAACTTTTAATTTCTGAATTAATTGTTGCGGTTATAAATTTATTGTATTGTTTATAACGGTAATATATAATAAATATAGGAATATGAATTCAATATATTTGAAGGTTACAAATTTATTGGATTTTATTTTTTAGTTTTTTATTTGTATATTTTATTTTTTTTGCTGATTTGAAAATAATAGTTGATTTGACAAAAATTGAGTGGTTGATTCTAAAGTTGTGCTAAGTAAGCAATATTGCTGACATGACATTAGTAGGAGAAAAGAAATATTTCAAAAGTAATGTGGTGCATGCTTATGTATCTACTTTTATATATTAAGAATAGATTTTTAGTTCAAACTAATAATAAGAGTCAAATTCAATACAATTTTTTCATTCATTCTTTTATTATGAACATAATACATCAACATATTAAAATTCAAAATAATTTTTTCTCTCATTTATTTACGCTATCATTGTAAACATTTGAGATTTTGTCAAAGAAAAGAATGTAGCTCTTCTTCTTATATGATTTTCAGATTAAAAAATTATAAAAATATAAAAAACAAAAAAATGAAAATAAAGCAGAACGAAATTCTTTTGAATAGAAACAAAAAAAATAAAAAATAAGAAGCAATAAGGAGAGATGCAAATATCTGGTTATGTGACTGATAAAGAGAAGAACAGTCTTTCAAGAATTGTAATAGGAACAAGCGGTAATTGGCTATTAGAAATATTGTTATTATATTAACTGCACAAAAAATCAATAAAAAAAGATAAGAAGATAAAAGATCAGAAAAGAGAAGAAGATTTAAAAAAAAAAGAAATGAATCGGAAACAAAAAAGAAGATACAGAATCAGTAAAAAGAAGAAGAAGGAAGAGAGACAGAAACAGAGAATAAGAAGAAGATATTATTGTGAAAGAAGTGAAAGGAAGAGGAAGAACAGAACGAAGTATAAAATCACGACAAAAAGAGCAAGAAGAAGATCAAGAGTAGAAAGAGAGAGCAAGAAGGAGAGTACCTGGAAACGACGGTAGACAAGCTTAGGTTAGGTTTTTCACAAGATAATAAAAGGGGGTAATAGGGGAATAATGAGAAATTACTATGGGCAGAAAGAGAAAAAATTTTCATTAAAAATTCCGTGTCCACCTTCTTATTTCCATGTCTATCAGTGTCTTTCATTTAGAAGTGGACACAAAAATAAAAAAAAAAGTGTCTCAGAGACACTATGTCCATTGTCCATGTCTCTCTATCCAAATACGTTTTATATATGTATTGTCTATGTCTTTGTGTTCTGTCCACCATAAACAAACGTAGCCTTATAACTGCCACGCGAATCTTGGCTTACAAACAAAAGAAAATGGTTAACGTTGCCTGATGATAAATAGGAGCACAGGCGAGCTATAGAAGCCATCGTGAAAAATACAGCAGAAAGAGAGCATTCCGATTTTAAGTTTTAGTACTTTGAGATTATACGCTGACTTGAGCGTCGGAATCCTTTTTTCAGGTTCTCCACATTGCTCGAACTGATGAGGAATCAGCAGCGCAACACACTAAGCAAGGACTTTGCCGACATTCTTCTCGTTGTGGACGAGCTATATCTCGGAATCCAGTTCTAGACAAGAACAGATATGAAACATAGATGTGCACTTGACTTAACATTATGAATTACATTATTCTATTGTATTTTCAGGATAGTACTCTCATAATTATACATAATGATACACTGAATTGTAGATTTGTGACAAACTGAGTTCTAACTTATCAAATGCCTCAATGATGAGAAATAGAAACGGAATCCAGGAATCAAGAAACAAGCAATGAGAATAGACTGGACTAAGAATTGTACATAATTTATGCAGCAGCTGTAATGCACTGGATTGCTTGTTTGCATATGCCAGTCATTGTGGCTTCAGGTCCATAAACCTGCAAAGATACCATTAATAGATCAGAGAAGATTCGTCCGAACAAGTTTTCTGATCAGCATAAAAAACACATGGAGGATAAAATAGTTTCTCAAGATTTAAAACTTACAAACTTGTCTCTTATCGAACATATTAGTCCTCTCATTCATATTAGGTGGAGTCTATGCTATTTATGGCTACAGTAATTATGGTAATTAAATAATTTTTAACAACACTTAAAATTAATTTTTTTTTTACATTTAGATGTCATTTGCTTTTCAAATTAAAAAGCTTTGAATAGTTACTGTAACTACCATAACACGCATTAGTGTTTTTGGTTAGGATGAAATTGAGGATTTATTCTAGAATTAGTGAAGATGTTCAGGTATATAACCTCAATGGGGATGCCGAGCTCCTCTCCAAGTGCGCGCATTTTCGCTAAACCTTTCTGGTAATTAGGACCTCCTCTCCTCACATATATGTGCATCTTTGCTTCTCTTAGCTTTTGCTCCTGTTTTTCGCAACAATTCGCTGGAAAATCAGTTAACTTTTGCCACAAGTTATTATATTAGAATCAGAGAAAAGCTCAACAATCCATAGGGTTACCTTCTCCTTTAGAGCTCGAATTATGCCGCTAAATGTGGCAGCAACATCTGTGAAGTTGGCTATTCCGCCGCCTATTACAAGGGCACGCTTTTCGCCATCAGGATTTGAAGTTGCACACTGTGGTATCAAGTTCAGACTTTAGCATGCATTTTGATAATATATATATATATATATATATATATATATATATATATGTGAAAATTGTAAAATGATTTAAGTACCAAACAAGAATAGTATTAAGATTAATTACATCAATTACAACTCTGGCATACTGCAAGATCTCATCTTCCTTTGGTGCGCCGCTGTATTCTGCGTAATTTCCGAGCTCAGGTGCATAACCAAGGTCTCCTACCTGTTTTTTTTTTTTTTTTAAATTATATTTTGTACTTAAGCAGTTGATTTTCTTGCTTGCTTGATATTCGAAGAATATATATAACAATTAATTGGAGAGTAAACTATCATTGTGTCGATTTTGGATAAAATGCAGTTAGAAAGAAAGAAATAAAATTTTGGTCCAGAAAAAATATCTCATTTGAAAGATAAACAAATAAAAAGATGAACAAACCGTGTCGGCATAGATGACACTAGCTCCTCCCCCAGCTACCATTGTCCAGATTCGGCCCTTCGGATTCAAAACTGTGAACTTCAAAGATGCACTTGTCTGGCATCAGAGAAATAAGCAAACAAAAATCTTTTTAGAGTAAACATTTATAGGCCCTGCCCCATGATATTGTTGGAAGCAAGATTATTACTGGTTCTTGATTAGTACCAATCAAGGAATTCAATTAATCCTGGAGATCCATATACAGATCAGATGCGATGGATAAGATTGTAGATAATAAGATTTGAAGTATATGCCTTCACCTTTTCATCTAATCCATGAATAAAAGACTCAGTAGTACTCATAATCCTTCCAAATGGCATTGGAAATTCAACGTTCCCCCATCTGCAAATAACAAGAACAAGCAGATATATTGCTTCAACTTTTAAATATGAATTAGAGATAGGGGAGAAATTATTGCATGGTTCTAAGAACCAGATTGATTCGGTTAACCAGGTGTTAGTTATCAAACCGATTTAATTTAAGATAAAAATCACTTGGTAATAAATCGGTTAAAATTAAAAAAAAATCGGTTAATTTGTCAAACTGAAACAGTTTTTTAGTCGTTAACCAGTTTAAAATAATACAACAACAACAAAGTCTTGTCCTACTAGGTGGCGTCGGCTACATAACTCAAACGACGCCATTATACTCTATCATATATCATATCTGCAGAGAGACCGTTTACATATAGATCTCGTTTAACCACCTCATGGATGGTCTTCTTAGGTCTTCCTCTGCCTTTCGCCCCTTGTCCATCTTCCATCTCATCCACCCTCCTGACTGGGTGTTCTATCGGTCTTCTTCTCACATGTCCAAACCACCTGAGACGCGATTCAATCAACCATCTTTTCCACAATGGGTGTTACTCCAACTCTTTCCCTTATATCTTCGTTCCTTACTCTATCCAATCACGTATAACCACTCATCCATCTCAACATCTTCATCTCTGCCACACTAAGCTTATCTTCGAGATCCCCTTTGGCCGTCCAACACTCATTTAACACTACATCCGGGTACCGATGTACCGGCTCTTGCTCATTTGACACCGTACTCGAGCCATACAGCGGGTTGCTTCTGAGCAACGACCTAGTTTTAGTCCAATAATGTCTTTGATTCATGTCATGGGGGTTCGACTATATTTTTATGTTGGTTGTCGAAGACCTAACACAACCCTCCTCCTTTATCCGGACTTGGGACCGGCTATGTATCGCAAAGTATAACATAGGCGAAGTTAACCAGTTTAAAATAATAAATTATAAAAAAATATTATATATTTTATACATAAATATAGCACTTTATTATATTCAGTTTATCTTTAGTTGAACTTTTAAACTTTTGGTTCAATGGCCAATTGGATTGTTAGAACCCTAAATTAATGCATAAAATTTAGGTGGATTGTGCTCCATCCGTGGATATACTGACATTTCTAATAAAACTAGGGGTGAACGCGGATCGGATCGAATCGGATATGGACAAAATTTCGATCCGATCTGCACTAAAATCATCGGATCGGATCGGATCCAATATCTGCAATTTTTAAGATTGGATTCGATTCGATCCGATCCGCACATTTGCGGATCGGATCGGATATTGGATATATCCGCAAAACACAAAAATATTTTTAAAAGCTTATTTTTTATTAAAAATATCAATAAAATTTATTTTTTCTATTTTTTAAATATGTTTACTCTTAAAATAATATTAAACGTACTTTTTTTAAATAATAAATTAAAATAATACAACATATATGATAATTATTAGTTGAAATAAAACATAAAAAGAATATTTACTTATTTATTTTTTTTTTGCGGATACGCGGATATGCGGATACCAACACAAAATCTGCAATCCGATCCGATTAGTGTGCGGATCCGATCTGAAAGCCTTGCGGATCGAATCCATATCCGCAATTTTCAGATCGGATTCGGATAAATACTGCGAATATGCGAATCGGATCCGATCCATGAACACCCCTAAATAAAACTGTGGTTTTTTTCTTATCCTAAAATAAAACGATCATATGTCACTCTATCAAAGAATAATATAGGGTGCAATAATTTCTCTATTCGTCAAATAATAGTTGTTAATGTTTTTAGTGGGAAGTAATTAACCAACTTCTTGAAGTTCTTGAAAGCAGCAGTGTCATCTAGCTCTCCTCTCATATCCAGAGGATAAGGATTTCCATTGACCAAAGTGAAAGGATTCATCTCTAAGAAAGTGAAGTCCAGATCTAACACAAGATGGAAAACAATATGTTAAAGACTAAAATCTTTAATCATTGTTGAACTTGTCTTCAAATTTCAAAAGCTTATTGAATGGTATTTAAGTAAGTAAATATGTATCTTGTAATATACCCTGAAATAGATTGAATATCACCTTGAGAAATTCCTCAATTTCTCCCTTAATCTGTAAACATGAATAAATAACTTTTTTAGTAGTAGATATTGTGAACCGAAAATAGTATAAAGTAAAGTGAATATACCTCCAAGGGTAGGGTTGCAACAAGAGGGGCAATATTCTCTGATGTAAGAGACACTCCTGTTGGAACAAATATAGTCTTAACCTGAAACACTTACTTTGTTAAATTAAAATTAATATATTCAATATGTAAATTATAATTTTTTTAAATGCAAGAAACAATAATAAAATACATATATAATTATTTGATCAACAGAAACATGATATACAAAAATAGATCTACTTATGCTAGTATATATAGTTCAACAAAAAAAAAAATTATTAGTCAGTATATATATATACTATATATCCATGTAGATAATGCCCTATTATAATAATCTGTTTATTCCGACATTCAAAGAAAATTTACTTATGTGAAATAATACTTTATGTTATTAAATATCAATAGCACACAATAAATTTGGTTAAAACTCTATTTTTAGTATATTAAGTAGATATATTAAGTAGATAGATAGATAGATAGATATTAAATAGATTAATCCATAGGTAAAAAATAAATAAATAAATAAAATCCTCATTTTTATCACCTTGTCCCAGTTCTCTTCAATTTCAATTCCTCCACACTCTGAAAAGCTTATGCTGTACCCAAGTCTCTCGGAGACAATGTTGAGGTAAAACTCTTCATTGTGTGGGATGAAAGGTTCAACAATAAAAGTTGTTATAGGTCCTTTGCATCCACCCATCTCAACCTACGATAAAAAAGTGGGAAATATAATCTGATGGGGAAAAAAAATTACCACAAAACTTTACTTCCTACGCAATTTATCACTAACCTCTTAAAATATATAATTTAATTTCTCTGAAATATTTAATTGTGTTAAAAATATTTTTTTTTTCTGTTTTTTTCCCTAAATCATCCTTCTATTAATAGAGAATCGTGCTAATAAAACACCACGAAAAATATTAAAGTTTTTAAAATTAACTTGAAAAATATAAATTGAGGAGGTGAAATTGCAAATTAAAATTTTTTAAAGTTTAAAAAATACGCTCAAATTATACTAAATTTTAATTTATTTTACAGTAGAAATTTAAGTCCAGTTTATTTCATGTCTTTATATTAACCCGTTTTGGCTAATAATACTATGCTTTAACCATTAAAACATAATATTCAAATTTAAAAAGTGAGAATAAATTGCATTTTTCACTAGTTGGATTAATGACTTGTGGAGGACAGGGGAGATAAGAATTAATTAAGCACTTGTTTTCCAAGACGGTCTTTCACAAAAGAAGCAACTTGTGGCAAATCCAAATTTAAGGCCACCAAGCCACTTTTGCCACGCTTTCCAAACAGCATGTCAGGTTTCACAACCAACTTTGAAGATGAAAGCCAGGGTTCCTTCTCTGCCAACTCATTCAAATCCGTGTACTTTGTAACCTGATGAAATATAATTACACACAACAGACGAATGCATTATTATTGTATGGTGCATTGGTGCAGATCATTAATACGGAAGATGTAATCTTAGGCCTTGTGTGCTTCATATCTCTCAATGTCAAAGATATAATCAAGTTTCTTTAATTCGCTTAAAGCTTTTGAAATAAGCGATAGTATGACATAATATTAAAATATTATGATCTAAAAGAGATTCTTACATAAAAAAAATATATTAAAAATATAGTTATTTATATTTTTTTTTCTATTCACCTAATTTTTTAAGATAAATAATATTATGACATGCACCAACTAACAATATTAGTTACAATACTAAAAGTCGACAATAACAAAGACCTATGTTTTATTAAAATTTAAAAATATTATTTGTACACTAAAATCAGTCACTCAAATCAACTATCAATATATTTGTGTATAAATATATTGTGATTTAATTTATTTTTAATATATATTTTATACTAGTAGCTAACTTTAGTGATTAATTTTAATGTACACGTAGTATAGTTCATTAAAATTTTACTATAAATTAGTTAATGATTTATATACTAAGCCAACAAAATAAATCCAGATTACTTGCTATCACGTTCTGGAACAAGAAATGTGTTTCAGATATTAGGTATCTTTGTTTTTATTCTAAAAAACATTATTTTATAATTTATTTTTTTCATATAAGTAAAAAAGTTCTAAAATTTATATTTTTATTTTTTGATAAATTTATACAGAAAATAGAAATTTTAGTTATTTTATAAAATTTATGTTAATATTTTAAATCTTTCAAAGTTGATTTTTGTCAATCCGTAAAAACTGAAATAAGTAAAGCATAGATATGACAAAATAATTGACATAACATATTGACCTTAAACAAAAACAGGGTCTTATTGTTTTCCAAGACAACGGAAGCTAACAAAACTTCTAATGTAGCTTCAACTTGTTGATAAAGTATATTGGTATAACATACATAACAACAACAATAAAACCTTGGTCAAATGAAATCATTGCACATGATATAAAAAAAGATTAGAGAAGTCAAGAAGTATATACGATAAGAAACGGTAAATCTCATGTGTTATGGAGAAAAAATCCACTGAACAAATAGCGATGATTTTGCAACTGTTGTAAAATCAGTTATCTGATTTGCTGCAATTATACTGGTCGAATTGCCACAAAATCAAATTTCGATCCCTAACAAGCAACATTTCTAAAACGGTTGGTATGTTATTTTGCGGCAATTTAAAACCGCCGCTATTCGACGTGTTTCTTGTAATGTATTAAAATCAACGAATGAAATTAAGTCACTAATAATTTATGAATAATTATAATTAAACTACAATAAAAAATTATATTATAATAAACTTCCAACATTGCTTACTTGTATAGATTTGATGGGCAACTCCTTGCCAGAGAGTCTCTTGAAGTGTTCCTTCAACAACCTCTTAGAGTCATACTCTCTGATCTTCTTTCGTGCCATTTTCGCTTCTCAAAATATGCAATAATTTACTTCAAGAAAAAACACAAAACAATTAAGATAAAAAAAAAAAGTCAGCTTCGGGGACATGAGAATTCTAAGTCAAATCATGTTCTTATGAAATGACTTAGATCACATGCAACATAGCACTTGTTAGTTGTTAAACAATAATCAAGCATGAAAAATGGAACACGTTGAAAAGAGAGGTGATGAGTGTAATTACCGTGCGTTAAGAAAAGGGAATGGATCGAATGGGGAATAAAAGGGCAAGGAAGAAGTTAGATCCAATGCTGGGATTGGAGAAGTTGTGTGAAGTAGTTATATACTATGGCTAAGTCTATGGTGGCCACATTTATGGTGGCTAGTGGTGACTATGAGACATACCTCTAATAAAAAAATGATAAATAGATTTTATTTTATTCTCATTAAATACGGTAATTTTTTCTTTTGTTAATATGCATATAGCATTGCAAATAAATTGATGATCTATGAAAGTTAAAAATGTTAATTTGTTTTAATGGCTTTAAAATTTGAAGGACCGAAATTATAGTTATAAAAATCGAACAGACAATCGATCCAACTAAATTATTAATTAGATCATTAAGTTATTGATTCAACTAGTAAGTCACAAGTTAAATTGGTTAATTCGGTCATAATTAAATAATTATATAAAATTTAATTTTTTATATTAGATTAATTTTTTTCTAATTTATTAATCAATTAATATCTATTATATTATTTAAATATATGTTAAAAAATATTAATATTAATAAATGTCATATAATTATTAACAACAAAAATATGTTATGATTAACAAAAAATTTTTATTTATTTTTAAATAATTATATATAATTAAAAAATAATTAATTTTAAAAAAATAAATATAAAATAAAAAATTAAATTAATATAAATATTATTTATTAGAATAAAAAAATAAAAAATATCTTAAAATTGCATGACTAAAAAAGTTATTACATAAAATTATTAATAGGGATATGTCTAATAGTTAATAATATATTTATAAAAAACACAATATATTACAAAAAAATAAATTTAGTCTAGTAATTACAGGGTTTTTTATAACTTGAAGAGAATCACACCCTCTGCTATTGCAATTGAGAATTTTTCAAATTTTCGATCCACTTTACCCAAATTTTGTAATTTTGATTTTTGAAATTTCACAATAATTTATTGATTTTATAAAAATATTAACTAGTAGTTGTTTATTGATTTATAATTATTACCGTGTTTCGTTAGTACATTTATGATCATTACATCTTATCAAACTTTTCTTCTCATAACTTCAAACATGCCACGTTTCAAGTTTGGATTGATTGATAGACCTTAGTCACCATAATCACCACACTAATGTGGGCACTAGAGACAACACCACTATGCATGTATGTAGCAGCACGAGAAAAATGAGCAAAAGGAAGAGGAGCACGAGGGGTAGAAAAGGTATATTATAATATTGTGGTATCTAATACTATAATAATCACTCGTGCTTCTCACGGAATGATGAAACGGGCAATGTACAAATCAAACTCAAACTTTTTCTTTAGTTTTGTTTATTTGTATTTTAACAAAAATCCTAAACTATAATATAGTTATCATAAATAAGATATATGATATTATAGATACTAATATATGACATAAATCTAAAATATATAAAAAATGAAATTAGATAGAACTTAACACCTTTTAAAAGAAGCCTTATAACATGGAGATACAAAAATAAAATAAAAAAATAATTTAAATAAGATAGTAATATTAAGATCAGTAAAAAAATTGATAAGCATTAATTATATGAATGTTAATTAATTGATCTCCTAAAAGCTAAGCTTTATTTTCGGATAGGTCCTAATAGTGTGTGGTTCAAAGATTAAATTTTAGAGAAAAGCTTAGTATACAAGCGATTAGGGCTTGTAACTATTACAAGTTCATTAACGCCTAATCCACTAAAACGCGCTGCAACTCCTACGTCACTTACATGCGCTATACAAAGATTCCGCGTTTGTATAACTACCAAATTTAAAAGATTTGTTTCCTTCTTTGTTTTCTTTCTTTTCAAATTTCATCGTTCTTCTTCTCGCGCGTCTTCCCCTGATTTTTCGATCGTTCTTTTCCTCTCCTTTCTCATTGGTTTGTTCTTCGTCATTGACGTTAGTTTTTCTCTCTGTAACTCCAGCTTCGTTTTGACATGGTGTATTTATAGTTTTTGACATGGTATATTCTGCAACCTCTCTGTTGTTGATGACCAGTTTGTTCCGAAGGTTGGAATGACCTTTACCACCCTTGAAGATGCTGGAAAATTTTAAAGGAACTATACCAAGGTTGCAGGTTTTTCTACAAGAGTTCGGAGCACAAATAGAAAGGAAAACGAGATTAAGAATCAATTGATTACATGTAGCAGAGAGGGAAAATGAAACTCTCATAGCAAAGACTCATTTGATAGGAATTGGAATGATTTTCTGCTAAACTTTGGTCTTGTGGACAACAAGTGGCTTTCATGTAGTGTTGGGTTAAAATCTGCAGCAGAGGTGTAAATTTAATTTTTTATCGGGTGTATTTATAGTCTGTGTTTGGGTGTATTATGCAGATCTCTATGCAGACCGTCATATATGGGTTCCAATCTATCTGGATCACCACTTCATATTATAGTACCTGTAAATCAGACATTTTGAATACACCAGAGAGAGTTTAATTAATTTTGGTCTTGTGGACAACAAGTGGCTTTCAGGTAGTGTTGGGTTAAAATCTGCAGCAGGGGTGTAAATTTAATTTTTTATCGGGTGTATTTATAGTCTGTGTTTGGGTGTATTATGCAGATCTCTATGCAGACCGTCATATATGGGTTCCAATCTATCTGGATCACCACTTCATATTATAGTACCTGTAAATCAGACATTTTGAAAACACCAGAGAGAGTTTAATTAACTTTGGTCTTGTGGACAACAAGTGGCTTTCATGTAGTGTTGGGTTCAAATCTGCAGCAGAGGTGTAAATTTAATTTTTTATCGGGTGTATTTATAGTCTGTGTTTGGGTGTATTATGCAGATCTCTATGCAGACCGTCATATATGGGTTCCAATCTATCTGGATCACCACTTCATATTATAGTACCTGTAAATCAGAAATTTTGAATACACTAGAGAGAGTTTAGTTAATTTTGGTCTTGTGGACAACAAGTGAATTTCAGTTAGTGTTGGGATAAAATCTGCAGCAGAGGTGTAAATTTAATTTTTTATCGGGTGTATTTATAGTCTGTGTTTGGGTGTATTATGCAGATCTCTATGCAGACCGTCATATATGGGTTCCAATCTATCTGGATCACCACTTCATATTATAGTACCTGTAAATCAGACATTTTGAATACACTAGAGAGAGTTTAATTAATTTTGATCTTGTGGACAACAAGTGGCTTTCAGGTAGTGTTGGGTTAAAATCTGCAGCAGGGGTGTAAATTTAATTTTTTATCGGGTGTATTTATAGTCTGTGTTTGGGTGTATTATGCAGATCTCTATGCAGACCGTCATATATGGGTTCCAATCTATCTGGATCACCACTTCATATTATAGTACCTGTAAATCAGACATTTTGAAAACACCAGAGAGAGTTTAATTAACTTTGGTCTTGTGGACAACAAGTGGCTTTCATGTAGTGTTGGGTTCAAATCTGCAGCAGAGGTGTAAATTTAATTTTTTATCGGGTGTATTTATAGTCTGTGTTTGGGTGTATTATGCAGATCTCTATGCAGACCGTCATATATGGGTTCCAATCTATCTGGATCACCACTTCATATTATAGTACCTGTAAATCAGAAATTTTGAATACACTAGAGAGAGTTTAGTTAATTTTGGTCTTGTGGACAACAAGTGAATTTCAGTTAGTGTTGGGTTAAAATCTGCAGCAGAGGTGTAAATTTAATTTTTTATCGGGTGTATTTATAGTCTGTGTTTGGGTGTATTATGCAGATCTCTATGCAGACCGTTATATATGGGTTCCAATCTATCTGGATCACCACTTCATATTATAGTACCTGTAAATCAGACATTTTGAATACACTAGAGAGAGTTTAATTAATTTTGATCTTGTGGACAACAAGTGGCTTTCAGGTAGTGTTGGGTTAAAATCTGCAGCAGAGGTGTAAATTTAATTTTTTATCGGGTGTATTTATAGTCTGTGTTTGGGTGTATTATGCAGATCTCTTTGCAGACCGTCATATATGGGTTCCAATCTATCTGGATCACCACTTCATATTATAGTACCTGTAAATCAGACATTTTGAATACACTAGAGAGAGTTTAATTAATTTTGATCTTGTGGACAACAAGTGGCTTTCAGGTAGTGTTGGGTTAAAATCTGCAGCAGGGGTGTAAATTTAATTTTTTATCGGGTGTATTTATAGTCTGTGTTTGGGTGTATTATGCAGATCTCTATGCAGACCGTCATATATGGGTTCCAATCTATCTGGATCACCACTTCATATTATAGTACCTGTAAATCAGACATTTTGAAAACACCAGAGAGAGTTTAATTAACTTTGGACTTGTGGACAACAAATGGCTTTCATGTAGTGTTGGGTTCAAATCTGCAGCAGAGGTGTAAATTTAATTTCTTATCGGGTGTATTTATAGTCTGTGTTTGGGTGTATTATGCAGATCTCTATGCAGACCGTCATATATGGGTTCCAATCTATCTGGATCACCACTTCATATTATAGTACCTGTAAATCAGAAATTTTGAATACACTAGAGAGAGTTTAGTTAATTTTGGTCTTGTGGACAACAAGTGAATTTCAGTTAGTGTTGGGTTAAAATCTGCAGCAGAGGTGTAAATTTAATTTTTTATCGGGTGTATTTATAGTCTGTGTTTGGGTGTATTATGCAGATCTCTATGCAGACCGTCATATATGGGTTCCAATCTATCTGGATCACCACTTCATATTATAGTACCTGTAAATCAGACATTTTGAATACACTAGAGAGAGTTTAATTAATTTTGATCTTGTGGACAACAAGTGGCTTTCAGGTAGTGTTGGGTTAAAATCTGCAGCAGAGGTGTAAATTTAATTTTTTATCGGGTGTATTTATAGTCTGTGTTTGGGTGTATTATGCAGATCTCTATGCAGACCGTCATATATGGGTTCCAATCTATCTGGATCACCACTTCATATTATAGTACCTGTAAATCAGACATTTTGAATACACTAGAGAGAGTTTAATTAATTTTGGACTTGTGAACAACAAGTAGCTTTCAGGTAGTGTTGGGTTAAAATCTGCAGCAGAGGTGTAAATTTAATTTTTTATCGGGTGTATTTATAGTCTGTGTTTGGGTGTATTATGCAGATCTCTATGCAGACCGTCATATATGGGTTCCAATCTATCTGGATCACCACTTCATATTATAGTACCTGTAAATCAGACATTTTGAATACACCAGAAAGAGTTTAATTAATTTTGGTCTTGTGGACAATAAGTGGCTTTCAGGTAGTGTTGGGTTAAAAATCTGCAGCAGGGGTGTAAATTTAATTTTTTATCGGGTGTATTTATAGTCTGTGTTTGGGTGTATTATGCAGATCTCTATGCAGACCGTCATATATGGGTTCCAATCTATCTGGATCACCACTTCATATTATAATACCTGTAAATCAGACATTTTGAATACACCAGAGAGAGTTTAATTAATTTTGGTCTTGTGGACAACAAGTGGCTTTCAGGTAGTGTGGGTTAAAATCTGCAGCAGAGGTGTAAATTTAATTTTTTATCGGGTGTATTTATAGTCTGTGTTTGGGTGTATTATGCAGATTTCTATGCAGACCGTCATATATGGGTTCCAATCTATCTGGATCACCACTTCATATTATAGTACCTGTAAATCAGACATTTTGAATACACCAAAGAGAGTTTAATTAATTTTGATCTTGTGGACAACAAGTGGCTTTCAGGTAGTGTTGGGTTAAAATCTGCAGCAGAGGTGTAAATTTAATTTTTTATCGGGTGTATTTATAGTCTGTGTTTGGGTGTATTATGCAGATCTCTATGCAGACCGTCATATATGGGTTCCAATCTATCTGGATCACCACTTCATATTATAGTACCTGTAAATCAGACATTTTGAATACACTAGTGAGATTTTAATTATGGAAAAAAAATTTACTTATAATTGGATCAAATATATTTACACCATGTGTTCAATTTCTTAGAACAAGAAGATCAATAAAACCTAGAAGAACATAGAAGAACAGTAAAACATAGTTCTTCGATTTCGAAATCAGAAACAGAAATGTGAAAAATGTACAAGATGAGTAAAACAATAACGTACCTTGAATAATATTTTGTTGATGGTTTCTGCTATTATTTGCGACGAGTTCAAATGTCTCTTCAGTTTGGAATGTTGCTCGAAACTTGAGGATTTGTGTTATCTTTGAAGGAGAAGAGGAAGAGTGAGCCATAACGAGCGGTTTTTTCGAAGCGTAATCGTTCGAGTGACGCGCGTGAAATTGACGCTCCATTTAAAGGGAGGGAGTGCACGTGGATTAAACCTGAGTTGGACCAACTTGTAAGGATTGTATGCGTTATTTGCTTGTATGTGTAGCGGGGCCCTAAATTTTATTAATAGGAATGTCTTTCTTAGGAATATTAGAATATAATGTCTAGGAATAGGATTACTTAGAATATAGGATACTTATGTTTGGTTATAAATTTTAATGTCTTGGAATGTTATGTAATAATCCTAGGAATGATTAAATTTTTGTTTGGTTGAGTTTAAATTTCTTGGTCATATTATGTAATATGTCAAAATGACCCTTACTCATTCAAATTAAAATATTAATGACTAAAATTAAATATAAAGCTAATTAAATATTATTTGTTTACATTATTTTTTTTAATTTAGAAAATATCTCTAATAATAAATTTACTAAAATACCCCTAATAATAAATATGTTTAGCTAAAATTATTATTGATTCTAATTTTTTTGGAATTTACTAAAATAAATACTCCTAATATCAAATATCTTTAGTTAAGTTGTTTATTGGTTCTAATTTTTTTAAATTTACTAAAATACACGTTCAAATAAAATTATTATTGATTCTATTTCTTTTTAAATTTACTTAAATACCCCCAATATCAAATATGTTTAACTAAAATTATTATTGATTCTAATTTTTTTTTAAAATTTACTTAAATACCCCGATATCAAATATGTTTAACTAAAATTATTATTGATTCTAATTTTTTTAAATTTACTAAAATACCCCCAATATCAAATATCTTTAGTTAAATTATTATTGATTCTAAATTTTACTTAATAACAATATGTTTAATTAAAATTATTATTTTTTTACATTTTGAATTTACAAAAATACTTCTAATAAAAAATTTACTAAAATATCCTTAATAAAAATATATTTAATTAAAATTATTATCAATTCTAATCTTTTCAAATTTACTAAAATATCCCTAATAACAAATATCTTTAATTAAAATTAATATTATCACAATTAAATTTACTAAAAAAGCATTACTATTATCCAAATGAAAGTTACAAAGAAGTCTCAAAAGTAAAAAATTACTAACACTAATAAGCATACATGCACAACTCTTATACAAGAACACAAACACATCAACAAAATAAAATCAATATTACGACAGACAACCTCACACATAGAAAAATTATTTCAATTATTGAGCGTGATGTTTTCTCCTCCATTGATTCCATATTTTTTGTGCAAGTTGATCTCTCCATCTACCCCAACATAGATTGGTTTATTTCATAAGATTCTTTTGGAGCCCAACTGTGGTCAGACTTCAACAAAAGCAATCTTCAAATCTCCGTTCTTAGTTACAATCATCAGACTTGTATCACATTGAATAGCAGCTCCATCCATGATTATTTTGCTAATCATCCTTGGCACCAAAATGCTCAGAAGAAACCAGACACTAAAATGATCTCCAACATGGTTAGAGAAAACAACAATGACTTCACCAAGGAAGAAGAAATAAGAGGAATGTAAGCAGGAGTGAGCTAACAACACGTGCAAATAACAAAGACCAGTAAAAAGATTTAACTATACAAGATGGATGGCCTCAGAGGTAGTGACAATTTAAGATTTCATCAGATACATATATCTGATAATACGTGCAATAGAATACATTATTGGCCAAACCATTAGTAAGGTATCTGCATTAAGCAAAGGCCAAGTATAATTTGAAAATTGATTTAAAAGTTAAAACGATCGTTTCTTCAATAGAGTAAAAACAATAACATGCATATGTTGAAAAATAAAATAGATTTTAACATCAGATTCATTGACAAATGAAAAATCAGCAGAAAATTAACACATTAGGGAACAAAATAAATAAACACACATTGCCATAACCATCTCCATAAGAAAATGAGTGATACACTGATAGCTACAAAGGATGCAATATAAAATCAAAATGCTTAATCCCTAAATGAAACAAATGGCTAATACGAAAAATATAATAACAGATTGTAAATTTTATATAAACGCATCAGAGAGATTCCCATTTTAGACTAAGTCATCACTCTCCTTTGAGTGCTGATGTCCCTGTCTATTTGTCATCATTTGCGAATAGAAAGAAATACTGCATTTGCAAGCTTAAACGTGGATTTTTCACACACAATACCTCAAAGAAATAATTATAATTCAAGCAGAGAAATAATAAATGGAAAAAAAAAGAAAAAACTTGAACTTCAATTCTTCACACAAGTAGAATGCCAGTTTAAATTTTTAAAAATTCAATAACGCAGAATATGCATTGCTAAATAGATTAAAAAAATAGAGCTTTCTATTCCGAAGGTGTGAAAAAAAGGGAGAAAAACAAAATAGTGAAAGAAAAAGCGGGTGCCTCAAATCAAAATTGATATCATGGAATTAAATCTCGAAGTATATTAGGAATAATGTATTATGGTTCAGATCTGAACACTTACGAATCCGTAAAGCTGATACACTGGTGTAGATTCACTGTATTTGCCTCTAACCAACCCAATCTCGTTTCTCTGAACAAATGACAAAGTTCAAAAAATGACCAACCACTCAAATTCAGAAGCACTTTTAACAGTGACAATCAAGAACTAAAACCAAAGCAAATGAATTACCAAAAGCAAAGTAAGAAAAACAAACATTACTTGAAAATGCACACACACAAACATAGAGAGACAGAGACACATTATTACCAAATGGAGACATTTCAATGACACAAAAGCATTGACCTATGAAGTGAGAAATCATGGGAGACACCCATTTCAGAAAAACAAAATCTTTAAACAAAAAAAGGGGGGAATCAATGAACTTGTCGGTTAATCTATTTACTCTTGTACCCTTTCAAGACTTCACTCAATGAAGAGTATAACTATAAGAGAATCACCTTACATTTTCTTTTTTATCCAAAGTCAATCAACTAAAAGTTTAATGCATTGAAATTGATTGTAGTACCAAAATTTACATTTTTTCTTTTTGAATTCATTTTTTTATATATAAACTAACATTCAGATTTATCAAATCAAGAAAAAATAAATCAAAGTTCATTGTGGTTTAGAGAATTTTACATGCACATTAATGGTAATACACTAATGCTTGTTCACCTAGTCATCCTTCAACCTAATTCAAGACTTTATTCAAATCACTTGAATCAAAACATTAACTGCACATAGGAATCATACAAGAGTCATTCCACTCCCGAGTTACTATTAATAAGAAAGAAAAGAACCGGTGATCACATATCAAATTTAGTAATAGCAGTATAGAAATATCAATTCTCAACAAATACAATTACAACTGATCCTTGTTCCACTAAGTAAGTTGGCTAATTCAATTTTCAAATAGTCTAAAATATATCAACAAACAAGCAAAACAGAATAAATAAATTGAAGAAGCATCGGAGGAAAACTTAAAAGACTTCTTGTTATATGCCAAAATCCGTAAACATGCAGATTGAATAATTGAACAAACTTGTACTATCATACGAAACTGTAATAAATATCACCAGAACATACAAGTATACCAGAACATGCACACCAAAATACATTTTAAAACTGGAAAACTAGATCCCACAGATCCTGTAGCTGAAAATTAGATTGCCACCAAAACAACTTTACATTGTTACTAGTATGTAAAATTCATCAAGACAACAGGATAAAGAAGCAGAGCAATAGTAATGCCAGCTTAGTAGTGCATTGTAGCATGGCTCATGAAGTACACAGCACGAAAAGCCAAATTAAGACAAGATTAAGCATGTAAAAATATATTTTTGTCAGATTCAAGACAAATTAAGCATGTAAAAATATGTCAAAAGCTTAAACTCTTTATTGAGGTAAATCATCAAACATGTTGTTTGCATGCAACATAATCACAAAGAGCGTATAAAAAATCAAGCAAAATAAAAAATAACTAATCAAATTAGCAGTCTATTGCAGGAAATTAGTGTAATATGATGTAGAAAGCATAAAAAGAACCCAAATCTTAATGAGAGATTCAAAGAGAATTCTCAGAGATAAGAAATGCGAATATGGACTTGAAGAAGAGAAGAAAACCAGTCTTCCGTTTAGGGTAATGGTGGCGCCGGTGTAGCTCCGATGGCGGTGGCGTTGGTGAAGCCTCCACTGATTTGGGAAAAAACTCAAACCTTAATATGAGATTCAAAGAAAATTCACAGAGCAGTGTGAACATGAATCGGAGAAAAGAAGGAGACGGATCTTTTGTTTAGAGTAACGGCGGTGCCGGTGCCGGTGCCGGCTCCGGTGGCGGTGGCGTTGGTGAAGCTCATTGATTTGGGAAAAAAACTGCTCTGCTAGGGTTTAGTTCTTTAGACAAAAACAAAGAAGAAGTGAAATATAGTATTAAATAATAGGGATAATTTAGTCTTTTTGTTTCATTATTTACATTCCATTCCCATTGGAATGAAAGATAACTAGGGGGGAGATGGGAATTGAATTAGTGGTAATTCAATTCCAAGGAATAAAAGTTACCCTGGAATGTTTTTTTTTAACCTTGAACCACACATAGGAATTTCATATTCCCATCTTAAAATTTATGGGAATGTTCTATAGTTCCCCCAACCACACACACCCTAAAAGAAAAAAAGAAAAGAAAAGTATATAGGGTTAAGTATAATTTTGGTTTCTATGGTTTAAGTCGAAAATTTTTGTTTCTCAACCTTTTTTTAATATAAAATCGTCCCTAAAATTCAACGTGGCTTTAAATTGTCCTTTTGGACAGATTAATTTTTTAAATGACAAAAATATCCCTCTCTCTTCTCACCACTACCACCACCTTATTCACTACCACTCCATCACTATCTCTTCATGAATCCAACAAAAAAATTCGACATTCAGCAACAACTTTAAATAAGCCAAAATCAAAACAACAATTCATCACCAAAACCATCATTATTAACAACAAATAAAAAAAAATCATCATCGTAATATAGAACCGAATTTGGTGTAACTTCAACAGTGCTTTTGCATCTCACATGGATCTAGATGTATCCTAGAGTAATAAAGGTGCTTCCTTGCATTCTCAACTTGCCCCAACCTGCAATTCTATAATACAATTAGTGCAAACCTAACAACATCAATATCCTAACAAATAACACAGCAATCACACCTTAAGAAAAGAGATGCCAAACAATGATGAGCCCTGCCATAATTAGGATCCAACCTCATGCCCTACCATGGTTTGACGTTTGTTCCTAATGCGTTGGGTATCAAAATCAAAATCAAAGTTTTGGAGATTTTACCACACAGAGCTTTATGCTTAAGTTCGTAAATCAAAGGTGGTGAGGTATTACGACCTCTAAAAGTAAATATATATATATATATATATATATATATATATATATATATATATATATATATATATATATATATATGAAAAGAAGTTTAACTAGGAGCTTTGAAGAAAATTTGAATAAAACAGAACTCGAAAGTCTCATCACACTCGAAATAGTTAAAAATAAAATGCGTAGATAATAGCGAAACCGACGAAACATAAGACATATGGAATAAGAGTTTCAAAAAAGAAAAAACAATACATATTAACAAACTCCAGATTCGACCTGCGAAACAAAGGCCGGTCAAAGCATATATACAATTATACAACCTAAAACATATCCAAAATATAAATCCTGTTTTTACGAAATTAACCTCTAAAAGGGACAAAATACAAGTTATACAAAGTGGAGAATATGTACATGTCTATATACTAAGTACAAACTATAGCTCTCCAAAATAAATCTTTGCTTGCATAAGAGTCTCCAGCAACGCTCAACAAGGTGCCTCACATCCTGCATCTGAAAAACAATAGAATATGTATGGAATAAAAATCAGGGGTTCTTAGTATGGTAAAGGTGCCCGTATAGATAATATATAAAGTCCCGAGAAGCCAAAGACATTCCAACAGTTCATATCAAATCCTAGAGTTCTCACTAAGCCAGAAATAAGATGAGTATATCTAAGGATTCTAGTCTAACTCAGGTTTCTACATACCTCTTAATCACCAAGTGGAACAACCCTTAGCGTCACCTTCGCCAGCATAAGAGATCTCTCAGAAATAAACACAAACAAGACAAACAAGAAAAATACAGATATGGATAGCAGATACAGCAAATAGGTCAAGTAGCAGTTAATTACAGTTAAGTAAATAGGTAAGCCAAAACAAATGCATACTCAAACAAAACATACAAGTGCATATAATGCATGTCTGCCCTATGAGTGATGAGTCTTATCTGTCAGCTATACGGACAAACCCGATATATCCAGTAGTGAATCATGGACAGAAACACCATAACACAAAGCAAGTGGGACAATGCCGTAACCCTTGCATCTTACTCGCATAACCCAAAGCAAGGGGGACAACCTCAACCCTTGCCTCTTACCCAGGCGGTGTTACAATTCTAGATATGGAGCAAGTGTGACAAAATCCAACCCTTGTATCTTTTCCGGTGTCTCGAACCTTTTAGCCATAGCAAGTGGACAATGCTACTACATCTTACCCGGTGGTAGGGGTGTAAGTTACCGAACCAGACCAAAAAATACCACAAAATCAAACCAAAATTACAACAACAGAATAAAAAACCGAAAAACCAATTTTTTTTGTTTTTTTCGAATTAAACCGATCGGTTCGGTTTAATTTTTAGTTGGCTTGGTAGAAACCGAACCAAACCAAACCAAACCGAACCGAGGAAGATGCTCCATAGTGGTTCTTTTTACTGGTTTACCCTTAGTTAACATAGGAATAAAACCCTAAATCATACACCCTTTCACTCGCGCAGCCTGAGTTGTCATACAGACACCCACTCACCCACAACTCACTTCCATTTTCCATTCTTCCTCCTCTATGGGCCATGCTTGAGAGAATGAGATCCAGAGAGCATCATCCACAATCAAGGAAGTCCTCCATCGTGGTTTGAAGCCATCGCTAGTCATCCGTTCATCTTCGTTGCAGACTCGCAGGCGTAGCAAAGAGCTGCGCCGTCGTGTAGCCAGAAGCATCATCCAGTTCTCACCCTCGTGCAGTTCTGAGTCCACATCGTCATCCAATCATAAGCCATGGCAACAAATCCTAAGTAGAGCAGCACTCCAGTTGCTAAGCAGCACTCTGGTCGTTGATCCCTCTCCTGCAAAAAGCAACTGAACAATGTCTTCTTCAGAGGTTAGAATTTAATTTAAGGAATTTTTTCATGATATTGATAGAAGTAGAAATTACTATTAGAAATTATAAACTCTCATTTCAGAAGATCTTACTGTAATCTGATGAGCGGATAATTTATACGCTTTTTGGCATTATTTTTAGGTAGTTTTTAGTATGATCTAGTTACTTTTAGGGATGTTTTCATTAGTTTTTATGCTAAATTCACATTTTTGGACTTTACTATGAGTTTGTGTGTTTTTCTGTGATTTCAGGTATTTTCTGGCTGAAATTGAGGGACCTGAGCAAAACTCTAATAAGAAGGCTGACAAAGAACTGCTGATGCTGTTGGATTCTGACCTCCCTACACTCGAAATGGATTTTCTAGAGCTACAGAATTCCAAATGGCGCGCTCTCAACGGCGTTGGAAAGTAGACATCCAGAGCTTTCCATCAATATATAATAGTTCATACTTTATTCGAGATTTGATGACGTAAACTGGCGCTCAACGCCAGCTCTATGCTGTATTCTGGAGTCAAACGCTAGAAACACGTCACGAACCAGAGTTGAACGCCAAAAATACGTTACAACTTGGCGTTCAACTCGAACAGAAGCCTCAGCTCGTGTAAAGATCAAGCTCAGCCCAAGCACACACCAAGTGGGCCCCGGAAGTGGATTTCTGCATCAATTACTTACTTCTGTAAACCTTAGTAGCTAGTCTAGTATAAATAGGACTTTTTACTATTGTATTTTCATCTTGGTTTTACGTCTTGGATTGTATTTTTGATCTTTTGATCACATATGGGGGCTGGCCATTCGGCCATGCCTGGACCTTCATCACTTATGTATTTTTAACGGTGGAGTTTCTACACACCAAAGATTAAGGGTGTGGAGCTCTGCTGTACCTCAAGTTTCAATGCAATTACTACTATTTTCTATTCAATTCCGCTTGTTCTTATTCTAAGATATTCGTTGCACTTCAACTTGATGAATGTGATGATCCGTGACACTCATCATCATTCTCACCTATGAACGCGTGACTGACAACCACTTCCGTTCTACCTTAGACCGGGCGCATATCTCTTAGATTCCTTAATCAGAATCTTTGTGGTATAAGCTAGAATTGATGGCGGCATTCATGGGAATCCGGAAAGTCTAACCTTGTCTGTGGTATTTGTAAAACCCGGTTAATTAACGACTAATTAACCCATAAATGAGAATTTATTCTAGAAAGCCTAAAATGTGATTTTTTATGGCTAAATGTGATAGAGGAGACTGAGACGAGAATTTCGGTACCAATTTTATAGAATTCGGACCAAGATTGGACCGAACGGGCCAAACCGGGCCAATTGGACCTAAAGTGGGCCCTTGGCCCAACATAACTTAACCAAAACCCTAGTTTTCAGCACTCTCTCTCCTCACACAACACCAAACACGCTGAAAAGAGAAGAAATGGGGGAAGAATACTCTCTCAAACCTCTATCTCTCACTTGATCTTCAAACCACCATAACTTTTGATCTAGAGCTCCGATTGCCGCTCCGTTTGCGGTCACGCGTTCACCGCGGAGAGCTCTACAAAACCCATACAACCAATCTTGAGGTAAGCCACGTGTTTCTGTTCGAAATCTCAGCCCTTATTTTCGAGTTTCATGGGTAAAATGTTGAGATTTTGGGTTCTTTGATGTTATAGGACCTAACTCTCTTGAAGGAGAAGGTTAATCTTGTCTCCTTGGACCTTGGGTGTGGTAAGATTCTCAACCCTAGTGTATTTTGTTGTTTTATGATGTTTGGGTTTTGAGATGTTGTGTATGGGTATGATGATTGTGGCTTAGGTTGTGTATATGTGAATATTGGAGCTTGATTGGTAATTTTGAAAATCTTGAAAAAGGGATTTGGTGGTGAAAAATCTGTTCTTGGAGGTATTGAGGCCTTGAGAGCTTGTGGATAAGTGGTTTGGAAGTGCTCCGGTGGAGCTTGGGAAAATCGGCTAAGGTATGGTTTCGGTTTCCCGTATCTAATATGTAATGTGGTAGGAAATACTTAGGCTAGAGGCCCTAAGATAGGCATTGAATGGTTGATGTTGTTGAATGATTGAGATATATGATGTGGTCATATATGTGATGATGATTATTGATGCCTTGGTGGTATGATGTATGAGAAATATGCATGTTGTGATATATGCTTGATAATTGGTTATGGTTGAATTGTGGGTTGAACCATGTGATGGTGAGTATGATATTGATTGCGTACAATGATGATTTATTGGATTTGGTGTTGTTGAGATTGGCATGAGGAAGAGTATATGATATGTCAATATGTTTGAGTTTGAGCCACTTGGGTGAAGTGGGTTAGAATGATGAGATAGTGATTTTGTATATTTGTGGTAAAGTGTCAATGTGTGAGTTGAGGAGGCTTGATGTTGAAATTGATGTATTTTGATTGATTTCAAAGGAAAGGGATGAAAATGGCATGTTTTGATTGATTTTGAAAAGAGTTGGAAATGGCTTGTTTGCAAATGGCACTTTGTGGTTTTTATGAAAAATATGATTTTTGGGCATACTTTAATTGGACATAACTTGGACTACGGATCTCTGTTTTGTGCCAAATCTGTTTAGAAATGAAATTGGGTCCGGGATGTCCATGCCGTTCGAAGAACGGGTGAAAAACGATTTAAAATGAGAAAGTTATGTCCGTTGGAAGATTGGGGTTTAAATTGGTGAATTCTACAGCTTTTAACTTAGAAAATTTTTAGCAGAATGACCCCTTGCGCGTGGGCGCACTTGGCGCGTGCGCGCCGTTCTTCCGAAAAATGCCATCCACGCGTGAGCGTGATGTGCGCGGGCGCGCCGATTGTGCTGCACCCAATGCCCAGCCATTTTCCAGAGAGTTATGCCAGAATTGTGCCAGTGTTGTGCCTGGGGCACGAGGACGCCCACGCGTACGCGTGGTTGACGCGTACGCGTCGATTGGCAAATTTTTAATCCACGCGTTAGCGTGCATGACGCTTGCGCGTCGATGAGTTTTTGAGGGCATCCACGCGTGCGCGTGGAGTGCGCGTACGCGCGGACCTGTTTTCATCCCAAAGTTGATTTTTGAGTTTTAAAAGCCAAATTTCATACTTCTGAGCCTCCGATCTCACCACTTATATCTTAAATCATTATGATAAGCCTAGCTATGAGAGAAGGAGCTAGTGGATGTGGTAACTTGCGAGTGAAGCAAGGGAAAATGAATAATCAATGAGGATCATTGATGAATATGTGAGATGTGGAGGATGGTGGTGGAAGTGCTTGGTATGCCATTGGCCGAAGGGCTGTAATTGTTTATGAATTGGCTGGTTCTGGATTGAACCGTGAGCCGGAATAGCTGTGTATGCTATGAATATTGGCTGGTTCTGGATTGAACCATGAGCCGAAATAGCTGTGTATGCTATGAATATTGGCTGGTTATGGATTTAATCGTGAGCCGGAATGGCTGATATGGATGTTGATCCATGGATGAGAATTCATGCATGTTTATGCTGAATTATTAATAATTGTGATTTGCACTTCCACTATCGGAGATACGAGTTTCCCTGGGTAGTAGCAGTGGCTAGCCACCACGTGCTCCAGGTTGAGACTTGATACTCTTTTGACCCTATGTCATAAGTGTGGCCGGGCACTGTGAAAGACCCGGATGAGCTCGCCCCCGTAAATATTCACCAGTGAGGGTGATGGATATAGATCATGATTATGATCAAGTTTATGACGAGTATAACTCGAGTTGGGGATGCATGACAGAGGGACAGTCCAATGGTTAGCTACCAGGACTTGTCGGGTTGGCTCTATAACCGACAGATGATATCATCAGCCACTAGGGACAGGCATTCATCATATGCATACTATATGAATTGTTTGAGATTGCCTATTTGACTGCATATTACTTGCTAATTGTCTAAATGCCTTACTTGTTCCTAATTGTATATTTCTTGCTTGATATAACTGTGTTTGCTATATTATACTCCTGCTGGCGGTTGGGAGGTCTGAAGGAATTGGAAAGGGAAGTATTAGTTAGACTGAAGTATCTTTAGTCAGATGCCCTTTATGGTTTAGCTTGTTTATAAGCGTTGATATTATCTAGAGGAAGTTCTAGGATTGCCTTTGACTTTCCTCCATTATTATGTATTATATATGTGGAAGCTGTTACCATGCTGAGGACCTCTGGTTCTCACCCATGCGGATTTTGTGGTTTTCAGATGCAGGACGAGAGGTTTCTCGCTGAGGCATGCTGGAGACTTCTAGATTTGCGAAGATCCTTTGTTCTCGGGGCTATGTTTTGGTTTATATATTTTGCTTAGATACTTTTATCTCCATTAAATAATACAAACTGTGATGACTCCTCTTATGGGAGATTTTGGAGATTAGGTTTTATGTATTTGTGTCCCTTTGGGTTACCTTTGGGGTTTTCCTTATTTTATCATATGTATATATTGCTATGCTCGGACCGGTCATCTTCGCAACTGGATCTTAAGTCTTGATATTCCTGATTTTGACACTCCTTTGTATATATATATGATCTCGCGTTGGTTATCCTTGTTCGTTACGTTATCGATCGGAGTATTGCGCTTTAAGGTTGCAGTTTTTGTTTACCCCTTTTTCTACAAAGGCTCCTAGTTATAATCAATCATTCATACTACTATACGTACTAAATTTTTATTTTAGAGGTCGTAATACCTTGCCATCTCTGAATTATGACTTAAGCATAAGACTTTGTATGGTAGGGTGTTACATTATGGTATCAGAGCAGTTCGTTCCTGTAGAGCCTGAGGGATGGACTGATTATGCTTCTGTGCATTCTCTGTGTGTGTGTTATGTGCTATTAGTATATCTGCTTGATATAATTGGCATAAACGTTCATGAGCATGCATTTGGGACTTTGAAGTACTAGACTTCCGATATTGAGACTGATCATCTTAATATCGATTGTTTGGTATGTATAGGAACCAGATGGCGCCTCGTGGATGCGGTAGAGGTAGTGCGAGGGGTCGTACGAATGCTCGTGCGCTGGAGAATAACCCTAATGACCCGGTGAACTTTATGACTGCGTTGGAGAACATGACTGCTGCTATGCAAGCCACTGCTGAGGCTCTTGGTCAACAGATGAACAACCATGGTAATGATGGAGGTGGAGTTCAGGGCCCGACGACACTGGCAAACTTTTTGAAGGTTAATCCACCTAAGTTCAAGGGAACTACTAGTCCGACTGAGGCTGATACATGGTTTCAGGCTATAGAGCGAGCACTGCAAGCCCAAGTGGTACCTGAAGGGCAGCGTGTCGAGTTTGCTACCTATATGCTTGTCGGTGAAGCGTCGCATTGGTGGCAAGGTATCCGACGTCTTCTGCAGCAGGGTGATGACTATATCACCTGGAATGTTTTTCAAGAAGAGTTCTATAAGAAGTACTTTTCGACTTCTGCTAGGACAGCTAAGGAACTTGAGTTACTGCAACTGAAGCAGGGTACTATGTCCATATCAGAGTATACTGACAAGTTTGAGGAGCTGTTCAGGTTCTCTCGTATGTGCCAAGGGACTCCGGTGGAATATGAGGAATGGAAGTGTGTTAAGTATGAAGGAGGACTCCGGAGTGATATTTTCAGTTCAGTGGGACCAATGGAGATTAGGACCTTCTCCGAGTTGGTAAACAAGTGTAGGGTTGCTGAGGAATGTGTGAAAAGGGCAACTGCTGAGAAAGGGATTCACAGAGGATCATTCCCACAGAACCGAGGGAAGAGCTTTGCACCTAGAGGTCCATCTTTCAAGAGGGGAAGCTCTTTCAGAAGGCCCAACAACAACAACAATTTCCAAGGGAAGAAGTATGGGAAGCAGCCTCAGAATGATCAAGCTTGTACTAGATGTGGGAGTCACCATCCGGGAGCATCATGCAAGGCCGGATGGGGTTTGTGCTACACTTGTGGAAAGGCGGGGCATAAAGCCGCAAATTGTCCTGAGAGGCAGAAACAAGGTGCTGGAAAGGCACAACAGACTGGTCGGGTGTTCACCACTTCAGCTGTAGGAGCTGAGGGATCTGAGACACTTATTCGAGGTAACTGTGAAATGGCTGGTCAAACTTTAAATGCTTTATTTGATTCGGGAGCATCGCATTCATTCATTGCATTTGAGAAAGCCCATGAGTTAGGATTGAAGATTGTAACCTTAGGTTATGACCTAAAAGTATATAATGCTACCCATGAAGCCATGGTGACTAGGCTAGGATGCCCGGAAGTTTCCTTTAGATTCAAGCAGCGTGATTTTGTTCATAATTTAGTCTGCTTACCGATGATTGGTCTTGATCTTATCTTGGGATTGGACTGGTTATCTAAGAACCATGTTCTGCTAGATTGTTCTACAAAGTCGGTGTACTTTATGCCGGAAGATACTGAAGGGCCGGTCGTGGTGAATAGTTATTATTTGAATTCGATGATGGTGAACTGTTCTGGTGTTGAATGTCAGGGTATCCTGTTGTTAACCGCAGGTGTTTCGGGTGATGATCAAAGGTTGGAGCAGATTCCGGTTGTGTGTGAGTTTCCGGAAGTGTTTCCTGATGATATTGATGAGTTTCCACCTAACCGAGAGGTTGAGTTTGCTATTGAGTTGGTGCCCGGGGCGGGACCAATCTCAAGTGCTCCTTATAGGATGTCACCGTTAGAGATGAACGAGTTAAAGTCTCAGTTAGAGGATTTGTTGGGAAAGAATTTTATACGCCCAAGTGTATCTCCGTGGGGTGCTCCAGTGTTACTGGTGAAGAAGAAGGATGGGAGTATGCGGCTCTGTGTGGATTACAGGCAGCTGAACAAGGTTACAATAAAGAATAAGTACCCATTGCCGAGAATTGATGATCTCATGGATCAGTTACAAGGAGCTGGAGTTTTCTCCAAGATCGATTTGCGATCCGATTATCACCAGATAAGGGTGAGGGGTGAGGATATCCCTAAGACCGCTTTTAGGACTCGTTATGGTCATTACGAGTACACTGTAATGTCTTTTGGGTTGACGAATGCTCCTGCAGTGTTCATGGATTACATGAATAGAGTTTTCCGTCCGTTTTTGGATAAATTCGTTGTTGTCTTCATTGATGACATACTGATTTATTCCAAGACTGAAGAAGAGCATGCGGAACACTTGAGGACCGTGTTGCAGATTTTAAAGGAGAAGAAACTCTATGCAAAACTGTCTAAGTGTGAGTTTTGGAAGAGTGAGGTGAAGTTTTTGGGCCATGTGGTGAGTAAGAAGGGAATAGCCGTAGATCCAACTAAGGTGGAGGCTGTGATGGATTGGAAGCGACCAACCACCGTGACGGAGATAAGGAGTTTTCTGGGTTTAGCTGGCTATTACCGAAGGTTTATCAAGGGCTTTTCACAGATAGCCTTGCCAATGACAAAGTTAACCCGCAAAGACACTCTGTTTGTTTTGGACTCCTGAGTGCGAGGAGAGCTTTCAGACATTGAAGAAAAAGTTGACCACTACACCTGTGTTAGTGTTACCCGAGCCGAACGAGCCATTTGAGGTGTATTGTGATGCCTCATTGAAGGGTCTAGGGTGCGTGCTAATGCAGCATCGTAATGTGGTGGCGTATGCCTCACGACAGTTGAGACCTCATGAAGTTAGTTACCCTATGCACGATTTGGAACTCGCTGCGGTTGTGTTTTCATTGAAGGTGTGGAGGCATTACCTCTATGGGGTTAAGTTCCAAGTTTTCTCTGATCATAAGAGCTTGAAGTATCTCTTTGATCAGAAAGAGCTCAATATGAGGCAGAGAAGGTGGATGGAATTGTTGAAAGACTACGACTTTGAGTTGCATTACCATCCGGGAAAGGCGAATGTAGTGGCGGATGCGTTGAGTCGGAAGTCGTTATATGCGGCTTAGATGATGCTTCTAGAGGAGAAGTTGCTCAAGGGATTCGAGAGTCTGAAAATTGGTGCTCGAGAAGTATCCGGAACCTTGTGTTTAAGCCGATTAGAAATCTCAAGTGATTTTAAGTCCGAACTCCTAAAGGCTCATCAAAATGATGAAGCGTTATGGAAGGTGTTACCGGCTATTGAGCAAGGAAAACGGTGGAGAGTGTCGGAAGAAAAAGATGGGTTATGGAGATTCAAAGGTAGGATTATTGTGCCAGATGTTGGCACTTTGAGACAAGATATTTTAAAGGAGGCACACAATAGCGGATTCTCCATTCACCCGGGAAGTACTAAGATGTACCATGATTTAAAGGCGATGTTTTGGTGGCCGGGTATGAAGAATGATGTGGCAGAATATGTTTCAAAGTGCTTAACTTGTCAAAGGGTAAAGATTGAACATCAAAGACCTTTCGGGATGTTGCAACCTTTAGAGATTCCACAATGGAAGTGGGAAAGTATTGCAATGGACTTTGTGTCTGGATTGCCAAGGACTAGGGCTGGTTTTGATGCTATTTGGGTGATTGTGGACCGACTGACGAAGTCAGCTCACTTTTTGCCCATTCGGATGACTTACACCCTTGAGGAGCTAGCACGGTTATACATAAAGGAGATTGTGAGACTTCATGGTGTACCTGCTACTATAATCTCTGATAGAGATCCTCGTTTCACTTCAAGGTTTTGGGGTGCATTTCAGAAAGCTTTTGGAACCCGATTAAGCTTGAGCACGGCTTACCATCCTCAAACAGATGGTCAATCCGAGAGGACGATCCAAACACTAGAGGATATGTTGAGAGCTTGTGTTTTGGACCAACCGGCGAGTTGGGATCGGTATATGCCATTAGTGGAGTTTGCATACAATAATAGTTATCATGCGAGCATCGGAATGGCTCCGTATGAGGCCTTGTATGGGAGGAAATGTCAATCTCCGCTATGTTGGTATGAAGCTGGAGAGAAAAGCTTGTTGGGGCCGGAAATGATAGCTGAGACTACTGAACAAGTCAAGAAAATCCGTGATAGGATGCTTACGGTGCAGAGTCGTCAAAAGAGTTACGCCGATCAGAGGCGAAAGCCCTTAGAATTTGAGGAAGGAGAACATGTTTTCCTTAAGGTTACTCCGACCACGGGAGTAGGTAGGGCGATTAAAGCAAAGAAGTTGAATCCTCGATACATTGGTCCATTTCAGATCCTGGAGAGGACTGGGCCGGTGGCGTATCGGATGGCTCTACCACCTCATCTTTCGAATCTGCACGACGTGTTTCACGTGTCGCAGCTTCGGAAGTACACTCCTGATGCTAGCCATGTGTTAGAACCTGAGTCGGTTCAGTTAAGGGAATATTTGACGCTTCCAGTGGCTCCGGTCAGAATTGATGATACTAGTATCAAACGGTTGCGTGGAAAAGAGGTTTCATTAGTCAAAGTGGCTTGGAGTCGAGGCGGTGTTGAGGAACACACTTGGGAACTTGAGTCGGAGATGCGAACGGATTATCCGCATTTATTCTCAGGTAATTGCATTTGAATTTTGTGGGCAAAATTCCCAATTAGGTGGGTAGAATGTAAAACCCGGTTAATTAACGGCTAATTAACCCATAAATGAGAATTTATTCTAGAAAGCCTAAAATGTGATTTTTTTTATGGCTAAATGTGATAGAGGAGACTGAGACGAGAATTTCGGTACCAATTTTATAGAATTCGGACCAAGATTGGACCGAACGGGCCAAACCGGGCCAATTGGACCTAAAGTGGGCCCTTGGCCCAACATAACTTAACCAAAACCCTAGTTTTCAGCACTCTCTCTCCTCACACAACACCAAACACGCTGAAAAGAGAAGAAATGGGGGAAGAATACTCTCTCAAACCTCTATCTCTCACTTGATCTTCAAACCACCATAACTTTTGATCTAGAGCTCCGATTGCTGCTCCGTTTGCGGTCACGTGTTCACCGCGGAGAGCTCTACAAAACCCATACAACCAATCTTGAGGTAAGCCACGTGTTTCTGTTCGAAATCTCAGCCCTTATTTTCGAGTTTCATGGGTAAAATGTTGAGATTTTGGGTTCTTTGATGTTATAGGACCTAACTCTCTTGAAGGAGAAGGTTAATCTTGACTCCTTGGACCTTGGGTGTGGTAAGATTCTCAACCCTAGTGTATTTTGTTGTTTTATGATGTTTGGGTTTTGAGATGTTGTGTATGGGTATGATGATTGTGGCTTAGGTTGTGTATATGTGAATATTGGAGCTTGATTGGTAATTTTGAAAAGCTTGAAAAAGGGATTTGGTGGTGAAAATCTGTTCTTGGAGGTATTAAGGCCTTGAGAGCTTGTGGATAAGTGGTTTGGAAGTGCTCCGGTGGAGCTTGGGAAAATCGGCTAAGGTATGGTTTCGGTTTTCCGTATCTAATATGTAATGTGGTAGGAAATACTTAGGCTAGAGGCCCTAAGATAGGCATTGAATGGTTGATATTGTTGAATGATTGAGATATATGATGTGGTCATATATGTGATGATGATTATTGATGCCTTGGTGGTATGATGTATGAGAAATATGCATGTTGTGATATATGCTTGATAATTGGTTATGGTTGAATTGTGCGTTGAACCATGTGATGGTGAGTATGATATTGATTGCGTACAATGATGATTTATTGGATTTGGTGTTGTTGAGAATTGGCATGAGGAAGAGTATATGATATGTCAATATGTTTGAGTTTGAGCCACTTGGGTGAAGTGGGTTAGAATGATGAGATAGTGATTTTGTATATTTGTGGTAAAGTGTCAATGTGTGAGTTGAGGAGGCTTGATGTTGAAATTGATGTATTTTGATTGATTTCAAAGGAAAGGGATGAAAATGGCATGTTTTGATTGATTTTGAAAAGAGTTGGAAATGGCTTGTTTGCAAATGGCACTTTGTGGTTTTTATGAAAAATATGGTTTTTGGGCATACTTTAATTGGACATAACTTGGACTACGGATCTCTGTTTTGTGCCAAATCTGTTTAGAAATGAAATTGGGTCCGGGATGTCCATGCCGTTCGAAGAACGGGTGAAAAACGATTTAAAATGAGAAAGTTATGTCCGTTGGAAGATTGGGGTTTAAATTGGTGAATTCTGCAGCTTTTAACTTAGAAAGTTTTTAGCAGAATGACCCCTTGCGCGTGGGCGCACTTGGCGCGTGCGCGCCATTCTTCCGGAAAATGCCATCCACGCGTGAGCGTGATGTGCGCGGGCGCGCCGATTGTGCTGCACCCAATGCCCAGCCATTTTCCAGAGAGTTATGCCAGAATTGTGCCAGTGTTGTGCCTGGGGCACGAGGACGCCCACGCGTACGCGTGGTTGACGCGTACGCGTCGATTGGCAAATTTTTAATCCACGCGTTAGCGTGCATGACGCTTGCGCGTCGATGAGTTTTTGAAGCCATCCACGCGTGCGCGTGGAGTGCGCGTACGCGCGGACCTGTTTTCATCCCAAAGTTGATTTTTGAGTTTTAAAAGCCAAATTTCATACTTCTGAGCCTCCGATCTCACCACTTATATCTTAAATCATTATGATAAGCCTAGCTATGAGAGAAGGAGCTAGTGGATGTGGTAACTTGCGAGTGAAGCAAGGGAAAATGAATAATCAATGAGGATCATTGATGAATATATGAGATGTGGAGGATGGTGGTGGAAGTGCTTGGTATGCCATTGGCCGAAGGGCTGTAATTGTTTATGAATTGGCTGGTTCTGGATTGAACCGTGAGCCGGAATAGCTGTGTATGCTATGAATATTGGCTGGTTCTGGATTGAACCATGAGTCGGAATAGCTGTGTATGCTATGAATATTGGCTGGTTATGGATTTAACCGTGAGCCGGAATGGCTGATATGGATGTTGATCCATGGATGAGAATTCATGCATGTTTATGCTGAATTATTAATAATTGTGATTTGCACTTCCACTATCGGAGATACGAGTTTCCCTGGGTAGTAGCAGTGGCTAGCCACCACGTGCTCCAGGTTGAGACTTGATACTCTTTTGACCCTATGTCATAAGTGTGGCCGGGCACTGTGAAAGACCCGGATGAGCTTGCCCCTGTAAATATTCACCAGTGAGGGTGATGGATATAGATCATGATTATGATCAAGTTTATGATGAGTATAACTCGAGTTGGGGATGCATGACAGAGGGACAGTCCAATGGTTAGCTACCAGGACTTGTCGGGTTGGCTCTATAACCGACAGATGATATCATCAGCCACTAGGGACAGGCATTCATCATATGCATACTATATGAATTGTTTGAGATTGCCTATTTGACTGCATATTACTTGCTAATTGTCTAAATGCCTTACTTGTTCCTAATTGTATATTTCTTGCTTGATATAACTGTGTTTGCTATATTATACTCCTGCTGGCGGTTGGGAGGTCTGAAGAAATTGGAAAGGGAAGTATTAGTTAGACTGAAGTATCTTTAGTCAGATGCCCTTTATGGTTTAGCTTGTTTATAAGCGTTGATATTATCTGGAGGAAGTTCTAGGATTGCCTTTGGCTTTCCTCCATTATTATGTATTATATATGTGGAAGCTGTTACCATGCTGAGGACCTCTGGTTCTCACCCATGCGGATTTTGTGGTTTTCAGATGTAGGACGAGAGGTTTCTCGCTGAGGCATGCTGGAGACTTCTAGATTTGCGAAGATCCTTTGTTCTCGGGGCTATGTTTTGGTTTATATGTTTTGTTTAGATACTTTTATCTCCATTAAATAATACAAACTGTGATGACTCCTCTTATGGGAGATTTTGGAGATTAGGTTTTATGTATTTGTGTCCCTTTGGGTTACCTTTGGGGTTTTCCTTATTTTATCATATGTATATATTGCTATGCTCGGACCGGTCATCTTCGCAACTGGATCTTGAGTCTTGATATTCCTGATTTTGACACTCCTTTGTATATATATATGATCTCGCATTGGTTATCCTTGTTCGTTACGTTATCGATCGGAGTATTGCGCTTTAAGGTTGCGGTTTTTGTTTACCCCTTTTTCTACAAAGGCTCCTAGTTATAATCAATCATTCATACTACTATACGTACTAAATTTTTATTTTAGAGGTCGTAATACCTTGCCATCTCTGAATTATGACTTAAGCATAAGACTTTGTATGGTAGGGTGTTACAGTATTCCGAGTAGGATTCCAGGATTGAATGACTGTGACGAGCTTCAAACTCGTGATGACAAACGCAAAAGAATCAAGGGATTCTATTCCAACATGATCGAGAACCGACAGATGATTAGCTGTGCTGTGACAGAGCATTCGGACCATTTTCACTGAGAGGATGGGATGTAGCCATTGACAACGGTGATGCCCTACATACAGCTTGCCATGGAAAGGAATAAGAAGGATTCAAGGAAGACAGTAGGAAAGAAGAGATCCAACAGGGACAAGCACCTCCACACACTTATCTGAAATTCCCACCATTGAATTACATGAGTAACTCTAAGGTATTACTTGGACGACCCAGTGCACTTGCTGGTTAGTTGTGCGGAGTTGTGACTACGTGTGATTCACGTTGAGTACCAAGTTTTTGGCGCCATTGTTGATGATCACAATTTCGTGCACCAAGTTTTTGGCGCCGTTGCCGGAGATTGTTCGAGTTTGGACAACTGACGGTTCATCTTGTTGCTCAGATTAAGTAATTTTCTTTTTATTTTCTTTTCAAAAAGATTTCAAAAATATTTTTCAAAATTTCTCACCTATTTTCAAAAATTTTCAGAGTTTTCAAGAATGAATCCTAGAGTTTCGTATAACATGTTTTAGCTTGGCTGGCTATTAAGCCATATCTAACTCATAGGATTTTGATTGAGGACTATGAATTCATTACTTCCTTTTTTTTTTCCAAAATATGTTTTCGAAAAAAATATAAAAGAAAATACAAAAAAAATCATAAAATCATAAAAACCAAAAGTATTTTTTGTTTCTTGTTTGAGTTTTGTGTCATGTTTTAAATTTGGTGTCAATTGCATATTTATCTTGTCCTTGCATTTTTCGAAAATTCATGTATTCATAGTGTTCTTCAAGATCTTCAAGTTGTTCTTAGTAAGTCTTCTTGTTTGATCTTGATGTTTTCTTGTTTTGTGTCTTTTATTGTTTCTCATATGCATTTTTGCATTCATAGTGTCCATGCATTAAAGATTTCTAAGTTTGGTGTCTTGCATGTTTTCTTTGCATAAAAAATTTTTCAAAAATATGTTCTTGATGTTCATCATTATCTTCAAAGTGTTCTTGGTGTTCATCTTGACATTCATAGTGTTCTTGCATGCATCATTGATTTTGATCCAAAATTTTCATGTTTTGGGTCATATTTGTGTTTTTCTCTCTCATCATTAAAAATTCAAAAAATAAAAAAATATATTTTCCTTATTTCTCTCAAAAATTCGAAATTTTGGGTTGACTTGGTCAAAAATTTTTAAAATAAGTTGTTTTCTTGTTAGTCAAGTCAAAATTTCAATTTTAAAAATCTTATCTTTTCAAAACTTTTCAAAACTCAAATCTTTTTCATTTTTTATATATTTTCAAAAATTTCTTTTAAATTGATTTTCAAAATTTTTTTATCTTTATTTCATAATTTTTGAAATTACACTAACAATTAATGTGATTGATTCAAAAATTTGAAGTTTGTTACTTTCTTGTTAAGAATGGCTCAATCTTTAAATTTCAGAATCATATATTTTAGTTTCTTGTTAGTTAAGTAATTAATTTTAATTTTAAAAATTAAATCTTTTCTAACCATATCTTTTTAATCATATCTTTTATATCATATCTTTTTCAAAATTTTATCTTTTTCAAAAAAATTTGATTTCAAAATATCTTATCTAACTTCTTATCTTCTTATCTTTTTAAAATTTGATTTTAATATCTTTTTCAACTAACTAATTAACTTTTTGTTTGTTTCTTATCTTTTTCAAAACCACCTAACTACTTTTTCCTCTCTAATTTTTGAAAATATCTCATCCCCTTTTCAAAATTCTTTTTAAATTAACTAATTGTTTTAAATTTTAATTTTAATTCTATCTCACCTTTAATTTTCGAAAATCATTAACTGCTTTTCAAAATTAATTTTCGAATTCTCTCTCTCTCATCTTCCTCTATTTATTTATTTATTCACTAACACTTCTCTTCATCTCAAATCACTACCTCTATCCTTACCCTTGTGTTTGGATTCTCCATTCTTCTTATTCCCTTTGTTCTTCTACTAATAACAAGGAACCTCTTTACTGTGACATAGAGGATTCCTCCTCCTTTTTCTGTTCTCTTCTTTCTCATATGAGCAGGAACAAGGAGAAAGGCATTCTTGTTGAAGCTGATCCAGAACCTGAAAGGACTCTGAAGAGGAAACTAAGAGAAGCTAAACTGCAACAATCCAGAGACAACCTTACTGAAATTTTCGAACAAGAGAAGGAGATGATAGCCGAACCTAACAACAATAATGCAAGGAGGATGCTTGGTGATTACACTACACCTACTTCCAAGTTTGATGGAAGAAGCATCTCAATCCTTGCCATTGGAGCAAACAATTTTGAGCTGAAACATCAACTAGTTGCTCTAATGCAACAAAACTGCAAGTTTCATGGACTTTCATCAGAAGATCCCTATCAGTTTTTAACTGAGTTCTTGCAGATCTGTGAGACTGTAAAGACGAATAGAGTAGATCCTGAAGTCTACAGGCTCATGATTTTCCCTTTTGCTGTAAGAGACAGAGCTAGAACATGGTTGGATTCACAACCTAAGGATAGCCTGGACTCCTGGGATAAGTTGGTCACGGCCTTCTTGGCTAAATTCTTTCCTCCTCAAAAGCTAAGCAAGCTTAGATTGGATGTTCAGACATTCAAACAAAAAGATGGTGAATCCCTCTATGAAGCTTGGGAAAGATACAATCAGATGACCAAAAGGTGTCCTTCTAACATGCTTTTAGAATGGACCATTCTAGATATATTCTATTATGGTCTGTCTGAATTCTCTAAGATGTCACTGGACCATTTTACAGGTGGATCCATTCACCTAAAGAAAACGCCTGCAGAAGATCAAGAACTTATTGACATGGTTGCAAATAACCAGTTCATGTACACTTCTGAGAGGAATTTCGTGAATAATGGGACGCCTCAGAGGAAGGGAATTCTTGAGATTGATGCTCTGAATGCCGTATTGGCTCAGAACAAAATGTTGATTCAGCAAGTCAACATGATTTCCCAAAGTCTGAATGGATGGCAAAATGCATCCAACAGTACTAAAGAGGCATCTTCTAAAGAAAAAGCATATGATCCTGATAACCCTGCAATAGCAGAGGTAAATTACTTAGGTGAACCTTATGGAAACACCTACAATTCATCATGGAGAAATCATCCAAATTTATCATGGAAGGATCAACAAAAGCCTCAACAAGGCTTTAATAATGGTGGACGAACTAGGCTCAGCAATAGCAAGCCTTTTCCATCATCTTCTCAGCAACAGACAGAGAATCCTGAGCAAAACACTTCTAATTTAGCTAATCTAGTCTCTGATCTGTCTAAGGCCACTTTAGGTTTCATGAGTGAAACAAGATCCTCCATTAGAAATTTGGAGGCACAAGTAGGCCAGCTGAGTAAGAAAGTTACTGAAACCCCTCCTAGTACTCTCCAAGCAATACAGAAGAGAATCCAAAGAGAGAGTGCAAGGCCATTGATATACTCAACATGGCCGAATGCAATAAGGAGGAGAGGACGCGAATCCCAATGAGGAATATCTCATGGGACGTCTCTCAAGCAGGAAGGAGTTCCCTATTGAGGATCCAAAGGAATCTGAGTCTCATATAGAGGCATAGAGATTCCATTAAATCTCCTTCTACCATTCATGAGCTCTGAAGATTATTCTTCCTCTGAAGAGGATAAAGATGTAACTGGAGAGCAAGTTGCTCAATATCTAGGAGCCATCATGAAGCTGAATGCCAAGTTATTTGGTAATGAGACTTGGAAAGGTGAACCTCCCTTGCTCATTAGTGAACTTGATACATGGGTTCAACAAACTTCACCTCAAAAGAAATAAGATCCTGGGAAATTCTTAATACCCTGTACCATAGGCACCATGACCTTTGAGAAAGCTTTGTGTAACCTAGGGTCAGGCATAAATCTTATGCCACTCTCTGTAATGGAGAAACTGGGGATCATTGAGGTACAACCTGCCTTATTCTCATTACAATTGGCAGACAAGTCAGTAAGACAAGCTTATGGATTAGTAGAGGACGTGTTAGTAAAGGTTAAAGGCCTTTACATTCCTGCTGATTTCATAATCTTAGACACTAGGAAGGAGGAGGATGAATGCATCATCCTTGGAAGACCTTTCCTAGCCACAGCAGAAGCTGTGATAGATGTTAATAGAGGAGAATTAGTCCTTCAATTGAATGGGGACTACCTTGTGTTTAAGGCACACGGCTATCCTTCTGTAACAAGAGTGAGTAAGCATGCAGAGCTTCTCTCAATACAGAGTCAAACAGAGCCCCCACAATCAAACTCTATGTTTGGTGTTGAATCCCCACAACCAAACTCTAAGTTTGGTGTTGGGACTATACAACATTGACATGATCACCTGTGAGGCTCCATGAGAGTCCACTGTCAAGCTATTGACATTGAAGAAGCGCTTATTGGGAGGTAAGCCAATTTTTATTTATCTAAATTTATTTTTTATTTTATCGTTCTTTTATGTTTTATTAGGTACATGATCATGTGGAGTCACGAAAAAAAAATATTAAAATTAAAAACAGAATCAAAAACAGCAGAAGAAAAATCACACCCTGGAGGAAGGACTTACTGGCGTTTAAACGCCAGTAAGGAGCATCTGTCTGGCGTTCAATGCCAGAACAGAGCATGAATTTGGCATTGAACGCCAGAAACAAGCAACACCCTGGCGTTCAAATGCCAGGAATGCACCCTGAGGAAAGCAAGCGCTGAACGCCAGAAACAAGCATGGAACTGGCGTTCAACGCCAGAAACATGCTACACATGGGCGTTGAACGCCCAGAACATGCATCACTTCGGCGTTTAAATGCCAGAATTGCATACAAAGGCATTTTACATGCCTAATTGGTGCAAGGATGTAAATCCTTGACATCTCAGGATCTGTGGACCCCACAGGATCCCCACCTACCATATTCTCCCCTCTTCTCAACATTCATCCTCTCTTTCCAATAAACACTCTTCCCCAAAACCCTTCACCAATCACCTCAATCTCTCTTCCCAATTACCCCCTTCACCACTCACATCCATCCACTCTTTCCCATAAACCCCACCTACCTTCAAAATTCAAATTTCTTTCCCACCCAAACCTATCCTAAATGGCCGAACCTCCTCCCTCTCCCCTCACTATATAAACCCTCCATTCTCCTTAATTTTCACACAACAACCCCCTCTTTTACACCTTGGCCGAATATACCTCCCCTACTCTCCTCCATATTTCTCTTCTTCTTCTTCTTTTCTTTCTTCTCTTGCTCGAGGGTGAGCAATATTTTAAGTTTGACGTGGTAAAAGTATAAGCTTTTTGTTTTTCCATTACCATTGATGGCACCTAAGGCCGGAGAAACCTCTAGAAAAGGGAAAGGGAAGACAAAAGCTTCCACCTTCGAGTCATGGGAGATGGAAAGATTCATCTCCAAATCCCATCAAGACCACTTCTATGATGTTGTGGCCAAGAAGAAGGTGATCCCTGAGGTTCCTTTCAAGCTCAAGAAAAATGAGTTTCGGAGATCCGACATGAGATTCAAAGAAGAAGTTAGGAAGTTCTGACCAACCCATTCAACAAGTATAATCTTGATGGTTCAAGAGTTCTATGCCAATGCATGGATACTAGGAACCATGATCAAAGTATGAACCCGAATCCAAAGAACTATCTTACAATGGTTCGGGAAAATACTTAGATTTAGTCCAGAAAATGTGAGGTTGGCATTCAACTTGCCATGATGCAAGGAGATGCACACCCCTACACAAGAAGGGTCAACTTTGATCAAAGGTTGGACCAAGTCCTTAGGGATATATGTGTTGAAGGAGCTCAATGGAAAAGAGACTTCAAAGGCAAGCCGGTTCAATTAAGAAGACTGGACCTCAAGCCTGTGGCTGGAGGATGGTTGGAGTTCATCCAACACTCCATCATCCCCACTAGCAACCAATCTGAAGTTACTGTGGATCGGGCCATCATGATCCATAGCATCATGATTGGAGAGGAAGTAGAAATTCATGAAGTTATCTCCCTTGAATTCTACAAAATAGCCGATAAGCCCTCTACTTTGGCAAGGCTAGCTTTTCCTCATCTTATTTGCCATTTATGTTACTCAGCTGGAGTCATCATAGAAGGAGACATCCCCATCGAGGAGGACAAGCCCATCACTAAGACAAGGATGGAGCAAACAAGAGAGCCCACTCATGGAACCCAAGAGACGCATGAGGAAGCTCATCACCAAGAAATCCCGGAGATGCCTCAAGGGATGCACTTTCCTCCCAACAACTATTGGAATAACTCAACACTTCTCTTGAAGATTTGAGTTACAATATGGATCAATTAAGGGTGGAACATCAAGAGCACTCCATCATTCTCCATGAAATTAGAGAAGACCAAAGAGCAATGAGGAGGAGCAACAAAGGCAAGGAAGAGACATAGAAGAACTCAAGGACATCATTGGTTCTTCAAGAAGAAAGCGCCACCATCACTAAGGTGGATCATTCCTTGTTCTTATTTTTCTGTTTTTTTCGGTTTTTATGCTTATTATGTCATCTATATTTGTGTCTCTTTTACATGATCATTAATATTTAGTAACTATGTCTTAAGGCTATAATTAATTCCATGAATCCTTCACCTCTCTTAAATGAAAAATGTTTCTAATTCAAAAGAACAAGAAGTACATGAATTTTGAAATTATCCTTGAATTTAGTTTAATTATATTGATGTGGTTACAATACTTTTCGTTTCTGAATGAATGCTTGAACAGTGCATATTTTGATTGTTGTTTATGAATGTTATAATTGTTGGCTCTTGAAAGAATAATGAACAAAGAGAAATGCTATTGATAATCTGAAAAATCATAAAATTGATTCTTGAAGAAAGGAAAAAGCAGTGAATAGCAAAAGGCTTGCGAAAAAAAAAGTGGCAAAAAAAATTTAGAAAGAAAAAGAAAAAAAAAACAAGCAGAAAAAGCCAATAGCCCTTAAAACCAAAAGGCAAGGGTAAAAAAGATCCAAGGCTTTGAGCATCAATGGATAGGAGGGCCCAAGGAAAAAAAATCCAGGCATAAGCGGCTAAATCAAGCTGTCCCTAACCATGTGCTTGTGGCATGCAGATCCAAGTGAAAGCTTGAGACTGAGTGGTTAAAGTCGTGATCTAAGCAAAAAGAGTGTGCTTAAGAGCTCTGGACACCTCTAACTGGGACTTTAGCCAAAGCTGAGTCACAATCTGAAAAGGTTCACCCAGTTATGTGTCTGTGGCATTTAGTATCCGGTGGTAATACTGGGAAACAAAATGCTTAGGGCCACGGCCAAGACTCAAAAAGTAGCTGTGTTCAAGAATCAACAAACTTAACTAGGAGAATCAATAACACTATCTGAAATTCTAAGTTCCTATAGATGCCAATCATTCTAAACTTCAAGGGAAAAAGTGAGATGCCAAACTGTCAAAGCAAAAAGCTCAAGTCCCGCTCATAATTGAATAATATCATTGATATTTGGATTTATAGTATTTTCTTCTGTTTCCTAATTTATTTTCTGTTGCTGGGACAAGCAACAATTTAAGTTTGGTGTGTGATGAGCGGATAATTATACGCTTTTTGGCATTGTTTTTAGGTAGTTTTTAGTATGATCTAGTTCTTTAGGGATGTTTTCATTAGTTTTTATGCTAATTCCATTTCGACTTTACTATGAGTTTGTGTGTTTTTCTAGATTCAGGTATTTTTGCTGAAATTGAGGACTGACAATT